>NC_057801.1:413058532-413390179 GCF_018294505.1 Triticum aestivum
CGTCATGGCTCCTAAGAAGCAGGCGACCAAAAGAACGACGTCAGTGCGGCAACAGAAAAGCTAAGTCATGTGAAACTTTAGATATTTCCTTTCTATGTAGGGGGCGTCGAGATTGTGCGAACCCGATCCGGCGTGCACGCGAGCTAAATCTTCATCGTCTTCATCGACATGCCACCGAAGAAGAAGGATTCGGAGGCAGCTGTTCCGTCTGCGTAGCTTTCACCGCCTCCGGAGCAAACGGGTGGTGGAGTGGACGCCGGCGGAAGAATGGGCGTCGACGAGGGAGCCCATAGTGCGGCCAAGTCCAAGGACAAGGCGGCACAGACCTTGGCGTCCATGCGCGCACCGCGCCCCTCTCAGGAGGCGCGGGACCAGCAGCGTCATGGCGTTCGCAGCGCCATACGTCCGCTGGGCCAAGATCGAGCTGGTGGTTCTCGTGGCGCTCAAGACCAACATGCACGTCAACATGCTGGCTCGAGCGAAGTACGGTCGCCTGGACGGGGAACTGCTCCTTCTAACGTGGTTAGGAGTCCGAGCACGCCCCGCTCCTCGCACCGTTCACCTCCGCGCCCACCACTCCAGCAGAAGCCTTGGCGCGAGCTCAACTGCTCCTAGACTATCCTCCGACGGCGGACAAGAACGACGAATGGAGGGCCACTATCCAGAGCCTCATCGGCTTCGCCAATGGCGACACTGCGCGGCAACCAAGCACCTCGCTGCCGCGGCAGGACAGCCGGACGCGAGTCGATGACAACAAGACCGGGGGAGGTGCGACATCCATGCACTCTCCACTACGAAGGCCGAAATCGCCGACTCGCCGGGTCCACCCCGACAGCGGCTCCACCGCCTCGTCGGACCCACGAGCTCGTCGCGACCAGTGCCAAGTTCTCCATGAACGACAACAAGAAGACGCTCGAACCCGCATCGAGCGCCGAAGAGAAGCGCGACGTCAATCCGACAAGCGCGCTGGGCCCTCTGTTAACATGCATGCGCCAGGGGAACCAGGCGATCTGCCGTACGCGGTAGGTTGTCCTGCGTTCACCCATGAGCTGCGGCAAGTCCAGTGGCCCAGCACAAAGAATTTCAAACCAGACGTACCAGAGAAGTACGACGGCAAGACGCATCCGTCGGAGTTTCTCAGCATCTACACCATCGCGGTGCAGGCTGCTGGGGGACGGGACGACAAGATCCTTGCCAACTACTTCCAGCTGGTACTCAAGCCCAACGTCAGGTCCTGGCTCATGCACTTGCCGGACAATTCCATCTCCTCTTGGGCAGATTTATGCCATCAGTTTGTCGGCGCCTTTATAGGCGGCCACAAGCCACATGGCCAAGAGAGCGATCTTCATCTGCTCGCCCAGAAGGAAGGAGAGCCACTGCGCAAGTACATTCAGAGATTCAGCCGTGTACAGCACAACATACCAGACGTCCACCCCGCCGCGATCATCAGCGCGTTCCATCAGAACGTGCGAAACCGAAGGATGAGGGAGGAGATGGCGATGTGTAAGATCAGAGACGTCAGCGAGCTTTACGCCCTGGCCGACAAGTGTGCACGCGCTGAAGAGGGGAGGAGGCTCCCTGGAGAGAGTATAGGAGCAGGAGGATCCCACAGTGAGGATGCCGCCCCGACAAGGAAAGGCCGGCGGCGGAACAACAGAAGGAAAAAGGGCCAGGAAGTGCTAGCTGTCGAGCAGACCGGCAACGGAGGT
Organism: Triticum aestivum; assembly: GCF_018294505.1. Classification (NCBI taxonomy): domain Eukaryota; kingdom Viridiplantae; phylum Streptophyta; class Magnoliopsida; order Poales; family Poaceae; genus Triticum; species Triticum aestivum. The sequence goes on from NC_057801.1 coordinate 413,060,242, forward strand.
GGCGCCAAGGAAACTAAAGCTGGTGGCTCCGACAAGGAGGCCCAGCCTGTGGCGGCCGCCGACAAGCAGGATAGCTCCGGCAAGCAGTATTGTAAGATTCACCGCACCAAGGGTTACGATCTCCAGAACTGCAAGAAAGTCGAACAGCTTGTTGAGTAACAGAAAGCTGAGTACGAGCGGTGCGACAAGGAGAAGGCCCAGGAAGGAACTGGTGGATCCGGCAAGAAACATCCCGGCCGAGGAGGACGCCGCGGCAAGGCCAAGCAGCGGCAAGGAGACAGACCTCCCCGCGGCCGCGACAAGGATGAAGATGACGACGACGACGAAGACATGGATGATGACGAGGCCGACGAGCAGGAATTTCAGAAAGCCACAGAGGTCCTGTGCATTGACGGTGGCGCCTCTCTGCATACTTCGCACCGCCAACTCAAGCAGTGGATGCGGGAAGTGAATGCAGCAGAGCCATCCATAGAGTCACGCAAGCCCCTAAAATGGTCCAGCGCGCCTATCATCTTCGACATTGAGGACCACCCTGATCGCGTAACTGCGGTCAGGTGTTTGCCGATGTTGGTTTCTCCAACTATTTGCAATCTCAAGGTCACGAAGATGCTAGTTGACGGCGGGGATGTCATGAACCTGATATCCTCCGCGGTCCTCCAGAAACTTCAGATCCCTGACAGCGAGCTCGAGGAGACCGGCACATTCCAAGGAATCAGCCCGGGAAGAAGCAAGCCGAAGGGAAAGATCACGCGACCGGTCACATTTGGCAGCGAGCTGAACTTCAGGACTGAGAGGGTCACGTTTGACGTTGCCGACTTTCCATTACCTTACAATGGAATCCTTGGCCGTCCGGCACTCGCCAAGTTCATGGCAGCATCTCACTATGCGTACAACGTACTGAAAATGCCAGGCCCAATAAGTGTCATCTCTGTCCCTGGCGACAAGAAGGATGCTCTTATCTGTGCCGACAAGATTTACCAGGAAGCGGCAGCCGCAGCAGAGCGCAAGACACTTGCCGCTGAAGCTCCCGGAGGGAAGAAGAAGACCAAGTCCGGCAAGAGCTCTGATGCCTACTCCGGCAAGCGCACCTCTTGCGGAGTGCTGCGCTACCGTCGAGGACGCACCATCGAGCTCCACCGGCAAGTGTAAGAAGGCAATGGCAGCTCCACCTGAGACTAAGAAGGTGTCCGCCAAGGAGGATGGCACTGGTGGTACCTTCACCATCAGCGCCACTCTTGACCCCAAATAGGAAAGCGCGCTTGTTGCTTTCCTGCGGGCGAATGTCGACGTGTTTGCATGGCAACCGTCTGATATCCCCGGTGTTCCCAGGAAAGTAATCGAGCACCACCTTGCCGTCTGTCCTCATGCGCGGCCCGTCAAGCAGAGAGTCAGGAAGCAGGCAGTGGAGCGCCAAGAATTCATCGCAGAAGAAATCAAGAAGTTGGAAGCAGCAGGCCTTGTCAGAGGAGTGATCCATCCCACGTGGTTGGCCAATCTTGTGGTTGTGCGCAAGGCTAACGGAAAATGGAGACTTTGTATTGACTTCACTGATGTTAACAAAGCTTGTCCCAAAGATCCATTTCCCTTGCCGCGTATTGACCAGATTGTTGACTCCACAGCCGGATGTGATTTGCTTTCATTTCTTGATGCATACTCAGGATACCATCAGATCTTCATGGCAGAAGAGGATGAAGAGAAAACCGCATTTATCACCCCATGTGGCACGTACTGCTTCGTACGGATGCCTTTCGGTTTGAAGAATGCTGGATCAACATTCGCAAGGGTAGTCCACCATGCCTTTGAGCCGCAAATGCACAGAAATGTGGAAGCCTACATGGATGATATAGTGGTCAAGAGAAAAAACAAGGCTACTCTGATTCAAGATCTGGATGAAACTTTTGCAAATCTGCGCAGGATCAACCTCAAGCTCAATCCCAAGAAGTGCGTGTTCGGAGTCCCTTCCGGCAAGCTTCTCAGGTTCTTTGTGTCACAGCGGGGGATTGAAGCCAATCCCGACAAGATCAAAGCCATCGAGCAGATTAAAGCACCGAAGCGCGTCAAGGATGTACGAAAGCTTGCCGATTGCGTTGCTGCTCTCAGCAGATTTATCTCTAAGTCCGCAGAGTGCGCCTTGCCGTTTTTCAAAATATTGAAAAAGGCAGGTCCGATGAAATGGACTCCAGAAGCGGAGGCCACGCTACAGGACTTGAAGAGGTACCTGTCCTCCACTCCAATACTTGTCGCACCTAAGCCACAAGAGAAGTTGCTGCTATATCTGGCAGCAACCAATCAAGTGGTTAGTGCTGCGTTAGTAGCGGAGAGGGAGGCGGACGATGAGCCAGCAACCGCGGCAAGTGAATCCAGCGACAAGCAGGGGGCTTCTCCGACAAGCTCTGGCCTCGACAAAGTTGAGTCTGCACAGGCATGCAAGGAGGTGCAGAGGAAAATGGTGCAGCGCCCAGTTTACTTTGTCAGTTCCCTTCTACAGGGGGCTAGGTCAAGGTATTCTGGCATACAGAAATTGCTTTTCGGCCTTCTCATGGCCTCGAGAAAGCTGCGCCATTACTTCCAGGCACATGAGATAACAGTTGTCACTCGCTTTCCGTTGAAGAGGATACTGCAAAATCCAGAAGCAACCGGCAGGATTGTCGAGTGGGCACTGGAACTGTCAAGCTTTGGCCTCAAGTTTGAGAGTACTTCCACTATACAAAGCAGAGCATTTGCAGAGTTCATAGCAGAGTGGACGCCAACCCCAGATGAAGAAATTCCAGAAACAAGCATCCCCGTCAAAGAGGCAAGCAAAGAGTGGCTGATGTACTTTGATGGTGCCTTCTCGCTGCAAGGCGCCGGCGCAGGCGTGCTGCTTATCGCACCCACCGGAGAGCACCTCAAGTACGTAGTTCAGATGCATTTTCCCAAGGAGCAAGCAACTAACAATACCGCAGAGTATGAAGGTTTGCTTGCCGGACTCAGAATCGCGGCAGTCCTTGGGATCAGCAAGCTCATTGTCAGGGGTGACTCGCAGTTGGTCGTCCGCCAAGTAAACAAAAGCTATCAGAGTCTGTTGATGGAAGCATATGTTGATGAAGTAAGGAAGCTAGAAGCACACTTTGACGGCCTACAAATGGAACACGTTCCACGAGCACAGAACGATATTGCTGACGACCTGTCAAAGTGCGAAGCACTAAAGTTACCTGTGGAACCAGGGATTTTTGTGCTCAAGCTGACTCAACCATCCGTAACACCGTCGACTGGACAGAGAAAGAAGAGGAAGTTGATTTCTGGTGACTACTTTCCGGCAGAGCTCCCCGAAGCCGCCGCCAAGAAGGTCCCCAAAATCAACGCCGAGAGTGTTGAGGAGCAGTCTGCTCCGGCAAGCCATAAGGTTTGTTCCGTCGAAGCAGACGCTCCCGACAAGTTTTGCTCCGGCAAGCTTGCCGGGGAGTATCACGCTCCGGCCGAACCGCAGGTTCTTGCCATAGAAGCGGATATTCCCACAGCAACAGATATGCCTTTAGCCCTTGTTGTCGAGCCGCAAGCTCCAGCATGGGCGCAGCAGATCGTCCGTTTCCTTCAGACAGGAGAGCTTCCCGAAGAGCAAGAAGAAGCGGAAAGAGTAGCCCGGCAGTCAAGTATGTACAAGTTTGTCGATAACACACTGTACAGAATAAGACTCAACGGTGTGAAATTGAAGTGCATTCGCCGGGAAGATGGACAACAGCTGTTGGCAGAGATACATGGAGGCATATGTGGCCACCACATTGGCGCAAGAGCACTTGCCAGCAAAGCATTCCGACAAGGTTTCTTCTGGCCGGCAGCCCTCCAGGATGCAACTGCACAAGTAACCAAGTGTGAAGCGTGCCAGTTCCATTCCAAGCAGATACACCAGCCAGCTCAAGCTCTCCAGACGATCCCTTTTTCCTGGCCATTTTCGGTCTAGGGGCTCGACATCCTCGTCCCCTTTCCCCGAGCTGTCGGGGGCTTTGAGTACTTGTACGTTGCAATCGACAAGTTCACAAAGTGGCCGGAAGTGGAACCAGTGAGGAAGGTGACCGCACAGTCAGCCGTCAAGTTCTTCAGGTCAATTGTTTGCCGCTACGGGATCCCTAACCGGATCATCACCGACAACGACACGCAATTTACGAGTCGCACCTTCACGCAGTACGTGCAAGATCTTGGCGCCAAGGTCTGCTTCGCTTCTGTTGCTCACCTGAGAAGCAACGGTCAAGAGGAGAGGGCAAATGCTGAAGTGCTACGAGGACTCAAGACCAGAACTTTCGACAGGCTGCACAAGTGCGGAAGAAACTGGATCGAGGAGCTGCCGGTGGTTCTTTGGTCGATCAGGACGACGCCAAATCGAGCCACTGGCCAGACACCCTTCGCTCTAGTCTACGGAGCAGAGGCAGTTCTCCCCACGGAACTCGTATACGGGTCACCTCGAGTGCTTGCTTATGATGAGCTCGAGCAAGAGCAGCTGCGGCAAGATGACGCGCTGCTCTTTGAGGAAGACCGTCTCCAGGCTGCTGTGCGAGCTGCTCGCTACCAGCAAGCTCTGCGCCGCTACCATAGCCGCAGAGTCAATGCCAGGAGTCTCGAGGAAGGCGACCTTGTTCTTCGGCGTGTTCAGTCCGCCAAGAATTCCAACAAGTTGACGCCGAAGTGGGAAGGCCCTTATCGGGTGAAACGAGTCACTAGGCCCGGCGCTGTCCGCCTTGAGACCGAAGATGGCATTCCGGTGAGCAACTCCTGGAACATTGAACATCTTCGTAAGTTTTACCCGTAGGGCGCGGTTGCCGGAAGCTTTTCCGGCAACCACCTTTTGTACAAGTCTTGCCGCTGTTGCATGTAATCCTTTGTACAAAGCCGGGCGCAGACCCCGTGCACCAGTAAAGTTCATGTGCCCCGCACATCTTGTCAGTCTTTTTTTATGCTATAATTCTTTTTCGCATATGTTATCTGACACTTTGTGCAGCACCAAACCCCGGTAAGCGATAACGAGCCCAAGGCTCCATATCATTACTTTATTTCTCTGTTTCTTTCTCAAAAGAAGGAAGGTTCCCTCGCCCACAAGGTTTACCGGGGGGTTGTCACATCCCTAGCCTCTGGTGCTGCCTGGTGTTTGCATCATGTTTAAATTTTGAAACTTGAACTGAGGAACTTTGGAAGCCTCAAAACCCTAAATAAAAAAAAGGGCAAAAACCCTAAAATCTCATTCATTGTTCCAAAATGCTCTTCTTAGATGTTTAATATTTTTGGCAAGGGTTTTGATCCAAACCAAAAATATTGAACATTTTTAAGGATTTATTTTTGGGACTTTGAATTTAAATCATTAGCTATTTGAATTTGAATTATATTCATATAATTAGAATATAATTTCAAATACCCCTGAAATATTTTATGAGCTTTTGGAAAAGTCCGTCTAGCAAAGCAAAAATATTCAGAGGAGTTTTTGGCATTGTTTGAATTATTTTTAAATTCAAAACAGTGGCAAAACAAATTTAAAAAAAAAATAGAAAACAGAACAGAAATATAAAACAGAGCAACTTACCTGGCCTTACCTGGTAGCCCACCAGCAGCCCAGCCACTTACCTGGCGCTCACCTGCAGCAGAGCCGGCCCAGCTTCCGTTCCGGCCCAGCCCACCGCCGCCTCCCTCCCCTGTCGTCTTCCTCCCTCGCCAGAAGGACAGAGGCGAGGCGTGGCGAGCGCCGACGCCGCCCCGGCCACCTCCTGCTTGCCGCTTCGCCATGGCCTCTTCGGGTGAAGCCACGCAGCCCCCTCGCTCCTCTCTCTCACTCTCTCCCGACCCCTTCTCCCTTCTCTGCTCTCCCCCTCTCACGCCCGAGCGTGCTCGTCGCCGCCGTCCACTGCCACCACGGCCACCGGGCCTCCCTCGCTTCCCCGACTGGCCCACAAGCTCTTCCACTCCGTCCTCGACCCATCTCACCGAGCCACGCCCCTCCAGAAGCCCCCGAACGACCTCACCGGGCTCGTCTTCTACCTCGGACCCGCCGGCCATCACCGTCAAATTCATCGGCCCCGGACCGTCCCCGACCTCGCCGAGCGTTCTGTCGTCATCGCCGTGAGCTCCTTCTCCTGCTCCCCTCTCCGCTCCCTCTCTCGCACGCTGTAGCTGCCGCACCACATCCAACCGCACGCGCCGCCGCCCGCACTCGTCGCCGGTGATGCTCCGGTGACCATTTGGTCCCGGGCATGCGCCCAACGTGCTCCTCGCATCGCGTAGAGCCTCCGAGGCACCTCGCCGCGCTCGTTTGCGCACCGCAGCCCCATCCCCACTTGCACCCGAGCTTCGGCCGCCGCCGAGCTCGTCGCCGGCGCCGATTCCGGCCGCCCCGACCCCAACCGACTCCACCAGAAGTTGCGGCATGTTCCCAGCTACCCATAGCCACCCTCCGCGGCTCGTTTGGTTGCCGAAACGGCCAAAACCACTCTCGCCGCCGCGTCGGGCTCGCCGTCGGCTAAACGCCGGCGACCGTTGACCCTTGACCGGCGTGGCTTAACCCCACTGCCCAGTTTGACTCTCCCCTCTCTCCCACTGACATGCGGGCCCCGCCCGGCTAACCAAGTTAGTTAGGGTTAATTTTAATTAGGTTAGTTAGTCCAGACACTGACACGCAGGGCCCACAGGTCAGTTTGACCCGGACCAGCCCCTGTTGACTCTGCTGAGGTCAGCATGACGCCATGCTGACGCAATATTCCTTTTCTGGAATTTATTTTATTTTATTAATAATCAAGAAATTCCAGAAATAGCTAAAACTTCAATAAATCATAGAAAATTAACCGTAACTCCAAATGAAATAATTTATATATGAAAAATTATCAGAAATATTCAATCTATCCATCTATACCATTTTCATGCATGTTAGAACAACTTATAGCTGCTGTTTAGCACAATTCAATTAAATGGCATTTAAATAACCACATGTGGAGTTTGAATTTGAATCCTGGATTCAAACCAACTTCATTTAATCTGGTTTAGTTGCATCAGCACAAATCACATCATATTGCCATGTCACATTCATGCATCATATTGTCGCATTGCATTGATTGCGTTCTTCCTTGTTTGCCGGTAATTGTCCCCTCTTGATAGACGTGTACCGGCGATGTGATCGATGACACCGATGAAGAACTATATTATCTTCAGAAGTGCCAGGCAAGCAAAACCCCCTTGTTCATTCCGATACAATCCCACTCTCTCGCTCCTGCTCTCTTTTACTGCATTAGGACAACAACGATTCATCTGTTACTTGCTGCGGTAGCTGAACCCCTTTATCCTTTGCATGACCTGTCATTCCACAGTAAATAGATGAAACCCACTAGTATGAGTAGGAGTTGTTTGAGCCCTGTTGTGCCTACTCATTCATGTTTGTTTGTCATGCCTGCTACTGCTTAGAGTTGAGTCAGGTCTGATTCATCGGGGATGAATCAGAGGTGTGTGAACATGTCCTACTATGTGTGAGCTAAGTGTGTGAACACGATTTGGTAAAAGGTATAGGTGAGAGGCCATGTAGGAGTACATGGTGGGTTGTCTCATTGAAGCCGTCCTCAGGAACTGAGTTCTGTGTTTGTGATCCATGATTCAGCTACTACCATACATTGGGCCCTGAAATATGACCCCGCTCGACTTCTTATTCACCCTTGTCCTCTGTCCAGGAGTTGCAAGTAGTTTCTGGTGCTTGTAGTATGCTGGAGGCCGTGGACAGCGCTGACCGTAGGGGTGGGCTGTGATGCGGTAGGCACGTGGCCGGGTATACCGGGCGCCCGTTTGGTGTCATGGAACCCTGTTCACATCGTTTGGGGCTGTGAGCGAAACTCCGGCTGGATCTCCTCATGGATGGAACCCGAATAGGCAATAAACCTGGACTAGAGACTTGAGTGTTTAGGTAGGTCGTGGTCTACACCCACGTCGGCTTTCGCTTGAAGTCTGCCGAGCACATGTCGTGTGCAGACGCTAAGTGGTGGAAACATGTATGAAGAAGTACACCCCTGCAGGGTTAACATCATCTATTCGAATAGCTGTGTCCGCGGTAAAGGACTTCTGGGTTGCTTATATCAGTTCATAGACAAGTGAAAGTGGATACTCTAAAATACGCAAGATAAGCGTGAGTGCTATGGTTGGCGTTCTCGCAGGGAGACGGGAGCGGATCCATAGTGGTGTATTGATATGGTGAATATGTGGACTCGTGTGCGCCACCTCAAAAGAGTTACTTGCAGTCGTAGTTCATGATAGCCACCGAGTCAAAGCTGGCTTGCTGCAGTTAAACCCCACCATCCCCTTTGTTGATAATGATGCATATGTAGTTAGTTCTGATGTAAGTCTTGTTGGGTACATTCGTAGTCACGTTGCTTAATTTATGTTTTTGCAGAGAGACTTCGGTCTCGCTAGTAGTTCCGCGTGGACTTCGACGTTTAGCTTGTTACCTCAGCTACGATCTTGTGCCCTCGGCAGGATCTGGTAGATAGTCAGGCTTCTCAGCCTTTTTCATTTATAGATGTCTGTACTCAGACATGATAGCTTCCGCTTGTGTTTTGATTTGTATGCTCTGAATGTTGGGTCATGAGACCCATGTTTGTAATATCTCGCTCCTCGGAGCCTATTGGATAAACTACTTGAGTCGTAGAGTCATTTTGTGATGCCATGTTGTATTGCACATATCGAGCATATTGTGTGTATGTTATTGAAATGCTTGGTATGTGTGGGATCTGACTATCTAGTTGTTTATCTTTAGTAGCCTCTCTTACCGGGAAATGTCTCCTAGTGTTTCCACCGAGCCATGGTAGCTTGCTACTGCTCCGAAACACTTAGGCTGGCCGGCATGTGTCCTTCTTCGTTCCTGTGTCTGTCCCTTCGGGGAAATGTCACACGATGAATACCGGAGTCCTGTTAGCCCGCTACAGCCCGGTTCACCGGAGTCCTGCTAGCCCAGTGCTACAGCCTGGATTCACTCGCTGATGACCGACACGTTCGATGCTGGGTCACGGATGCCTGTCCCTGTAAGTTCGTGCCACTTTGGGTTTACGACTAGCCATGTCAGCCCGAGCTCCTTATCATATGGATGCTAGCGACACTGTCATATACGTGTGCCAACAGGCGCAAACGGTCCCGGGTAAAGGTAAGGCGACACCCGTGGGAATACCGTGCGTGAGGCCGCAAAGTGATATGAGGTGTTACATGCTAGATCGATGTGGCATTGAGTCGGGGTCCTGACAGCGTTGGTATCAGAGCTTGACTGCCTGTAGGATTACCAAGCCAAACTGGTCGAAGTTGAGTCTAGAAATTCTTTAGTTATATAAGGGAATTGATTGTGGGATGGAACGTAAGGCTCTTTTTACTCCTTATACTTTATGCCCTTCTGATCTGAGTCATCTTATCTTTCCTACGGGGATTAAGAACTAGGCTATCTCTTCTTTCTATCAGGATCACGTGTTACTAATCCGTAGACTTATAAGATTGTTGGATTTAAGCTTGAGTTCAGTTCCTACTACTTCTGTATGTTAACTGTTGATCTCCAAACCTTGATATTGTGCCTCTGAGTGGCTATGCCACCATTTTTGTAGCATGTTTTAAATCTTTTTGAGCATTTACAGCCGTTATGCTATCCGAGTCATCTCAGGTCTCTAAACAGTCTGATGCACTTGCAAATTCCTTCCTCCCGTTTCAATGTTCCTTTGGGCCAGATTAACCACACTAATCAGTGAGTTGAGGTACTCTGTTACCTTGACATATATGTTGGAGATATTATTATGACCCTAGGTGTCTTAGGGGATCATCTAGTAATTTAGCCATGATTTGTGTTCCTAGTGTGATGATTCTGGCCATCATTCTCGAAAGCATCCGTGATGCTACTTAGTAATAGGTATTCTGTTCCTGGGTTCTTGAACCCGAGATTCACTCTACCTACTTCATGTTGATAGTAATTGCTAGTGCCTTTAGGATATTAGTAACCTTTGCGATAGTCCTTGAAGTCCGTGGTATCTTCTTCTTCCAAATACCATGAACTACTTATGGCAGAAGTTCCTCGTTGAACTGAAATATCACAACAGGATTATTCTTGATGAGTTCTCCATTATATATTGTGGCTCTGCTAGTTCTACCTTTCTGCATGGGTTATCCAGAAGAAATATGTTGAACTTCGTTCGACATGCTAAACCATGCATCCACAACTCAGAAAATCGTATGTTCCTTTGAGTTGTCCCTCTTTAGTTGTCTTCTGACCCTCGTTTATCAATTGATAGTCAAGAGTATGCGTGCAATCGTTCATCGATACCTATTACTCTTGTGGTCCGTCAAGCCATTCTATTCCGGAATGACTAGGAGAAACAAACTCCAGTACCTCATCCATATCTAGGATTGGGTCAAAACAATTGTACTCCACAGATCAAAATGCCAATCCAGCTTTTGCTCTGTTCTACCTTGGAGTATTACCATCTTTATATCAAGAATGTCATGGGAATTGCACACCATCCTATGAACTCTTGACACAGTGATACTTCTCACCATCATTAGTCATTCCTCGGTCTTCATGTTGATGCAACCGGAATGTCGACAAGTGAGTCGTGATGTGTGAAATCAATACTGCTAGCAACTCCGTTGTTTGGTAGTTAAAGGACAATAATTTCATTCTTAGCATGTTGGTTAGTGAATCATCATTCTAAGATTGATCGTGCTACCTAGTCCATTCTCCTGGTTCACTCCTCGATCGATGAGTTAGGATTATTTCAAATCCTTGCCCTATTGATCATATCGTCTTGTCCTGAAAAGCAGGATTGTCCTCGATCTTAGTAACATATCGGTGGTTCGTGATTTTCCGGATATCTTCTCGAAAGTATCACCAGGTTGTCACCTGACTTTTATGTTGAGCTCGTGATCAAGTTGGTTTATCCTGTAAACCACCCTTTCTCCAAGAATCTGTGTTGGATACCCCTGAGCTAGTTGGTTAAGCTATGCATCAACTTGGAGAGTTGGAAGATAGAAGCTTGTCCGATATAGTTCATTATAAGGGATGTCTTGTATGTGTTGAAGAAAGTTGATATTTTCATCGACTGAACCTCGTGATCAGTTAATGGACCTATCATTTTTATCCAACCTTTGATTGGAGTATGGGCTATCATCCAATCAGACCAGAACCAACGATATTCATAATGTTGTCTTACTCGTGGTTGATCCCTCGAGCATACACCATTATATCTTTTGGGTCTGACCAATGCTATCACTTGTTCACTTAACTATGGAATTCCTTTTAAAAGGAAACCCAGATGAATTGTTGTTGTGCCCATTGACAACATCCTTGTCTTCTCCATAATTTTGCTGAACATTAAGCTAGTGTTGGAAACTTTTGAAAGCATTTGTTCATGCTAGCTCATGAAGCATATGTTCGGATGTAAGAAGTGACTTCCTCTAGTTCATGTGCATTTGATGCAAGTTGCCGCCGTGGACTCGAGAAAGTCAATGTTGCTTCCTCTGGAATCATCGCAAGTCAGTCATGCACACATGCGAAGTATTCTGTGGTCTGGAGACTTGCAACCTTCATTCCATATGTGTATCCTAGCACACCAAGCCACTGACTGATTTGTTCAAGGAGAAGGAGTATCTTCATAAGAGCTAATCCGGACTTATGAAAGAACTTCGATATCCTTGCTAATGGTTCCCAACCAGAACTCGGTAGTGTTTTATTGTAAGACTACCATGTGGGCATGCTTGTATGGGACAACGTGTTCACATGTTTGTAGCAGAACCAGCTCATGTTTTGGAGCTTGCTATCGTAGTTCATCTCCCGAGAATCCCGCAACGTCATCTCGTCGATTTGTGTTGCAAACTTTCATTTTTCTTCCTAGACTCGATGAGTCTGGAATATCCTGACACCAACCAGATCTGAATCTCAGGCAGATATGATGGTTGGAACATTTCCCCAAGAACTATAATATTGGTTCCTCGATAACTGGTAAAGTGGATGTCGTGGCCAGCACCACCCAGCCGAAAGACCTATTATTGTAGTATCTTGATTGAAGAAGTTGGCCACCTCCCCATAAGGATTTCGTAGGATTTACCTTCGTAACTGTTCCTTATGGATTCTACTGCTCCCGAAGTCCGACCTTTTACTTGATGTTCTAGTTATCAAACCATATCTATGAATGGGATACACTAGCACATCAAGGAGAACATTAGAAGCGGAGTGCTAAATATCTCTCGGTCGATCATCCAGATTTTCTTTCCTTGGCATTGCTAGGGTGAAATCTGAGAAAGTGTTATCTTCCTTTGCATCTGCATCATCCATCATCATTCATCATGGTAGCAAGTTGTGTTGCCAGGATCCTTGACACGGATGTTGGTAAAACCTTGATGATTATGGAAATGCTCAAGTTCTTGAGAGCATGCACAAGCGCTACGTGTTATCATCGGCTCTAACTGGGATTCCTCTCAGTTTCCTCGGCAATGCTATGACCTTTTCAAAGAGTGAATCCACTCTCTATTGTTGGGTTCTTCCCTAGTTACCAGAATCATTCCCAGCATTTGCATTTTGTTCCTAGCTTGCACCGCCAATGTGCCATTCTACCATGGGTCTCTTCCATTTCCGGTGATAAGAAAATTCATCCATTACGTTGTCTTCAACAAGGTAATCCACATCATCCAAGTCCGAGTATGCCATTCTACCGACCCCCGCCAAACGATCGCTTGAGAATTGCCTTAGGCTGGTATAAAGGTTTTCAATGATCTCTGAATCAAAGGTAATTCTTTTTGCCACTTAAGGAAATAATCTACGAATCACCCTCCTCCAGGATGTTTCGTCGTGGTATCATGGCAACTCAACTCCTCGCTACGTGGACAATCGTTTACCACCTTCTTAAGTGTGGAATTGTTGTCCACCTAGCGAACCTTCGTCATCCGTTTCTTTCCACCCCTCTTGATGTGTATCTCGTGTCTCAACCCGAGAGATGGTTCTATGTCTCATTCCATGAGTTGTTCGACCTTTGAGAAGATCGATCCTTCCAGAATCTTTTTTTCCCTCTCGTTGTCATGTTAGCTAGAGTTCTCAGAGCAAGACATCAAGACAAAGATGGTGATCAAATCAACATTCCTATGAAGTGCAAGTTGGATCGTGAAGAATGCGTTAGTTGCGTTCCCCTTCATCCTACCCTACGCTTGAATCTCGGGACGAGATTCTTGTTTAGTGGGGGTGAGTTGTCACATCCCTAGCCTCTGGTGCTGCCTGGTGTTTGCATCATGTTTAAATTTTGAAACTTGAACTGAGGAACTTTGGAAGCCTCAAAACCCTAAATAAAAAAAAGGGCAAAAACCCTAAAATCTCATTCATTGTTCCAAAATGCTCTTCTTAGATGTTTAATATTTTTGGCAAGGGTTTTGATCCAAACCAAAAATATTGAACATTTTTAAGGATTTATTTTTTGGACTTTGAATTTAAATCATTAGCTATTTGAATTTGAATTATATTCATATAATTAGAATATAATTTCAAATACCCCTGAAATATTTTATGAGCTTTTGGAAAAGTCCGTCTAGCAAAGCAAAAATATTCAGAGGAGTTTTTGGCATTGTTTGAATTATTTTTAAATTCAAAACAGTGGCAAAACAAATTAAAAAAAAATAGAAAACAAAACAGAAATATAAAACAGAGCAACTTACCTGGCCTTACCTGGTAGCCCACCAGCAGCCCAGCCACTTACCTGGCGCTCACCTGCAGCAGAGCCGGCCCAGCTTCCGTTCCGGCCCAGCCCACCGCCGCCTCCCTCCCCTGTCGTCTTCCTCCCTCGCCAGAAGGACAGAGGCGAGGCGTGGCGAGCGCCGACGCCGCCCCGACCACCTCCTGCTTGCCGCTTCGCCCTGGCCTCTTCGGGTGAAGCCACGCAGCCCCCTCGCTCCTCTCTCTCACTCTCTCCCGACCCCTTCTCCCTTCTCTGCTCTCCCCCTCTCGCGCCCGAGCGCGCTCGTCGCCGCCGTCCACTGCCACCACGGCCACCGGGCCTCCCTCGCTTCCCCGACTGGCCCACAAGCTCCGCCACTCCGTCCTCGACCCATCTCACCGAGCCACGCCCCTCCAGAAGCCCCCGAACGACCTCACCGGGCTCGTCTTCTACCTCGGACCCGCTGGCCATCACCGTCAAATTCGTCGGCCCCGGACCGTCCCCGACCTCGCCGAGCGTTCCGTCGTCATCGCCATGAGCTCCTGCTCCTGCTCCCCCTCTCCGCTCCCTCTCTCGCACACTGTAGCTGCCGCACCACATCCAACCGCACGCGCCGCCGCCCGCACTCGTCGCCGGTGATGCTCCGGTGACCATTTGGTCCCGGGCATGCGCCCAACGCGCTCCCCGCATCGCGTAGAGCCTCTGAGGAACCTCGCCGCGCTCGTTTGCGCACCGCAGCCCCATCCCCACTTGCACCCGAGCTTCGGCCGCCACCGAGCTCGTCGCCGGCGCCGATTCCGGCCGCCCCGACCCCAACCGACTCCACCAGAAGTTGCGGCATGTTCCCAGCTACCCATAGCCACCCTCCGCGGCTCGTTTGGTTGCCGAAACGGCCAAAACCACTCTCGCCGCCGCGTCGGGCTCGCCGTCGGCTAAACGCCGGCGACCGTTGACCCTTGACCGGCGTGGGTTGACCCCACTGCCCGGTTTGACTCTCCCCTCTCTCCCACTGACATGCGGGCCCCGCCCCGCTAACCAAGTTAGTTAGGGTTAATTTTAATTAGGTTAGTTAGTCTAGACACTGACACGCAGGGCCCACAGGTCAGTTTGACCCGGACCAGCCCCTGTTGACTCTGCTGAGGTCAGCATGACGCCATGCTAACGCAATATTCCTTTTCTGGAATTTAATTTATTTTATTAATAATCAAGAAATTCCAGAAATAGCTAAAACTTCAATAAATCATAGAAAATTAACCGTAACTCCAAATGAAATAATTTATATATGAAAAATTATCAGAAATATTCAATCTATCCATCTATACCATTTTCATGCATGTTAGAACAACTTATAGCTGCTGTTTAGCACAATTCAATTAAATGGCATTTAAATAACCACATGTGGAGTTTGAATTTGAATCCTGGATTCAAACCAACTTCATTTAATCTGGTTTAGTTGCATCAGCACAAATCACATCATATTGCCATGTCACATTCATGCATCATATTATCACATTGCATTGATTGCGTTCTTCCTTGTTTGCCGGTAATTGTCCCCTCTCGATAGACGTGTACCGGCGATGTGATCGATGACACCGATGAAGAACTATATTATCTTCAGAAGTGCCAGGCAAGCAAAACCCCCTTGTTCATTCCGATACAATCCCACTCTCTCGCTCCTGCTCTCTTTTACTGCATTAGGACAACAACGATTCATCTGTTACTTGCTGCGGTAGCTGAACCCCTTTATCCTTTGCATGACCTGTCATTCCACAGTAAATAGATGAAACCCACTAGTATGAGTAGGAGTTGTTTGAGCCCTGTTGTGCCTACTCATTCATGTTTGTTTGTCATGCCTGCTACTGCTTAGAGTTGAGTCAGGTCTGATTCATCGGGGATGAATCAGAGGTGTGTGAACATGTCCTACTATATGTGAGCTAAGTGTGTGAACACGATTTGGTAAAAGGTATCGGTGAGAGGCCATGTAGGAGTACATGGTGGGTTGTCTCATTGAAGCCGTCCTCAGGAACTGAGTTCTGTGTTTGTGATCCATGATTCAGCTACTACCATACATTGGGCCCTGAAATATGACCCCGCTCGACTTCTTATTCACCCTTGTCCTTTGTCCAGGAGTTGCAAGTAGTTTCTGGTGCTTGTAGTATGCTGGAGGCCGTGGACAGCGCTGACCGTAGGGGTGGGCTGTGATGTGGTAGGCACGTGGCCGGGTATACCGGGCGCCCGTTTGGTGTCACGGAACCCTGTTCACATCGTTTGGGGCTGTGAGCGAAACTCCGGCCGGATCTCCTCATGGATGGAACCCGAATAGGCGATAAACCTGGACTAGAGACTTGAGTGTTTAGGTAGGTCGTGGTCTACACCCACGTCGGCTTTTGCTTGAAGTCTGCCGAGCACATGTCGTGTGCAGACGCTAGGTGGTGGAAACATGTATGAAGAAGTACACCCCTGCAGGGTTAACATCATCTATTCGAATAGCCGTGTCCGCGGTAAAGGACTTCTGGGTTGCTTATATCAGTTCATAGACAAGTGAAAGTGGATACTCTAAAATGCGCAAGATAAGCGTGAGTGCTATGGTTGGCGTTCTCGCAGGGAGACGGGAGCGGATCCATAGTGGTGTATTGATATGGTGAATATGTGGACTCGTGTGCGCCACCTCAAAAGAGTTACTTGCAGTCGTAGTTCAGGATAGCCACCGAGTCAAAGCTGGCTTGCTGTAGTTAAACCCCACCATCCCCTTTGTTGATAATGATGCATATGTAGTTAGTTCTGATGTAAGTTTTGTTGGGTACATTTGTACTCACGTTGCTTAATTTATGTTTTTGCAGAGAGACTTCGGTCTCGCTAGTAGTTCCGCGTGGACTTCGACGTTTAGCTTGTTACCTCAGCTACGATCTTGTGCCCTCGGCAGGATCTGGTAGATAGTCAGGCTTCTCAGCCTTTTTCATTTATAGATGTTTGTACTCAGACATGATAGCTTCCGCTTGTGTTTTGATTTGTATGCTCTGAATGTTGGGTCATGAGACCCATGTTTGTAATATCTCGCTCCTCGGAGCCTATTGGATAAACTACTTGAGTCGTAGAGTCATTTTGTGATGCCATGTTGTATTGCACATATCGAGCATATTGTGTGTATGTTATTGAAATGCTTGGTATGTGTGGGATCTGACTATCTAGTTGTTTATCTTTAGTAGCCTCTCTTACCGGGAAATGTCTCCTAGTGTTTCCACCGAGCCATGGTAGCTTGCTACTGCTCCGAAACACTTAGGCTGGCCGGCATGTGTCCTTCTTCGTTCCTGTGTCTGTCCCTTCGGGGAAATGTCACGCGATGAATACCAGAGTCCTGTTAGCCCGCTACAGCCCGGTTCACCAGAGTCCTGCTAGCCCAGTGCTACAGCCTGGATTCACTCGCTGATGACCGACACGTTCGATGCTGGGTCACGGATGCCTGTCCCTGTAAGTTTGTGCCACTTTGGGTTTATGACTAGCCATGTCAGCCTGGGCTCCTTATCATATGGATGCTAGCGACACTGTCATATACGTGTGCCAACAGGCGCAAACGGTCCCGGGTAAAGGTAAGGCGACACCCGTGGGAATACCGTGCGTGAGGCCGCAAAGTGATATGAGGTGTTACATGCTAGATCGATGTGGCATTGAGTCGGGGTCCTGACAGGGGGGAAGGAGAAGATAATGGTGTGGACCAGGCTGTTCAAGAAAGTTTCTCCTTGCCGGGAAGCAGACGACAGAAAAGCTAAGTTGCTAAAGCTTGAGCAATCAGTTTTTTAAGTTTTTTAGTTATTTTCCTTGAACGACCATGCTTTGTATGGAAACCTGTGCACGGAGGAACCAACTCGTAGCTAGCTGCGCCCTTACTTTGTTTCGAGTCCGCTCAACAACTTAAGTGAGCTGCAACTAGTTGCGACAAGGTTGCTTGTCGGTAGCGACCCCGCCAGCAGGCTGCTGAAGTTCCGCACTCGGCGCTCGCGGCAAGGGTGCCTGCACCGGCAAGTTTCCCTAGAAAGCGTAGGGCAGAACCATACAAAGCCAAGAGTCGAGTAAAGGAAGTAACACAGCAATTTTTTGCCTAAGATAGAGTTATATTACAAAAATAACTTGTCGCGCCTCTAATAAAGTGTTCCCATGACATGACTGGCAGCGACAAGAAAAGAAGAAAATGGACGGCCTAATCTACGCGACCGCCGTCAACCCTTTTGACCTCGTTCACCCTATCCACAATGGGTGCGACGAGGGCCTTAAGTGCGTCAAGATCAGCGTCCGCCGGCAGCCTCTTGAGGACGTTGGTAAGGTTGAGGCCCGAACTGCGGAAGGCCACCTTCACCAGCACCTTCTCCAGAACTCCGGCACAAATCGAGCGTGACTCATCGGCCAACTGCTTTGGGATCCGTTCCCGGAGTTGCTGGAGCACCGCCGCCACGCCCTTGAAGAACAGAGTGAGCTTGGCGCTGGGTTGGAGGTTCTCGTCAGAGGAGTACCCGAAGCCTTCCACCCCCAATTGCACCAGCTCCTCTTTGATGACTGCAGCAATGTTTACGAGGCCCTCCGTCCAGAGCTCCACAGTATCTCTAAGAAGATTCTGGGTTTCTGCGGCCCTCGCTAGCAGCGCCTCGTTGGCCTTGATGTCCTTCTTCAAGTCCGCCTCCCGTTTCTTGGCGCCGTCCAACGTCTCCGTCAGGGTGGCCAGCTTCAGCTCCAGATCAGCATTGGAATTCCTGGCGGCGCACAGCTCTTTGCCCTTCTCGGAGGATTGGCCCTTCAGCTCACCGTGGGCAAGGGCGTCCTTCTCACGCTCCAGCTTGAGCGCGGCAAGCTCTTCGCCACCCACCTTCAGATCAGCCTCCAGTTGCGCCACCTTTACTTCCAATTCCTTCTTGGCGGTCTCGGCAGCCGCAGCCGCATCCTTTGCCTCTTGGAGCGACCCGCCAAGTGCCCGTTCGCGCACGGCATGCTCCTCCTCATGGCTGTCAAGGTTCACTTTCCGCTGAGCCAGCTCGCCTTCTCGCGCGTACAGCTTCTCGCCGATGAGCCGCTGCTGCTCTTCAGCTTCGGCCTTCTCGAGGAGGAAGGCCTTCCGCTCTTCAGCAAGCTGCTCCCGCTCCTCCGCCAAGGCCCGGAGAGCTTCCTGGCGATAACCCCGGAGCTCCTCCGCGCGCTTCTCTATATCCACGCTCGCTTTCGCGACGAGCGCTTCCCGGGACTCCAACTTGACTTGACGGGCGCGATAGAGCGCCATCAGCCTCCGCAGTAGCCGCTCCTCCTCGGGCTCGTCACTGCTGCTTCCCGGCGCGTCAACGATTGACAACCCGGCGGAGGCGAGCACCTCCCCATCCAAAACTTCTCCTTCCACCGGCGCCTTGAAGCTTGACGCCCAAGGGAGCTTGATGAAGATGCCCTCGCCAGCCTTCAGATAGGCGCCGGGCTGGGGCTCCTCGGAGCCTGACGCTGCGGCAGCGGCGGAGGGATCGGCGATCGATGCAGCGTCTGACATTCCTGCGGCCTCACGGCCGTCAGTGCGATCGCCAGATCCCCCGCCAGCTTCCTCGGCGGCAGCCTTGGCGGCCTCTTCATCGGCAGGCACATCGGCACCAGCTCCATCTTCGGCGGCCGCGGCATCATCAGTGTTGCCGCGCGCGTCCTCTCCGCCGCCCGCCTCGGCCTCCATCGGATCCGCGGAGGGTGGACCTGACGACCGGAGAAGAATGAGAAGTCAAACAAGCACTCAAGAAGAAAAATCAGCAGAAGAATACAAAGAAAGTTTCGGGCAGGAAGGATTACCTGTGCTGGGATCCGCTGTCATAAGCTCCACCATCGGCGGATCATTAGCGCTGTCCCTTGCCGGAGACTCCTCCCTTGCCGGAGGCTCCTCCCCTACCGGAGAACGCTCCCTTGCCGGGGAGTCCACCCTTGGTGGCGTAGTCGAAGCAGACGACGAGTCGGAGGAGATCACCACGCCCTCCTGATGAAGCTGTTCTGCTCCTGCACAAACAAACCAGTGATCAGATGTCAACAAAGGAAAAGAGGAACCACGCGCACCCAGAAGCATAAAGTAAACCATATGCTTACGCTGGGGGCTGCGCTGGGGGCTGCTCTGCAAAGTGATGGCCGGATCCGGCAAGGTGATCTCGAGCGCGCCTCCTGTCGTCGCAGTGGGCTCGTCCTCGATGACCACCACCTGAGCCTTGGCCCTCTTCGCCGCCCTCTGGGCCAGAGTCCTGAAAAGGGAGAGTCCAGGGTGGGTCAGATCAGATGCAAGACATGAATGGCAAGTTGAAGAAATACAAGAACAACAAGGGAATCTTACTCTTCTTCCTCTTCCTCGTCGGAGCTGAGCGCGGAGAGGTCGAAGTTCGGCCCACCTCCGGCGCGACAAGGTGGAGGGGTGGGATCCCTTGGCCGCTTGGCGGGGACTGCGGCGCCAACCCGAGATGACCCCGCCCCAGTTGCCACTACGGCGGGAGGCGCACCCGCGGCAACCGTACTTGCCGCGGCGGAGCGCGTCGCGCGGCGCTGCGGCTGTTGACCAGCTTGCCTCCCTGCTGCGTCCCCGATCCTGCGGAGGCACCTTCTTGGCTGCGCTGGGGGCTGCACTCCGGGCCCTGTTCCCGGCAAGCTCCCCGGAGATGGCGGGCCGCTCGCACCCTCGGCGGGCTCACTCAACTCGGCGTCGGGTGTGGGAAGCTCTTCTTCGTCTTCGGGCCACTCCCGCTCAGCAAGACTCATCGCCGATGCCGCGTCCGCTTCCTCCACCGTGAACCCAAATTCACCCGCGGCTGCGGCTGCCGCCGCCTCTTCCGCCCTGGTGGCGATGCGTTCCATCTCTTGATCGGTGGTGTCGCGGGTGAGGAGCTTCTTGTCGTCAGCATTGAGCGCTACTTCCACTAGGCTATCGAAGAACTGCTGCACAACGTCTCCGGCAGACTCTTGCCAATTTGGAGCGATCCTGTGCGAATCACACAACGGCATCATGGCGCAGATGCGGTCGCGCGAGGAGTTGTTGCACAGAGGAACGACGCCTGCCGGCAACCTGAACCACTCGGGATGCTGTGGGTCGTGCTTGAATATCTCTTTGAGTATCCCGTCCAACTCTATGACGGTGAAATTGAAGTTGAGGCCTGGGCGCAACCTCATGATATCTGCCGGGCCTCCAAATTCCCAGGCGGGTCTCCCCCTCGCCTGCAGAGGGGCGATGCGTCGGCGAAGGAAATCTGCGCCGACAGCTCCTACAGTCAGCCCGGCAAACCTGAGACGCAAGATCCTAGTGGTGGCGATCTTCAGCTTGTCGTCGTCCACGGACAGAGCGCTCCAGTCATTGCCACGCACTGCTGGGGCTTGGCGCAGGGCGGTGAACGGCTGCGGGCTCTCTTCTACAACCCAGCACCAATCTGCTCTCCACTCGTCCCACTTGCTGCGGAGCTCCCCCTCCAGATAGGTCTCCTTCTTGCCGGCCCGCGAGATCCAGGCGATCCCGCCGGTAAGAGGTTCCCCTCTCTCGACACGAGGCATAAAGAAATGGCGGAAGAGAGCTACGTTGGGGTGGACTCCGACAAAGTTTTCGCATAGATGGGCGAAAACTGCCATGGTCAGAACGGCGTTGGGGGTGAAGTCAAGGAGGTGGAGTCCATAGGTGTTCATGACGTCGCAAAAGAAATCAGAGAATGGCGGGCAGAGCCCGCAGTAGAAGAACACTGCGAAGAAAGGATATCCGCCAACTGGAGCTGCTTGCGAGGCGACGGCGGAGAGTACCTTCGTGCGCGGGTGCGCCCGCGTCTCCGTCGACCAGAAGAGATAGTACCACTCCCTCAGCTCCTTTGCGGAGAGCTCGGGGGGGGGGGAAAGTGGCCCGCTCCTTCCGCAGCGCCTCAAGCCGCTGCGCTTCGGTCGACTTCACAGCTTTCGCGGCCGTGGCCTTCGTGGCCTTCCCCTTCCCGGGCTTCGGAGGCATGACGGAGGCGGTGGGGGAGATCGACAGCGCTGGTGGTGGCGGCAGTGATGGGGGTGGAGTGCTGCCGTCTTTCAACTCTGCAAGCGGAGGAGGGCGGCGGAGATTTCTGAGATTGCAGCAGCGAAGGGCGAAGGTGGGGGAAATGCCCCTGTTTCCACTGCTTATAAAGAGGGACGGGGCGGACATTTCGGCCTTCCAAATAACCAACCACCCACGATCTCTCCCACGACTCCGCGATTGACGCGTGCCGTTACGGGGGGGGGGGGGGGGCGGTGGATACGGAGTTAGATTCGGCATAACCCAGGCTCCGCGCGTGCCCGTGCACTGTTTTGGGCCTGGCTCAACAGCGGTCGGCACCGTGTCTGGCCCAGTCCCGGGGGCTCCTGTCGGTGTACTAGAGTAGGGGTACCCTAGTACCCCGAACTTATGCACGGGCGGTCGCAGCATCCCGCGGCAAGGCTTGCCAGCTGACCGCCAAGACCCTCCGTGGTCCCCTTGAAGACCATTCAAGAACAAAGTACTCAAACCAAGGCCCCGGCAAGAGGAGCTTGCCGGGAAGGCCAACCAAGGCCACGGCAAGAGGAGCTTGCCGGGAAGGCCAACCCAGGCCCCGGCAAGAGGATCTTGCCGGGAAGAAGACAAGACCCCGGCAAGAGGAGCTTGCCGGGAAGGCCACTCAAGGCATACCAAGAAATCTTGCCGCGACGCACCGCGCGCCCCGGCAACGCCCGGTGAGCGACAAGCTCCCGAACACGACAAGACGACGACCGCAGCAAGGAGCTTGCCACGGGAAACCCCCACTTCGTGCCCGCGCTCCAGCGCACCTGCTAACGTGTCGCTCTAGGACTCTACCAAGCACACGTGGCAGGAGGCCGCGCAGCTAGGGGTGCGCGGTGGCAAGCAGGCGCTGACAAGATAACCATCGTGGCAAACGATGGTGCTCCTAACGGTCACTTTTTGCACTGTTTAGGCAACTCAGACGGGCATTCAATGACCTTGTCCCCTGCCGTCAGAGTTAGGTAGGGTGCACTGTGTCCACAGTAGCGGTAGCTGCACCTACCGCATCCTTTTCCATTTTTACCCTTCTAGTCTGCGTTGCCACCTGTGGGTGACCCCTTGAAAGTATAAAAGGAGGCCCAAGCGCAACGTAGAAGGGGTTCGGCTCATTCGAAACATCAGGAACACTCTCACGCTCAGTCTGGCAGCGTCCATCGCTCCTGAGCAAGAATTCAATACACACAAACAAGCAGCAGTAGGGTTTTACGCATCCGTGCGGCCCGAAGCTGGGTAAAACCGCTCGCGTGTACTGCCTCGATCCGCTCTTTGTGCGGTCTCCGCCTCCCTCCGAAACGAAAGGGGCCCGGTCCCCATAGGTGTTGGTGGATCAGTTTCCCCCGACAGTGGCCCTTGCGGGCGGAGCGGTACGAGTCGAGCTGCGCCTCCTGCTCTGCCCGCTCCACGGTGATCTGCTCCTCCGCCTGCAGGTGCTCCTGGAGGAGATGGTGGTTGTAGGCGGCGTCAGCCTGCGCCTCCCGGAACTGCTCCTCACGCATCTGCCTCACCCTGTCCATATATTGGGCATGGGCCTCGCTGATGGTAATGGTGCAATGCACCAGCGAGAATGGCATGGAGAAGGGGGTTGGCGCCGGATCGTCGACTACCATGTTCTCCATTGGGACGTCGTCGTCCTCCGGCTGCCTACCGGCCAGCCGGTCGGCAGCAATGGCTGCCATCTCCTTGTGGTCTATCGTCCGCCCGTCCCGAAGATCGCTAGAGTGTTAGGAAGCCATGGTGGGCAGTAGTGGTGTGGACAGGAGAAAGGGAACGGATGCGGATGACTGTGGCTATGGCCGGCGCAGTAGTTTATATAGCAATGGTGGACGGGCAGAGGGACGGACGTGTGGCGCCGAAGTAGCCGCCTCGGCAACCGCGTATCATTAATGTGTGCGGCAGATGGACGACGTCACTTGTGTCGTTTGAAGGTGGAGCAATCGCCTGCACCAGGAAGCGGGGCGGCTGGCGCTGACTGTTTCGGGCGGAAAGCGCGTGCGGGCAAGGAGATGACTTTACTTGGATAGGATGACAATGGGGACCCACCAGGTCCATAGCCTCACGTACGCAAGTGCCTCCTTATTATATATATAACTTATTTTGCTTCCTCCTGGTTTCCTGACATCACGGTCCCACACCATTGTGAACCTATGTACTCCCTCCTTTCCGGTTTATAAGGCTTATCTCAAAATTTTAGTTTTTCCATTTTATAAGGCTCAATTTGGTTGTTTTCCATCACATGTTCAGATTCCAAGGTGCATTAAATCATTGCATGCAAGTATTAAGAGAAAATTGACCAATGCATGTACTTTATGCATGCATGCATTGCAATTAATGCATTGATAAACATAATTTTTTGAGGATAACAAGAGCATTAATTAGGTGCTTTTGCAAAACTACAAAAAGTATTCCACCACTCGCCATCTACCTTGATTGGTGAGATTTTTGAATTGAGCATTATAAACTGGAATGGAGGGAGTAGTCAATAAATGAGAGAATTGCACAAGAAGCGGCCGACAGCTGGGACCAAGCAGCTCGAGAAGTATTTGTGTTTTTGAGGTGTGAGCACTGCAGAGTTTTTTGATGTTTACCCCAGATATTAATTTTTCACCTCTGAACAACAATGAAAACATCGCTGCAGGTATTAACTGGGCGGGCTGTGGCCCATCTAGCCCAGGCTAGATATCCAGCCCAGATATTAATTTTTTTCAAGCTAAAAATGGCTAGCCCAGCTATACTTTTTTTAGGAATACCCAAGCAAGGTCAAGTTGTTATTCTCCGCCTCGCTGGGCTGCAAATCTTTCCTAGGAGGGATGCATTAGGCTTAACAAGAAAATGGGCTTTAAGGAATAATAAATGGGATGTAATTATAAAAACTGGGTAGTAACTATAAAAAAAATACACCAAACAGTGATTACTTTATAAAATATTATTTTTGGAATATTGAAAATTTTAATTTCATTAATTGTTGCGAGTGCAATGTTTTGTTGGATTTTTATGCAATATAAATTTATATTGAAATTGTATTTAATCTGACTAGAAATTTCGGGATAAAAATATTAGGATCCCATGAAAATGTGGGAAATTTTATTGAATTATGTTTTGAACAGTTGGTTGAAATGGGCTATACTTTTAACAAACTGTAAATGGGCTGTAGTAAATTCCATTAGAATTCAAAAATGGGATACACATTCTTACAAAACTCAAATGGGCTATAAGTTCTCTGCCACACACTTCTGGCCTTAATAAGTTGACGCGTCCCCTAAAAAAACAGAGTTGACGCGTATGCAAGGCTTTGTCAACTTATAGTCAACACACGGTTCTAGCAGCAGTGGCCGTTGGATGTCCATGCAACGGATGCCGTGCTTCTTCTTCAATCTCGGATATTCTAGCTTCACTCGCCCAAAAAATGATTCCTCCCCCTGACATCCGGGGCGCACCATTTCGAAAGCTGACCTGTGGGCCTACTAAGTTGACGTACCAAGGGCTTTGTCAACTTAGTCAATATAAACGATTCTAGCTGCTGTGACCGTACGATGTCCATCCAACGATCGTCGTGCTTCTTCAACCTCTGGTCTTCTTGCTCCAGCCGCCCAAAGCAGCACCGGTCGTGCCACCTGCTCCTGCCTCCCGTGGCCGGCTGTGCTGCCACGAAGGCCTCACCGCCCCCTACTACTCCCACCGCTGGCCAGGCCATCCCTCCACTCACCCACACCCCCTGTTATTCTGCGGCGACGGCAGCGCAGCCGAACCAGTGAACCCTCGTACTCCTCTCCGCGTGTGCATCCACTGCCGCGTCTTCCCCGGCTCCGTATCGTCCCCTTCCTAGGCCTCGCCGTCGTCCACCGCCGTGGTGCTCTTGGCGCGGCGTGGTCAACGTGGTCAAGGAATGACTTCCATCAGACGTGGACTGTACGTGGAGAGGCTGACAGCTGAGTCCGCGGCAGCCGCAAGGAAGTGCCTCCTTATTACGTGCAAAATAATTATTCCTCCACCTAACAGCGGGGACCCACCGGACGGGCCACCGTATTTCGTGAAAAAAAATGATTCGCCCCTGACTGCTGGGACCCACGAGCTACATCTTCGCACGGAAGGAAGTGCGTCCAAAAAAAAATTGATTCGCCCCCCTGACTGTTGGGACCCACCAGCTACATCTTCGCACGCAAGGAAGTGTGTCTGAAAAAAAAACGATTCGCCCCTCGACTGCTGGGACCCACCAGCTAGACCTTCGCACGCAAGGAAGTGCGTCCGGGCAAAAAAAATGATTCACCCCCCTAACTGCTGGGACCCAGCAGCTACACCTTCGCACGCAAGGAAGTGCGTCCGGGCAAAAAAAAAAACGATTCGCCCCCTGACTGCTGGGACCAACCAGCTGCATCTTCACACGCAAAGGAAGTGCGTCCGGGCAAAAAAAGCGATTCACCCCTCTTACTGCTGGGACCCACTAGCTACATTTTCGCACGCAAGGAACTGCCTCACAGTCAGGAACCACCTGGTCGAAGCGTATGTAGCGTTGTCATTCTGGTCGCGAATGTGTACGTACATATATACTGGTCGATGTAGAGGCGCGCACGTGTCGTAGTAGAGGCGCGTATGTGTCGTAGTAGAGGCGCGCACGTAGCATGTACACGTACGTACAGCAGCCAGGGTGCAAGAAAGAAAATACGGCCACGTACGTACATACGGGCGGGGTCTCGAACGCCTACTCGCGCATACCTACATGGCTGGGTCGGAACGGAGAAACAGAGTCGTCGTCGTGTTCATGGGGAGGCAACGGAATGCGTCGTGTTCATGGGGAGGCAACGGAATGCGTCGTGTTCATCAGGAGGCAACGGAACGCGTGGGAGCCAACCGGCTTGGACGGAACAGGCAATGGAAATGAGGCCTGGCGTACCGCACAATGGAGGAAACGGACCTCCTACATTCGGAACGGGGTCCTGTTGATCGGGAGGGGTGTGGCGTACCGCAAAACGGAGGAAACGGACCTCCTACGGTCGAAATGGGGGTCCTGGTATCGAGAGGGGTGTGGCGTACTACAAAACGGACGAAACAGACTTGTGTTGGAGCGCTACGGTCGAAACGGGGGGTGGGGGGAGGGGTGTGGAGTACCGCAAAACGGAGGAAACGGACTTGTGTTGGAGCGCTACGGTCGAAACGGGGGGAGGGGTGTGGCGTACCGCAAAACGGGACTCCACGGGATACTGTTCATCTCCACCGTTGACCTCGTCCAGCCTCCACGGGCTACCGTCGACCTCCTCCAGCCTCCACGGGCTCCTGTTCATCCAGCCTCCACCGCGCGCTACTGTTCAACCACCCCTCCACGGGCACCCCTCCACCGTCTACTGTTCATCCAGCCCTCCACACCATGGGGGTCCTGTTCAACCACCCCTCCACCGTGTACTGTTCATCCAGCCCTCCACACCACGGGGGTCCTGTTCAACCACCCCTCGACCGTCTACTGTTCATCCAGCCCTCCGCACCATGGGGGTCCTGTTTAACCACCCCTCCACGGCCACCCCTCCACCGTCTACTGTTCATCCAGCCCTCCACACCACGGGGGTCCTGTTCAACCACCCCTCCACGGCCACCCCTCCACCATCTACTGTTCATCCTGTTCATCCAGAGGCAACGCCACCGCTCACTATTCATCCAACCCCCCCCCCCCCGCAACACTCACTATTCATCCAATGGATCGGCTTCAGTTAGCAGCAGTAGGGAAGGAATCGCTCCATCGGGTTCAGTTAACAGCCATCGATCGATCGCTCGAGTTCAGTAACGCGCAACCTGCAGTGCAATCGCTCAGGTTCAGTTAGAGCCCAATGCCTCGCTCGGGTTCAGTTAGAGCCAACGCCTCGCACGTGTACGAGAGAAACGCGCATCGCTCGGCCCCCGACCTCCCACCGTAACCGGCAACTCCCCGAAATTTTCCTCCCCCTCGCTTCTACCACGGTTTTTTCCGTCATGGACGGCCCAAAGAATGTCATGCAACTGCGTCTCTGGCCCGCCCAGGATGATAAGCCCATTTTCTGTCATGATTTTTTGTCATAGAAGTAGGAGCCCACCACATCTATGATGATACCGGGTTTTGTCACAATTATCGTCATAGAAGTGTCATATGTATGACAGAATTTTTTTCGTTCGGCCCAAAATGTCATAGATGTGTCTTTTTTTGTAGTGCCACAATACTCACATCTGTCATGGATACACTCACCCAAACCACGTCTACAAGCATAGCATAGCAATATAAGCATCATGTAGAAGTAACTCCCAAAGGTTTGATAATAAACAGGGCAATAGGTTCTACCTCATCATCTACTTCCCAAAACCCAGATGTTAATCACATCCTAACCATTCAATGTTTGAGGGTTGATCTAATGCAATAAAATTGGGTAGTAAAGAGGTATGATCAAAGTGTTACTTGCCTTGCTGATGACCCGCGAAACCTAGAGACTCGTAGTAGCACGCTTTGCACTCCGGGTACTCTATCGCAAACAAACAAAGCACACAATAAGCACTCAACTACAAGCACAGGTAAAACTAAAATAAGAGATCTAACCTGAAAGTTCAACTTAAGAACTCCGGTTTGCAAAAAGAATCAAATCAAACGGAGCAACAAAACTCAAACTTCAAAAGAAACAAGATCCGTTTACCAATCTGGACTAAAGTCAAATTTTACAGTACCAAAATCTTGTTCAAGTTGTTTAAACAGAAATAGGGCTTCGAGACAAAGATCTAGGCACTTAAATTGCCTTATTCCGATAAACAAGCGAAAAGATAAACTAAAACGAAGATCAGGGCAGAAATCGCGATCAAAAATAATCACGGAAAACACTTGAAAAAGAAAAACTGATGAACAGGCTAACGAATGAACGTTCGTTGTCTGCGCTAATGGGTGTACTCCGTTTGTTAAAATGAACGTACGGACGAACGTCCGCTATTTAACTAAACCAGAAAAAAATAAAACGGATCTATAAAAAAACGAATCTAGGGTTTTTAAAAAACAACCGAAGGGTTTTCTCGGATAAACCGGCGGCGGCGGGCGGCTACCTCGGCGAGTGGGACGGCGGCGGCGGGCGGCGACTCCAGCAACGGCAGGCGGCTCCGGCGGGGCGGGCGGGGTCGGCGGCGGTGATGGGCGCGGAAGCCGAGGTGGGGCGTGGCGGGGCTAGGGTTTGGCGGCGGGGTGGCCTTGGGCCTCTTAAAGGGTCGGCCGGGTCGGTGTCCCAGGCAGACACGACCCGGTAGGCCGGTTACCTTTTTTTTAAATATTCCAACACGCAGAAAAACAAATAAAAGAAATATTAAACAGACTACAAAAATCCTGAAATGAATTTTCCCCGTCCTCTAAAGGTATAGCGGACAAAGTGAACATTTATTTGGGCCTCTAATGCAATTTTGAAAAACACATTTTTTCCTAATTCAAATAAAATAGCAATAAACTCTGAATAAAGTACTTATTTGATTTTTATATTTAACCTCCAATATTTCTTTATTTTGGGGAAGTCATTTTATCCCCTCTCTTTTATTTTCATATATGAAATATTCAGAGAGAAAATAATTAAAACCAAATGATCCTCTTTTCAAAATTTGAGAAAACTCAAATATGAAAATTACGAAATCCCCAACTCTCTCCGTGGGTCCTTGAGTTGCGTATAATTTCTAGGATCAACCAAAAATGCAATAAAATATGATATGCAATGATGATCTAATGTATAACATTCCAAATTGGAAATTTGGGATGCTACAGAACCATTCCGATGTCCAAATACAACCTTCAAATATATGAATCTTTACCTCTCGACCATTTCGAGACTCCTCGTCATGTCCATGATCTCATCCGGAACTCCGAACAAGCTTCGTTCATCAAATCACATAGCTCATAATACAAATCGTCATCGAATGTTAAGCGTGCGGACCCTACGGGTTTGAGAACTATGTAGACATGACCAAGACACATCTCCGGTCAATATCCAATAGTGGAACCTGGATGCTCATATTGGCTCCTACATATTCTACGAAGATCTTTGTCGGTCAAACCACATAACAACATGCGTTGTTCCCTTTGTCATCAGTATGTTACTTTCCCGAGATTCGATCGTCGGTATCATCATACCTAGTTCAATCTCGTTACTAGCAAGTCTCTTTACTCATTCTGTAATGCATCATCCGGTAACTAACTCATTAGTCACATTGCTTGCAAGGCTTATAGTGATGTGCATTACAGAGAGGGCCCAGAGATACCTCTCTGACATTCGGAGTGACAAGTCCTAATCTCAATCTATGCCAACTCAACAAACACCATCGGAGATACCTGTAGAGCATCTTTATAATCACCCATTTACGTTGTGACGTTTGATAGCACACTAAGTGTTCCTCCGGTATTCGGGAGTTGCATAAGCTCATAGCAATAGGAACATGTATAAGTCATGAAGAAAGCAATAGCAACAAACTAAACGATCATAGTGCTAAGCCAACGGATGGGTCTTGTCCATCACATCATTCTCTAATGGTGTGATCCCGTCATCAAATGACAACACATGTCTATGGCTAGGAAACTTTAACCCTCTTTGATTAACGAGCTAGTCTAGTAGTGGCATACTAGGGACACTTTGTTTTGTCTATGTATTCACACATGTACTAAGTTTCCGGTTAATACAACTCTAGCATGAATAATAAACATTTATCATGATATAAGGAAATATAAATAACATATTTATTATTGCCTCTAGGGCATATTTCCTTCAGTCTCCCACTTGCACTAGAGTCGATAATCTAGTTCACATCGCCATGTGATTTAACTCCCATGGTTCACATCACCATGTGATTAACACCCATAGTTCACATCGCTATGTGACCAACACCCAAAGGGTTTACTAGAGTCAGTAATCTAGTTCACATCGCCATGTGATTAACACCCAAATAGTACTAAGGTGTGATCATGTTTTGCTTGTGAGAGAGGTTTAGTCTACGGGTCTGCCACATTTAGAGCCGTATGTAGCTTGCAAATTTATATGTCTACAATGCTCTGCATGGAGCTACTCTAGATAAATGCTCCCAATTTCAACATGTATCCAGATTGTGACTTAGAGTCATCCGGATCAGTGTCAAAACTTGCATCAATGTAACCCTTTATGATGAACTTTTTGTCACCTTCATAACCGAGAAACATATCCTTATTCTATTAAGGATAATTTTGGCCGTTGTCTAGTGATCCACTCCTGGATCACTATTGTACCTTCTTGCCAAACTCATGGTGGGGTACTTTATAGAACCTATGACTGAGGCATAGGGAATGAATTTTCTTCTCTTTCTATTTTCTGCCGTGGTCGGGTTTTGAGTCTTTACTCAACTTCACACCTTGCAACATAGGCAAAAACTCCTTCTTTGACTGTTCCATTTTGAACTACTTCAAAATCTTGTCAAGGTATGTATTCATTGAAAAAACTTATCAAGCGTCTTGATCTATCTCTATAGATCTTGATTCTCAATACGTAAGCAGCTTCACTGAGGTCTTTTATTTGAAAAAATCCTTTCAAACACTCCCTTATGCTTTCCAGAAAATTCTACATCATTTCTGATCAACAATATGTCATTCACATATATTTATCAGAAAGGATGTAGTGCTCTAAAAGTGCAACTATCCCTGGGTGGTTTTGGTAATTCCTAACAACATATAGCTCATTGAGCTAATGCTACTTCAAGATAAATATTTCAGGAAAGCTCAATGATTGGCATGGCATGGATGAGAAAAGTGGATCCCTCAAAATTCTAAGGACAAAAGGATTGGCTCAAGCTCAAAGCACAAGACTCTACATTTTCTATTTTAGTGATCCAAGATCACATTGAGTCTATAGGAAAAGCCAATACTATCAAGGAGGGATGAGGTGTTGCTTAATGGCTTTCTTGCTCAAAATGCTTAGTGATATGCTCCAAAGCCCTCAACTACTTTCTCATATCCACATATGACCTAAACCAAAAATCAAACTTGGCCCCACCGATTCTTTCTATTCAGCGCCACCGAGTTCAGATGTCATAGCCACTTCCACAAACCCTACGCAAATTGGTCTCACCGATAGGGATCTCGGTCTCACCAAGATGGGATTGCATTCTCTCTGTTTCCCTTCGTAACATTTTGGTCCAACCGAGATGAGCGATTGGTCCCATTGAGATTGCAATGCAAACTCTTTGTTTCCCTTTCGTAACGTTTCAGTCTAACCGAGATGAGCGAATCGGTCCCACCGAGTTTGCCTGACCAACCCTCTGTGTGTCCATTACCAAAACCGGTCTCGCCGAGATTACGTTATGCCCTAACCCTAACAATATCGGTCCTACCAAGTTGCATGTCAGTCCCACCGAAAATCCTAACGGTCACATTATTTGCTAAATTGGTCCGACCGAGTTTCACTATTCGGTCCCACCGAGATTGGTAAGTTGTGTGTATCGGTTAGATTTTGTGTGGAGGCTATATATACCCCTTCACCCACTCTTCATTCGTGGAGAGAGCCATCAGAACATGCCTACACTTCCAACATATATTTTCTGAGAGAGAACCACCTACACTTGTGTTGAGGCCAAGATATTCCATTCCTACCATATGAATCTTGATCTCTAGCCTTCCCCAAGTTGCTTTCCACTCAAATATTCTTTCCACCAAATCCAAATCCTGTGAGAGAGAGTTGAGTGTTGGGGAGACTATCATTTGAAGCACAAGAGCAAGGAGTTCATCATCAACACACCATTTGTTACTTCTTGGAGAGTGGTGTCTCCTAGATTGGCTAGGTGTCACTTGGGAGCCTCGACAAGATTGTGGAGTTGAACCAAGGAGTTTGTAAGGGCAAGGAGATCGCCTACTTCGTGAAGATCTACCCTAGTGAGGCAAGTCCTTCGTGGGCGACGACCATGGTGGGATAGACATGGTTGCTTCTTCGTGGACCCTTCGTGGGTGGAGCCCTCCGTGGACTCGTGCAGCCGTTACCCTTCGTGGGTTGAAGTCTCCATCAATGTGGATGTACGATAGCACCACCTATCGGAACCACGACAAAAACATCCGTGTCTTCTATTGCGTTTGCATTCTCCAAACCCTTCCCTTTACATTCTTGCAAGTTGCATGCTTTACTTTCCGCTGCTCATATACTCTTTGCATGCTTGCTTGAATTGTGTTAAGATTGCTTGACTTGTGCAAAGTTGCTAAAATCTACCAAGAACTAAAATTGGGAAAATGATAGATTTTTATTTGGTCAAGTAGTCTAATCACCCCCCTCTAGACATACTTTCGATCCTACAAGTGGTATCAGAGCCTTGGTCTCCATTTGCTTTGATCTCCATAGCTTTTGGTAGTCATAGCATTGGTTTCACAACCTAGGAGAGTATGGCGTCTAGCGAGGGAAATTACCACCGTAGAGGTCCTTACTTTGATGGTACTAATTTTGCTAGTTGGAAGCATAAGATGAAAATGCATATTCTTGGACATAACCCCGTCGTTTGGGCTATTGTGTGTATTGGCTTGCAAGGTGAATTCTTTGATGGGAGAGAACTGAACCGTGAAGCTACCGCGGAAGAGTTGAATATGCTACAATACAATGGTCAAGCTTGTGATATCCTCTTGAACAGAATGTGCCCTGAAGAATTCAGCAAAATCAGCCGTCTTGAGAATGCAAAGGAAATTTGGGATACTTTGATTGATATGCATGAAGGTACCGACTCCGTCAAGGAATCCAAGTTGGATGTGCTTCAAAGTCAGCTTGACGAGTTCAAAATGAAGGATGGTGAAGGTGTTGCTGAAATATACTCTAGGCTTGCTCTTATCACAAATGAGGTTGCCGGCTTAGGAAGTGAAGAGATGACCGAGAAATTCATCATCAAGAAGATCCTAAGAGCTTTGGATGGAAAATATGATACCGTGTGCACAATTACAAAGATCTCAAGCCAACGGAAGTCACTGGAAGAATTGTTGCTCATGAGATGTCACTCAAGGATAAGGAGGAGCTCCACAACAAGTCAAGTGGTGCTTACAAAGCCTCATGTGAAGCTCCCACATGATCAAGTGAGAAACTAACCTTCAATGAAGAATTGAGCCTAATGGTGAAGAACTTCAACAAGTTCTACAAGAGTAGAAGCAAGGAAAGAAGTTCCAAGTCAAGGTCCTACAATGGCAAAAGATCTTCTAGTCGTGAGCGTAATTGCTACAATTGTGGAACACCCAAACATTATTCCAATGAGTGTACGGCACCCTACAAAAGAAGAGAAGATTCTCCAAAAAGAAGAAGTAGAAGAGAAGAATCACCATCAAGAGAGAGAAGGAGTAGAGATGATCGTTATGAATGAACAACATCCCGGAGAAGCAAGGATTCGGAAAGGAAGGACAAGTCATCAAGGAGCTACACAGAATGAAGACATCAAGCTCATGTTGGTGAATGGGTATCCGGCTCCGACTCCGACAATCACTCTGAGAGAAGCTATCACTCCGACTCCGAATATACTCAAGATGAAGATGTTGATTTCAATAGTGATGAAGATGACTTGCTAGGTGATGATGATTTACTTGTTGACAACTCTAGTGATGAATACTATGATGAAAAGTCAATTAATCATGCTAATCAAGATAAAATGAATGGCATGATAAGGAGAAGATTGAGATCCTAACTAAAGAACTAAACACTCTTAAGTTAGCTCATGAAACTATCTTAGGAGATCATCGAGACCTTTTAAGGACTCATGAGAAGTTATGCTTTGAAAATCTCAACCTCAAGCAAGAGCATGAGTTCTTAAAAGCAATCAATGATGATCTTCGCAAGAAAAGTTCTTCTTACATTGCCAAGCGTTTACTCTTATCTACTTACATGCCTCAAGTCAAGTCTAGTAACAAGAACAAGAAAGATTCTTCCTCTAGTAGTAACAATAATCATGTTAAATCCAATGTTGTTGCTTCTAGTAGTTCTCTTGATTCCACTAATGATTCTCTTAGCCAAGTTACACTTGAGCAAGAAAATAGCTTATTGAAGGGGATTATAGAGAAAGGTGTTTACAAGAGCCTTGCCTGGAGTAAGCAATTCGAGGAAATTGTACGCAAGCTAGGAAGGCACCGGAAGAACCAAGGTGTTGGTTTTGAACGGAAGTTCAATGCCAATGGAGTTGAGTGGGAAGAAGATCAATACCCCAAGGCGAAGTGTGTTCCTCAACAACAGAAGTATGATCCTACTTCTTTCAAAGGGACACAAGCTCAAGATGATCTTCCACCACAAGACCACAAGCAAAAAGGCAAGGATAAGCTTCAAGAGGAGATTGATGCATTTGAAGAAGCTCCTAAGGCCTTGGTCAAGTGGATTCCCAAGACTACATCAAGTTCTACTTCAACAAGTACAACTACAACTCCAAGGATTCCAATCAAGATGATGTGGATCCCGAAGAAGAATAATTAGAGAGTTCTTGAGGGTGACTCCGCCAACATATTTCACTCTTATCATTTTGGCAAGGACAAGTGCAATCAACTTCCACATCTTGCACTAGTTCAAGGAGTCACAAACCCTCTTGTTGGTAAGACAAGGGACAAGGTAACCTAATGCTTTCATGGACATCATCTTGTGTGTGCATCACTCTATGTCTATGGATATCCTTGTTTGTTCCTTGTGGGACTAACCCGTGTAGGTATTGAAAGTGCAACTCACTACAAAAGGATTGCTCCAAATGATCTATATCAACATTGAGCATCCACATCTTCAACACCTACATGAAGTCATCATCGACAAAACCCAAGGTTAGTTCATCCCTCTTAGGGGGGATCTCACATCTGGGGGGAGCTTTACTCTAAGAATTGAGCTAAAGCAACTCTAATGGTGTGAACACAACAATGCTTTATGTAAAAGTGGTAACCCCACTTGTGCTTAAACGATGAGTATGACATATGATCAAATGTTCTCATTTGACTCCTAAGTCAATATACTCATATATAGATGACCTAGTCATCGCCAATTGCTTGATAGATGCTAGAATTGTGTGTGCATGCTTTGTCACATATTTCATATGCCATTTCATTGTGTTAGCATGTTGGTTGCATAATTTACTCATTCGTGGACATCCACTTGTAGTTTTGATTGTTTGGTTTCTTTTCTTTTTGCCAAGTGGATGGACAAGAATGCCTAAGAACCTTCTCTAGCTATCTATGCTTTTCTTGTCTCAAAATCTATTCATGCTACATCACAAAGATTGATCAAGTCAGATTCGAACCACTCTGTGTGAGGAGCACTTGGAGTCCCCATTTCATCATAGGCTTAAACTTCCAAAACCTCTTTGTGCGTTTCGGTCTGAACAATTCATCCATTTCGGTCATACCGAGATCACTAAGTTGATCAAGGTTTTCAATCTTGGTGCAACCGATTTGAACTTTTCGATCTCACCGAGTTGCAGTAACTGCTTGCAGTTATGCATCTCGGTGCCACTGAGTTGTTCCACTCGGTCACACCGACAGGGTCAGGCTATATATACCCCCGGGCCAAAATTTGGAAACTTTTCCAAAACCCTTTGCTCGTGCACTGCCTGCCCTGCATCCTCGGGTCTCCGGATCGTCCTCCTTGTCGCCAGCGACCTCCAGCCGTTGGTCTCCGCCGCCGTCAATGGGATTCTGCTCCGCTGTTGCCGCCATAGCAAATCCATCGCCAAACTATGGTATGGATTTGAACTTTGTGCTATTCCTCACTCCGATTCCTAGCACATTGCATTGCCATGAATCTTGCCACGTTTGAAATCTTCCTATCCAGTGAAATCACTCCATAGATTAGTTTTGGATTAAAAATTTAGGGTTAGGTTTCCGCTGAACTCATCTCGGACCGACCGAGTTGTAGAAATCGGTCTCACCGATTGGGCTCAGGCCAGTGCACATGTGATTCTCGGTCTGACCGAGAATTGCAAATCGTTGTGACCGAGTTCGATTCTTTGTGAAACCCTGGCAGTCTTGGTGCCACCGAACTGTGACTCGGTCTGACCAAGTTCACTAGTTTAGGTTCCAAAAGCTGCTTCGGTATCACCGAGTTTACAAATCGGTAGCTTTGAAATGCTTTCTGTGGAAAACTAAAACTAAGTTTTTGACTCATTCTTTTGCAAAAACCTCTGTGCTTTGTGACTCTACCTCATCTATATCTATTCACAGGGTCTGCTGTCAGAGTTTGGATCATGTCAGATTAGAGTGACAGTCAGAACAAGTCTGAGGAGCAAGTTCACATGAGTGAGGGCACTAGTCCCTCCAGCAGTTATGATGATGGTAGCAGGAGCACACCCAACAATTTGCCCAAGGCAGGCACCAGGGCCAGAAAGAAGAAGACCTCAGATTCTGAAGATGAGGACTATGTGGCTGTTGAGGATGAGGCCACCTCAAAGAAAAAGGTGTTGAAGAAGGAATATGGCTCAGCTGCATCCACTAAGCCAGGAATGCAAAAGAAGGCACCTACAAGGAGAATTCCCACTTCCAAACCTAGGAAGGTTGCCACTGGTGAAACCATGAAGTTCACCATTGAGTCTGAAGATGAAGCTGCTAGCCAAGATCTGAAGAAGAAGGAGAGAGTCAGAACTACCACTGCCAAAGTACTTGGCAATCCCTCTATGAGGAGAGACTCTGAAGATGAAGAGGTTGCTGCACCAGCACCTAAAGCTCAGAAGCTGATGGGAGATGCTATAAGATCAGGGGCTGCTCCATCTAAGCCCAAAGATGCTCCCAAGGCTACTGCTCCAAAGCCCAAGTCTGCACCCAAGAGGAGCACCAGGAGTATTCCAGCTGCAGAGAAGAACAAGGCCCCAGTGCCTGAAGCTGCTGAAGAAGAAGATGAAGATTCACTTGTCCAAAGAAAGTTGAAGCCCAAGATTCCTGATCGCAATGATGCTCATCCAGTTGTAGAGGATATGAAGCTCAGGAAGGATGCATGTCTGAGACTGTGGAGACAGACTGATCCCTATGCTGTCAGGAGGAGAACTGCTGTGGACTACATGTTTCACACTAAGGAACGACATGATTTCTATGAGACAGTGCTGCTTGACAAGAAGCCCATAGTATGTGACATGAGACGGGTTGACTGGGAGTACATCTAGAAGAATGAAGAGCACTATCCTGGAGTTTATGACAGTTTCAAGTCTTGTGGAGTAGATGACTTTGTTGGGCAGAAGCTCACAAAGTGGAATGATGAGCTCATTATGCAGTTCTACTCCACAACTCATTTCTACCCAGATGGGAAGATAGTCTGGATGTCTGAGGGTACTAGGTACCAATCAACAGTTGAAGAATGGTCTGAATTGATAAATGCTCCAAAGGAGAATGAGGATGACTTGGATGTCTATGCCAAGAAGAAGAAAGATCACAACTCCATGGCTCACATGTACAGAGAGATCCCAGATGCTGCACTAGAGACACACAAGTTTGGATCTGTACATTACCTGCTGTCAGGATTGCCTACCATAAACTGGATCTTAAGGCACACTTTGCTGCCCAAGTCAGGTGATCACAAGATGATCAGAGGCCATGCAATCAACTTGCTGCATATATTTGATGTGCCTCGGAAATTCAAAGTCATGAGCCTGATTGTGGAAACAATCAAAAGGACTGCTGCTGATCAGAAGAGGAGTTGTGGGTATGCCCCACAGATTCAGGAGCTTATAAACTACAAGATGGGCACTGACACATATCTTTTGGACAAGGAGCACCTGCCCATCTACCCTAACTTCGAGGACAACACCATTGTGATGGATGAAAATGAACCATCATCTGTGCAAACACAAGAGAAGAAGGAGAAGGCAAGGGCTGAGAAGGCTGCAAAGATGCCAACTGCTTAAGAGGCATCTCAGATTTTTCTGAAGAGCAAGCAAGATCAGCTTGGCTACTTGATTGCCTCCACCTTGAGGATTGATAAGGGCTTGGCCACCCTGACTCAAAGCCAGGAGAGCTTGGAGAGAATCATAGAGCATAAGCTTTATGCTCTTGATGTCAAAGTGACTGAGATCCATACTGTCATTGAGCAACTTCAGGAGGATGTGGAGGATAAGAAGGGCAAGTCAACTACTAATGCTTTTGCTAGAGTGCCCAGAGGACAAAGATCTGCTACAGTGCCTGTTACAAACACCAGAGCTACATCATCTGCACCAGCTACAACTTTAGTGCATCCAGCTCCAGCACCCACTCCACCAGCTCCAGGTACATCAACAGAAGTCTTCGTCCAAGGAGCCATCTCTACACCATCACATGAAGACCAAGCCCGAGAGTCGTTTAGCACTATGCATTTTTTTATGAAATTTCTGGTAACTTGTTGCCAAAGGGGGAGAAAAATGTATAGATCATAGGCTTCGAGAGAGAGAGTGTTGCTTTTGTTCTCTCTTGTCTTTTTGGTGGTTGAACTTCATTATTTGTGTGCTTGATACATTTTGCTTTTGCGAGATACTTGAATGATCATGTGTTTGATCACATGCTATGCTACATTAATGCTTGTTGGATGATATTATCTCTTATTTCCTCATATGATCATTCACTTTGCTTGGTACTGAGTGCATATGTTCAATTATTATCATTTTGAGCGCACCACCAAGATGTATGTGACATGGAAGAGTAACTTATGATCCGAACTCATTGTGCATTTGCAGTCCAAAGCAAATATTAAATCATGCACAAATTTAGGGGGAGCTCTTACTTTTCACATACTTCTGAAAGCGACAATGTTTTTCAATCTTATTATCATTTGCCGAAGCTTTGATCTATATGTTGTCATCAATTACCAAAAAGGGGAGATTGAAAGTGCAACTATCCCTGGGTGGTTTTGGTAATTCCTAACAACATATAACTCACCGAGCTAATGCTACTTCAAGATAAATATTTCAGGAAAGCTCAATTATTGGCATGGCATGGATGACAAAAGTGGATCCCTCAAAATGCTAAGGACAAAAGGATTGGCTCAAGCTCAAAGCACAAGACTCTACATTTTCTATTTTAGTGATCCAAGATCACATTTAGTCTATAGGAAAAGCCAATACTATCAAGGAGGGATGAGGTGTTGCTTAATGGCTTTCTTGCTCAAAATGCTTAGTGATATGCTCCAAAGCCCTCAACTACTTTCTCATATCCACATATGACCTAAACCAAAAGTCAAACTCGGCCCCACCGATTCTTTCTATCCGGCGCCACCCAGTTTAGATGTCGTAGCCATTGCCACAAACCCTAGGCAAATCGGTCTCACTGATAGGGATCTCAGTCTCACCGAGATGGGATTGCATTCTCTCTGTTTCCCTTCGTAACATTTCGGTCCAACCGAGATGAGCGATCGGTCCCACCGAGATTGCAATGCAAACTCTCTGTTTCCCTTTCGTAACGTTTCGGTCTAACCGAGATGAGCGAATCGGTCCCACCGAGTTTGACTGACCAACCCTCTGTGTGTCCATTACCAAAATTGGTCTCACCGAGTTTGAGTAATTGGTCTCACCGAGATTACATTATGCCCTAACCCTAACCATATCGGTCCTACCGAGTTGCATGTCGGTCCCACCGAAAATCCTAACGGTCACATTATTTGCTAAATTGGTCCGACCAAGTTTCACTATTCAGTCCCACCGAGATTGGCAAGTTGTGTGTAACAGTTAGATTTTGTGTGGAGGCTATATATACCCCTTCACCCACTCTTCATTCGTGGAGATAGCCATCAGAACATGCCTACACTTCCAACATATATTTTCTAAGAGAGAACCACCTACACTTGTGTTGAGCCAAGATATTCCATTCCTACCATATGAATCTTGATCTCTAGCCTTCCCCAAGTTGCTTTCCACTCAAATCTTCTTTCACCAAATCCAAATCCTGTGTGAGAGAGTTGAGTGTTGGGGAGACTATCATTTTAAGCATAAGAGCAAGGAGTTCATCATCAACACACCATTTGTTACTTCTTGGAGAGTCATGTCTCCTAGATTGGCTAGGTGTCACTTGGGAGCCTCCGACAAGATTGTGGAGTTGAACCAAGGAGTTTGTAAGGGCAAGGAGATCGCCTACTTCATGAAGATCCACCCTAGAGAGGCAAGTCCTTCGTGGGAGACGGCCATGGTGGGATAGACAAGGTTGCTTCTTCATGGACCCTTCGTGGGTGGAGCCCTCCATGGACTCGCACAACCGTTACCCTTCGTGGGTTGAAGTCTCCATCAACGTAGATGTACGATAGCACCACCTGTCGGAACTGAAAGAACATACGGTGCCCCCATGTTTGGTTTTGGTAATTGATGACAATATCTATGGACTAATGGTTACCTTGAGTTATATTTGAAGGTTTTGTCCATAGGCTTTTCTTGAAGTCTATGTGTTGGTTTCAAGGATTTTATGAGTTGACCAAGGTGCTATTAAGGAATTATCCAAAGATTGGTCATGTGAGTGTTGAGCTTATTGCAAGCATGTTTTGAAGAAGAAGATTGTGTGATCATTCATGTTTACCTTCAAGACATCATCCAAATGAAGAGAGTTGGAAAGATTCAAGGTTGATCAAGGCTAAGTCAAGAGTGAATCAAGTTGATCAACTCACAAAGCGTAGAAGATGTACCGAGAGGGATCAAGTGATCCCATGGTATGGTAAGCATTTTCAATTACGCTCTGTGTACTAACCCATGGTCTTCGTGAGAGTTCTTTGTGGGGTTAGGATGCGGTGTGCAAGTTAAGTGATGCATCACGAAGAGATCAAGTGCTTGAAGCTTGCCACCCATTGTGGTGACAATGGACTTGTGAACATGAGCCGAAGAGTGGCTCACCCATAGTGGACTATGGGGGAACAATGATCTAGTCTTTATCGAGCCATCGCAATCAAGAAAGGTGG
Organism: Triticum aestivum; assembly: GCF_018294505.1. Classification (NCBI taxonomy): domain Eukaryota; kingdom Viridiplantae; phylum Streptophyta; class Magnoliopsida; order Poales; family Poaceae; genus Triticum; species Triticum aestivum. The sequence goes on from NC_057801.1 coordinate 413,101,740, forward strand.
TCCAACTTGAGGGAGTCAAGATCGTCATCATCTAGCTCAAGTGGACCATGTGCAAGGCAAAGGTTTTCCCTTGATAGGTTTTCTATTTTACCGGTCTCATGGTGGTAGTTGGGAGACCGGGTTATAGGATCGTTTGCCGTACTATCAAGCGGGGCTCTCAAGTTGGTAGCTTGATCGTATCGTTAGTAGAGAGCTCAAACCATTGCATCCTTGCATCTTGTTTCTTGGTTCTTGTTTGGTTCTCTTTCTGAGACTTAGAGCTTATGGTCATCTTTATGACAAGCTTGAGTTCATCGAAAATGGAGTTCGCATGCGTCTTCTATGATGTTTTTGGTGTTGGAGGTTTTACCGATCTTATCTGAGGAAGGGTTCTCACCATTTTCTTATGGGCCTTTTCTAATTTGCTTCTTATTGATATTTCTTTCAAGATTGTGTTAGCCCTTGTCGCTAGCTTTCCAACAAACTTGGTTTCATCGAATTCGGAGTCCGAGTTGTGGCAGTTTTGGTGTTCTGAAAAGGCTGCAGCGGTACTACCGCGAATTGGAGCAGATGTAATTTTTTACTACCGCTCCAGAGCGGTACTACCACGGCTCCTACAGCGGTAGTACCGCTCCGGACCAAAAACTCATCCCAAGTCCTGTGGTGGTAGGCCCGGATGTAATTTTTTATTACCGCTCGCAAGCAGTAGTACCGCTACCCTTAGTAGTAGTACCGCTACCCCTAGCGGTAGTACCGTGAGGTCAAGCGGTACTACCTCTCCGATGGTTCTTCTGGCCTGTTTTCCTACTCGTTGTTGTGTTTCAAAGGGGTACTACCGCCCTAGCGGTAGTACCACTCCTTGGAGCGGTAGTACCGCTCTGTGCGGGCTGTGAGCATAATGGTTGGATTGTTTCCACCTATAAAAGGGGGTCTTCTTCCCCAATGAACCTTATCCTTGGAGCTCGTTTTCTTCCCCCATTGTTGACCTTCTTCGAGCTTGCTAACTCTCAATCCCTCCATGGATTCTTGCTAGTTTTTGAGGGAAAAGAGAGAGGAGATCTAGATCCACATTTCCACCAATCACTTTCTCCTCTATGTGAGGGGAACCCCTTGGATCTAGATCTTGGAGTTCTTGGTGTTCTCCTTCTTGTTCTTCCTCTCATCTTCCTCCCTAGCATTAGTTGCTTCGGTGGGATTTGAGAGAGAAGGACTTGGGCACTCCGTGTGCCCTTGCCATTGCATTTGGTGCATCGGTTTGAGTTCTCCACGTGATACGTGGAAGTTACAAGTTGAGAAGCTTATTACTCTTGGGTGCTTGGTACCCTTGAGCTTGTTACTCTTGGGTGTTTGGACACCCTAGAGCTTGTTCCTCTTGGGTGCCTTGGCGCCCTAGACGGTTGGTGTTGTTCGGAGCTCAATCATTGTGGTGTAAAGCTCCGGGCAAGCGTCGGGGTCTCCAATTAGGTTGTGGAGATCGCCCCGAGCAATTTGACGGGTACCGGTGACCGCCCCCAAGGGTTGCCAAAGTGTACGGGTTCGGTGACCGCCCCCAAGGGTCGCCATTTGTACGGGTTCGGTGACCGCCCTCAAGGGTCCCTTAGTGGAATCACGACATCTTGCATTGTGCGAGGGCGTGAGGAGATTACGGTGGCCCTAGTGGCTTCTTGGGGAGCATTGTGCCTCCACACCGCTCCAAACGGAGATTAGCATCCGCAAGGGTGTGAACTTCGGGATACATCATCGTCTCCGCGTGCCTCGGTTATCTCTTTCCTGAGCCCTTTACTTATGCACTTTACTTTGTGATAGCCATATTGTTCTTTGTCATATATCTTGCTATCACATAGTTGCTTATCTTGCTTAGCATAAGTTGTTGGTGCACATAGGTGAGCCTAGTTGTTTTAGGTTTTGTGCTTGACAAATTAACCGCTAGGTTTATTCCGCATTTGTTCAAGCCTCAACCGTAATTATTTTAAAGCGCCTATTCACCCCCCCCCTCTAGGCGACATCCTCGATCTTTCAATTGGTATCAGAGCCTCGTCTCTCTTTATAGGGCTTAACCGCCTAGAGAGTAAGGATGTCGACTAGGGGCTTAGGATTCTCTGACACTCTTAGTTTCGATGGCACAAATTTTGATGTTTGGGTAATTCGCATGCTTAATCTCTTTAGGGTCATGGACCCAAATTTAGAGCGAATTGTAGATATGGGTTTTTCTCCTCCAAAGGATCCCCAAAGATTATCTTTAGAGGATGAGAAAAACTCTTATCTCAATGCTCAAGCTTTCTAATGTGCTTTTTGATGCTTTGAGCAATGTAGTTATTTTTCAACTCATGTCGTTCCGGGATGCTCATGAGTTGTGGACGAAGCTTCAAGATAAATATGGTGTGTCCAAGATTTGTGGGGATGATTGTTCTCCCTCCACCTCCGGTCGTATAGTCTTGTCAAGTTCTTCTACTTCACCTACATGTGGTTTGCCACGAGGTAATGATATGGTGAGTAGTGTTGGTCATTGCAATGATGATAGTATGCTTATTGTGGATGATCCTTCATCACTATATTATTGCAATGATCCTTCTTTGGGCTTTAGCACTTCGAGCACTCCAAATGTTTCACATGCTTGTGTTGATAGTCCTTGCATATCATGTAGAAATTGCTTGACTAAATCTCATGATGATATGCTTGCTATGTCTTGTTGCCATGATAAAAATGCATCTATTTCCTCGAATTTTTGTGCTAACAATGTATAGGAAATCCAACACTCCATGGAACAAGATGTGGTGTTTTATGGTGCTTCAAGGGATCCTACATCATCATATATTGCATTTTGCCTTATGGCCAAGGCCTCAAAGGTATCTCCCAATTTGAATCCCAATATATCTTGTGATGATATTGATGATGGCAAGAATGATGATGATGTTGATTATGATGAAGAGAATGATAATGTTGCCTCCTTAAAAATTAAGGGGGAAATGGTTTTCAAAGCTCTTCATAAAAATAAAATTGCTTGTTCCAACTTCATGGAAATTATGTCCATTGCCATTGAGGGCAAGAAATATATTGAGGAGTTGGAATCTCATCTCGAGGAGCATGAGGTCACCATTGAGAAAATGGAAGCTCATGGGCGTGATTACGCAAATGAGATCGCGGAGCTATCTCAAGCTCTTGAACATGAACAAACCACCTCCGAATCTCTTGAGGAGACTTTTGCTCTAGAATTATCTAGAGTGAGGGAATCTCATGATAGAGCTCTTGAGGTGGCCAATGATTTCAAAACTAAAAATGCTAAGCTTGAAGTTTCTCATGCTAGACTCCTTGAGGATTTTGAGCACCTCGAAAATGGCTCAAGGGTCATCAAGGGTGAGCTCATCAAACTCACCGAGTCTCATGCCCAACTTGAAGCTTCTTATTTAAAAGAGCTTGCCAAGTTGTCCTCTCCTATTGTTGTAAATGATGATGCTTGTGCTACTAACTCTATTACTTGTGAAGCATCCATTTTGAAGGAGAATGTTGAGCTACGGGCTCAACTTGAGGTGCTATCTAGCAATTATGGGAAATTGGAAGAAAGTCATGAAAAGCTCTCAAGCTCTCATGATGATCTTCTAGTATCCCATAGTGTGCTAAAGATAGCTCATGAGGCCATGATTGCTAAGGTAACATCTAGTGAGCCTCATGTGGATACTAGCACTACTTCTAGTCAAAATAGTATATTGCCATGTGCTAGTCCTTGTAATTCATCTACTCACAATGTTGGTACATCTTGTGATGAATTGCTTTCCTTGCCTTGTTGCTCTAACGATGAAGCTTATACTTCCTCTAGTACTTGTGTTGAGACTAACCATGTAGAGGAAATCAAAGAGCTCAAGGCCCAAGTCACTTCTTTGAAGAAAGACTTGGAAAAGAGTCATGAAGGGAAATCCACACTCAACAATATCTTGAGTGTGCAAAAATCCCCCAATGACAAAGGTGGACTTGGATTCAACTCCAATAAGAAGAAGAAGTCCAAGATGAACAAAAGAAGGGCCAAGAACAAGTCAAGAATTCGGCCAAGATTGTTTGCTTCAAGTGCAAAGTAGAAGGGCATCATGTTAGATCTTGCCCATTGAAGAAGAAGGCCATTAGTGTCAAGCAACAAGGGAAGAGGCCACAAGTTCAATCTCATGCTCAACCTCAAGTTGAAGAAAGGCCTCTTCCCAAGAAGACTCAAGTTAATGCTTCTCAAGTTGAGAAATCAAGTGAGAAGAAAGTGAAGAGTAGACGTTGCTACCTATGTCGTGAGAAAGGTCACCTCGCTTCTTCATGCACTAGTGGTAACTTATCCAACCCAATTATTATTGATGATGTCTATTCTCTTGGGAAGGATAAGGTTGGCAATGTGTTTTCCAAGTTTGTTGGTACTCAAAGTGGTGTCAAGAAAAGAACCATTTGGGTAGCCAAGCCTATTGTGACTAACCTCTTAGGACCCAACTCGGTTGGGGACCACCAAGCACAAACTTGATCAATAGGTGTTGGTTGGAGGGCATTGGAGACTTGGCTACATTACGAAGAATTAAGGGGACTTCATCATTCTTATTGTCTCAAGCCAAGTCAATTGGATTATCAAGTTTCTATCTTATATACAATGTGCCTCCTTGCGGTAACTTGTACTTAAATTGTTTACTTTGAAAGTTACTTGCCCCCCTTGCATGTTTTGGTTTTGTTCCTTGCATGTTTTTGTATATGTTGTGCTTCCAACTTGCTTATCTTGAGCAATCAAGTATGTGTGTGTTGGTTTGCACATCATGTACATGTGCGTCGTGCATTGAGCCTTTTTGCTTCTTGTTTGTATCCTAGTTGGCTCATGTGAGAGATTAATGGAACATCCCATTTTGGGGGAGTGATGTGCTTTGTGCACCTCACAATCCTATAAATGTGTGTACATGAGGAATACCATCTAGTATTGATATTACAAGATTATCTAGTCGCTTGGTGGTATATCTCTCATGAGAAATTCAAATTCTAAATAGTCCATTAATTATCTCTTGTTGTTCCTCTTATTGCCTCTTGTTAAGTTCTTATTGGTATCACATTATGGGGGAGTAATATGCTAAGTGCATATTACAAGCCTAGAAAATGTGTACATTTGAGATATTGTCACCTAGAATTGATATTGTAGATTATCTTGTTCCTAGGTGGCATGTTAGCTCTACAAGTTGCAATTTGCTTGTGTGTGGTGTGAAGATGATGTTGATATCCTTGCTATCTACCACCGGGAATTCTTTCCATCTACTTCTTGTCTTTTGACAATTGGTAGTCACTTATGTGTGGTAGAATTTATTGATCATCTTTACATTGGCTTTTGATTTTATTTGCCTTTTCTCTTGCCAAGGTTTGTGTCAACTCCCGTTGTCTTCCATACCACTTGTGGATCCTGTTTATTTCTTGTTCTTGTCTAGGGTTTTCTAGATATAGTGAAAGTGGTGATCCCACCTTGTGCATTTTGTATTCAAATACAAATCCCCTATATAATGCACAAATCGTGGGGGAGCTATCCTATTTTCTCTAGAACACTCTTCTTGTGATCCTTATCAAGTGTGTTTTGGTGGAAGGCAAGCCATTTCTTTTTGGTACTTTGTGCCATCATGAAACTTTGTTGAGAGCTTGGTTTGTTTGGAACCATCCTCTCTTTGGGAGTTTGACATCTTTAGTTTAGTGTGTATCAATGGATATATCATTCCTTGATGTATCTTTAATGATATCTTCCAAGTGATGATTTCTCCATTTGGTATCATTTTCACTTGGCATTTCTTTGTCTTCTGGTTTCGGGTTTTGAAAGTCTTGAGCATGCATGTTTACTTCATGTATTTCATTTGGCATGCTTTCTTTCTTTGACTCAATATATAGGGGAAACTCCACCTAGTCTCAATTTGGATGAGATGTGCATGAAATTCATTTTCATATCTATATGCACATATTTATGTGGAGTTTGTCCTATGTATTGGTGTTTCTAACTATTTGGTCCCGATGAGTTTTGGTACCGTTTAGTTTGTGTTGTTCTTGTAGGAACATTTGGAGATGCATTGGATGCTCGGCTCACTCACAAGGAAGGTGTTGTCACCATGTGCATATTGGAGTCAAGCTAGGATGATCAATGAACTATTATCTACCTTCAATTGGTATCTACTACATCCTTCCAATGATATCTCGGTAACAAGTATCTATTCATGCTTTCCCTTCTTGCATTCAACCTTGTGTAGGTTGTATCTTGGCATGATATTCATTTCATATCTTGTGATACTTGTTTCCTTTCTCAAAGCATCCCAACAATGATCTCATGTTGCTAGTTGTGATGTCTTTGATGGATGTGTGTTTGGACTTCATTTATATACAATAAGACCATATCTAGACAAGTGCTATGCTTTCAAGCAAATATCTTATTGGTATATTTATGACTTCCTTGTGGATATATTGTTCCTTCGTGTTGTAACTATTTCAGGTGTACATCCTTCTTTGTAGATATATATATATATATATCATCATGATTTCGTCTACCTAGAACCTTATACACTTGAGAGAAACTACATCTCTAGTTGATATCCTTTCTTTCACGTCCACCGTGTCTTTCTTATGTTATTTCTTTGGTGTCTCCGTGAAAGCTTTTGCCTTGAGTGTGTGTCCTCTATCATTGCATCTTGTTGCACTCTTGTGTGGTTAAGATTATTTTCCTCTTGCTTATCTTTATGAGGCTTTTGCCATCTTTATTGGTATCCCTCCTCTTGATGAGCATCTCATCGTCTATCTTCACCACGGGTTGTCACAAGCATAGGTTCTCTTTTGCGTATTAGTAAGCTTGTGAACCCATTTGCTAGTTGTGTGTGGGAATGATAGGCCTTGCACCGTGTGCCTCATTCTTTCAAGACTATGTTGATGCTTAATGCTCATCCTAATTTTAGTCTTCTCAAGTGCTTCGCCATGACTCACACACATCATTTTGGTTGAGCCTATTCTTAAGTTGCCTCTTTTACATGTTGCTCAACCATGTGTTTGTTGCAAGTTCTAGGCTTAGTTTCCTTTATGCTTAGTTGCACTTGTTGTTTGTTTCTATTGATTTTGGGGGAGCTATGATCCTATTTTGTGCACTTTGTATCCAAATACAAAATTATTATGTGTGCACAAATCATGGGGAGCTTCTCTAGCTTATTTAGAATACTCCTTTGCTCATATCATAATATCCTTCATTCATGTGGCTCATAGGATCTTTGGTCTAGTTGGTTCAATTGATATCCTTTGATTGCTTGCTTCAATTGGTATCTTTTGATTGCTCGATTTCTTGTTTCTCTCTTTGTTATGTCTTTGTGGTATATCATTCTTTTGCAATCTTTGGGCCTCAATATAGTTTGTCTTCCTCCAAGTATTTACCATTGGATATGTGTATTGCATTCCACTCTCTTTTTGAGAGATACACAATTTATGGAGGAACACTCTTTATATTGGCCTTCTAAGCTTTTCACCCATTTTGGCAATCGATGCCAATGGGGGAGGAGTTTCAGAGAGTTTTGTGGAGAAGTCTTCAGAGTTTTCTCCTTGCTTTGGTTTTGGTTCCTAAGCATTTGCATCCCATTCTCATGCATCATTGGTTGTTGCATTGCATGGTGATGCATAACTCCTTGTATAAACTCTCTTGAAAGTGATTGTCATCAATTACCAAAATGGGGGAGATTGAAAGAACATGCGGTGCCCCCATGTTTGGTTTTGGTAATTGATGACAATCTCTATGGACTAATGGTTGCCTTGAGTTATATTTGAAGGTTTTGTCCATAGGCTTTTCTTGAAGTCCATGTGTTGGTTTCAAGGAGTTTATGAGTTGACCAAGGTGCTATTAAGGAATTATCCAAAGATTGGTCATGTGAGTGTTGAGCTTATTGCAAGCATGTTTTGAAGAAGAAGATTGTGTGATCATTCATGTTTACCTTCAAGACATCATCCAAATGAAGAGAGTTGGAAAGATTCAAGGTTGATCAAGGCTAAGTCAAGAGTGAATCAAGTTGATCAACTCACAAAGCGTAGAAGATGTACCGAGAGGGATCAAGTGATCCCATGGTATGGTAAGCATTGTCAATTACGCTCTGTGTACTAACCCATGGTCTTCGTGAGAGTTCTTTGTGAGGTTAGGATGCGGTTTGCAAGTTTAAGTGATGCATCACGAAGAGATCAAGTGCTTGAAGCTTGCCACCGGTTGTGGTGACAATGTACTTGTGAACATGAGCCGAAGAGTGGCTCACCCATAGTGGACTATGGGGGAGCAATCATCTAGTCTTTATCGAGCCATCGCAATCAAGAAAGGTGGTCCAACTTGAGGGAGTCAAGATCGTCATCATCTAGCTCAAGTGGACCATGTGCAAGGCAAAGGTTTTCCCTTGATAGGTTTTCTATTTTGCCGGTCTCATGGTGGTAGTTGGGAGACCGGGTTATAGGATCGTTTGCCGTACTATCAAGGGGGGCTCTCAAGTTGGTAGCTTGATCGTATCATTAGTATAGAGCTCAAACCATTGCATCCTTGCATCTTGTTTCTTGGTTCTTGTTTGGTTCTCTTTCCGAGTCTTAGAGCTTATGGTCATCTTGATGACAAGCTTGAGTTCATCAAAAATGGAGTTCGCATGCGTCTTCTATGATGTTTTCGGTGTTGGAGGTTTTACCGGTCTTATCCGAGGAAGTGTTCTCACCATTTTCTTATGGGCCTTTTCTAATTTGCTTCTTATTGATATTTCTTTCAAGATTGTGTTAGCCCTTGTCACTAGCTTTCCAACAAACTTGGTTTCATCGAATTCGGAGTCCGAGTTGTGGCAGTTTTGGTGTTCTGAAAAGGCTGCAGCGGTACTACTGCGAATTGGAGCGGATGTAATTTTTCACTACCGCTCCAGAGCGGTACTACCGCGGCTCCTACAACGGTAGTACCGCTCCGGACCAAAAACTCGTCCCAAGTCCTGCGGTGGTAGGCCCGGATGTAATTTTTTAGTACCGCTCGCAAGCAGTAGTACCGCTACCCTTAGTAGTAGTACCGCAACCCCTAGCGGTAGTACCGTGAGGTCAAGCGGTACTACCGCTCCGATGGTTCTTCTGGCCTGTTTGCCTCCTCGCTGTTGTGTTTCAAAGGGGTACTACCGCCCTAGCGGTACTACCGCTCCTTGGAGTGGTAGTACCGCTCTGTGCGGGCTGTGAGCATAATGGTTGGATTGTTTCCCACCTATAAAAGGGGGTCTTCTTCCCCAATGAACCTTATCCTTGGAGCTCGTGTTCTTCCCCCATTGTTGACCTTCTTCGAGCTTGCTAACTCTCAATCCCTCCATGGATTCTTGCTAGTTTTTGAGGGAAAAGAGAGAGGAGATCTAGATCCACATTTCCACCAATCACTTTCTCCTCTATGTGAGGGGAACCCCTTGGATCTAGATCTTGGAGTTCTTGGTGTTCTCCTTCTTGTTCTTCCTCTCATCTTCCTCCCTAGCATTAGTTACTTCGGTGAGATTTGAGAGAGAAGGACTTGGGCACTCCGTGTGCCCTTGCCATTGCATTTGGTGCATCAGTTTGAGTTCTCCACGTGATACGTGGAAGTTACAAGTTGAGAGGCTTATTACTCTTGGGTGCTTGGTACCCTTGAGCTTGTTACTCTTGGGTGTTTGGACACCCTAGAGCTTGTTCCTCTTGGGTGCCTTGGCGCCCTAGACGGTTGGTGTTGTTCGGAGCTCAATCATTGTGGTGTAAAGCTCCGGGAAAGCGTCGGGGTATCCAATTAGGTTGTGGAGATCGCCCGAGCAATTTTACGGGTACCGGTGACCGCCCCCAAGGGTTGCCAAAGTGTACGGGTTCGGTGACCACCCCCAAGGGTCGCCATTTGTACGGGTCCGGTGACCGCCCTCAAGGGTCCCTCAGTGGAATCACAACATCTTGCATTGTGCGAGGGCGTGAGGAGATTATGGTGGCCCTAGTGGCTTCTTGGGGAGCATTGTGCCTCCACACCGCTCCAAAGGGAGATTAGCATCCGCAATGGTGTGAACTTCGGGATACATCATCATCTCCGCGTGCCTCGGTTATCTCTTTCCTGAGCTCTTTACTTATGCACTTTACTTTGTGATAGCCATATTGTTCTTTGTCATATATCTTGCTATCACATAGTTGTTTTCTTGCTTAGCATAAGTTGTTGGTGCACATAGGTGAGCCTAGTTGTTTTAGGTTTTGTGCTTGACAAATTAACTGCTAGGTTTATTCCGCATTTGTTCAAGCCTCAACCGTAATTATTTTAAGGCGCCTATTCACCACCCCTCTAGGCGACATCCACGATCTTTCAGGAACCACGACAAAAACATCCGTGTCTCCTATTGCGTTTGCATTCTCCAAACCCTTCCCTTTACATTCTTGCAAGTTGCATGCTTTACTTTCCGCTGCTCATATACTCTTTGCATGCTTGCTTGAATTGTGTTAAGATTGCTTGACTTGTGCAAAGTTGCTAAAATCTGCCAAGAACTAAAATTGGGAAAAGGATAGATTTTTATTTGGTCAAGTAGTCTAATCAGCCCCCCTCTAGACATACTTTCGATCCTACAATGCTCCCACTCACTTTATTGTAAATACAGGCTTCACCGCAAGTCTGTATAAAACTATATGCTTTGATCAACTCATCAAAGCGTATATTCCAACTCCGAGATGCTTGCATGAGTCCATCGATGGATCGCTGGAGTTTGCATACTTTGTTAGCACCTTTAGGATCGACAAAACCTTCTGGTTGCATCATATACAACCCTTATTTAGAATATCCCTTAAGGAATGCAGTTTTGACATCCATTTGCCAGATTTCATAAAATGTGGCAATTGCTAACATGATTCAGATAGACTTAAGCATCGCTACGAATGAGAAAATCTCATCATAGTCAACACCTTGAACTTGTCAAAAAAAAACCTTTTTCGACATGTCTAGCTTTCTAGATAGTAATACTAATATGAGCGTCCGTCTTCCTCATGAAGATCCATTTATTCTCTATGACTTGCCGATCATCGGGCAAGTCAACCAAAGTCCATACTTTGTTCTTATACATGGATCCCATCTCAGATTTCATGGCCTCAAGCCATTTCGCGGAATCTGTGCTCGTCATCGCTTCCTCATAGTTCGTAGGTTCGTCATGGTCAAGTAACATGACCTCCAGAACATGATTACCGTACCACTCTGGTGCGGATCTTACTCCGGTTGACCTATGAGGTTCAGTAGTAACTTGATCTGAAGTTTCATGATCATCATCATTAACTTCCTCACAAATTGGTGTAGGAATCACTAGAACTAATTTATGTGATGAACTACTTTCCATTAACGGAGAAGGTACAATTACCTCATCAAGTTCTACTTTCCTCCCACTCACTTCTTTCGAGAGAAACTCCTTCTCTAGAAAGGATCCATTCTTAGCAACGAATATCTTGCCTTCAGATCTGTGGTAGAAGGTGTACCCAACAATTACTTTTGGGTATCCTATGAAGACGCACTTCTCCGATTTGGGTTTGAGCTTATCAGGATGAAACTTTTTCACATAAGCATCGCAGCCCCAAACTTAAAGAAACGACAATTTGGGTTTCTTGCCAAACCACAATTCATACGGTGTCATCTCAACGGATTTAGATGGTGCCCTATTTAACGTGAATGCAACTGTCTCTAATGCATAACCCCAAAACGATAGTGGTAAATCTGTAAGAGACATCATAGATCGTACCATATCTAATAAAGTACGGTTATGACGTTCAGACACACCATTACGCAGTGGTGTTCCAGGTGGCGTGAGTTGTGAAACTATTCCACATTGTTTTAAATGAAGGCCAAACTCGCAACTCAAATATTCGCCTCCACGATCAGATCATAGAAACTTTATTTTCTTGCAGCGATGATTCTCTACTTCACACTGAAATTCTTTGAACTTTTCAAATGTTTCTGACTTTTGTTTCATTAAGTAGATATACGCATATCTGCTCAAATTATCTGTGAAGGTCAGAAAAATAACGATACCCGCCGCGAGCCTCAACACTCATCGGACCGCATACATCAGTATGTATTATTTCGAATAAGTCAGTTGCTCGCTCCATTGTTCCAGAGAATGGAGTCTTAGTCATCTTGCCCATGAGGCATGGTTCGCAAGCATCAAATGATTCATAATCAAGTGATCCAAAAGTCCATCCGCATGGAGTTTCTTCATGCGCTTTACACCAATATGACCTAAACGGCAGTGCCACAAGTATGTTGCACTATCATTATCAACTTTGCATATTTTGGCATCAATATTATGAATATGTGTATCACTACGATCGAGATTCAGTAAACCATTTATATTAAGTGTATGACATAGAAGGTTTTATTCGTGTAAACAGAATAGCAATTATTCTTTGACTTAAATGAATAACCGTATTGCAATAAACGTGATCCAATCATATTCATGCTCAACGCAAACACCAAATAACATTTATTTTAGGTTCAACACTAATCCCGAAGGTAAAAGGAGTGTGCGATAGTGATCTTATCAACCTTGGAATTACTTCCAACACACATCGTCACCTCGTCCTCAGCTAGTCTCTTGTTTATTTTGCAACTCCTATTTCGAGTTACTACTCTTAGTAACTGAACTAGTATCAAATACCGAGGGGTTGCTGTAAACACTTGTAAAGTACACATCAATAACATGTATATCAAATATACCTTTGTTCACTTTGCCATCCTTCTTATCCGCCGAGTATCTAGGCCAGTTCCACTTCCAGTGACCATTTCCTTTGCAGTAGAAGCATTTAGTTTTAGGCTTGAGTTTAGCTTTGGGTTTCTTCACAGAGTGACAACTTGCTTGTCATTCTTCTTGAAGTTCCTCTTCTATCCCTTTGCTCTTTTCTTGAAACTAGTTGTCTTATTAACCATCAACACTTGATGCTCTTTCTCGATTTCTACCTTCGCTGATTTCAGCATCGCGAAGTGCTCGGGAATCACTTTCGTCATCCCTTGCATATTATAGTTCATCACGAAGTTCTAGTAACTTAGTCATAGTGACTAGAGAACTTTTGTCAATTACTATCTTATCAGGAAGATTAACTGCCACTTGATTCAAGCAATTGTAGTACCCAGACAATCTGAGCACACGCTCACTGGTTGAGCTATTCTCCTCCATCTTGTAGGCAAAGTACTGTCAGAGGTCTCATAACTCTCGACACGGGCATGAGTATGAAATACCAATTTCAACTCTTGGAACATCTCATATGCTCTGTGGTGTTCAAAAAAATTTAGAAGTCCCGGTTCTAAGACGTAAAGCATGGTGCACTAAACTATCAAGTAGTCATCATACCGAGCTTGTCAAAACGTTCATAACATTTGCATCTACTCCTGCAATAGGTCTGCCACCTAGCGGTGCATCAAGGGCATACTACTTCTATGCAACAATGAGGAACCGAGGATAATCCTCAGATCACGGACCAAGTCCGCATCATTTCTACTATCATCTTTCAACTTATTTTTCTCTAGGAAGATATCAAAAATAAAATGGGGAAGCTATACGCGAGCATTGATCTACAACATAGATATGCAAATACTATCAGGACTAAGTTCATGATAAATTTAAGTTCAATTAATCATATTACTTAAGAACTCCCACTTAGATAGACATCCCTCGAGTCATCTAAATGATCACGTGATCCATATCAACCAAACCATGTACGATCATTATGTGAGATGGAGTAGTTTTCAATGGTGAACATCACTATGTTTGTCATATCTACTATATGATTCACGCTCGACCTTAGGTCTCAGTGTTCTGAGGCCATATCTGCATATGCTAGGCTCATCAAGTTTAACCCGAGTATTCTGCGTGTGCAAAGCTGGCTTGCACCCGTTGTATGTGAACGTAGAGCTTATCACACCCGATCATCACGTGGTGTCTCAGCACGAAGAACTGTCGCAATGGTGCATACTCAGGGAGAACACTTATACCTTGAAATTTAGTGAGCGATCATCTTATAATGTTACCGCCATACTAATCAAAATAAGATGCATAAAAGATAAACATCACATGCAATCAAAATATGTGACATGATATGGCCATCATCATCTTGTGCCTTTGATCTCCATCTCCAAACTACCGTCATCATCTCTATCATCATAGGCATGACACCATGATCTCCATCATCTTGATCTCTATCAATGTGTCATCACATGGTTGGCTCGTAAACTATTGCTTTTGCAACTATTGCTATCGCATAGCGATAAAGTAAAGCAATTATATGGCGCTTGCATCTTAGGCAATAAAGAGACAACCATAAGGCTCCTGCCAGTTGCCGATAACTTCAACAAAACATGATCATCTCATACAACAATTTATATCTCATCACGTCTTGACCATATCACATCACAACATGCCCGACAAAAACAAGTTAGACATCCTCTACTTTGTTGTTACAAGTTTTATGTGGCTGCTACGGGCTTAGCAATAACCGTTCTTACCTATGCATCGAAACCACAATGATTTTTCGTCAAGTGTGTTTTTTAACCTTCAACAAGCACCGGGCGTAGTCACACTCGATTCAACTGAAGTTGGAGAAACAGACACCCACTAGCCACCTGTGTGCGAAGCACGGCGGTAGAACCAGTCTCATGAACGCGGTCATGTAATGTCGATCTGGGCCGCTTCATCCAACAATACCGCTGAATCAAAGTATGACATGCTGGTAAGCAGTATGCCTATTATCGCCCACAACTCTTTGTGTTCTACTCATGCATATAACATCTACGCATAGACCTGGCTCGGATGCCACTGTTGGGGAATGCAGTAATTTCAAAAAAATTCCTACAATCATGCAAGATCTATCTAGGAGAAGCATAGCAACGAGCGGGGAGAGTGTGTCCATCTACCCTCGTAGACCGAAAGAGGAAGCATTAAGTAACATGGTTGATGTAGTCGAACGTCTTCTCGATCCAACCGATCAAGTACCGAAAGCACGGCACCTCCGTGATCTGCACACGTTCAGCTCGGTGACGTCCCTCGAGCTCTAGATCCAGCTGAGGCCGAGGGAGAGTTCCATCAGCACGACAGCATGGTGATGGTGATGATGAAGTTATCGGCGCAGGGCTTCGCCTAAGCACTACGACGATATGACCGAGGTGTAAAACTATGGAGGGGGGCACCACACACGGCTAAAAGATCAACTTGTGTGTCTTTGGGGTGCCCCTACCCCTGTATATAAAGGAGGGGAGGAGGAGGCCGGCCAACAAGGGGCGCGCTAGGGAGAGGAGAGTCCTAGTAGGACTCCAGTCCTAGTAGGATTTGACCCCACCCTTTTTTCCTACTACCGGAGGGAGAAAAGGGGAAGGAGAGGGAGTAGGAGAAGGAAAGGGGGGTGGCGCCCCCTTCCCAAGTCCAATTCGGCCTCCTCCCTTGTGGGGGGGGGGACCAGCCCCTTGTGGGCTGGTTAGCCTCCCTCCTATGGCCCATAAGGCCCATATCTTTCCCCGGGGGGTTCCGGTAACCTCCCGGTACTCCGGAATAATGCCCGAACCACTCGAAACCATTCTGATGTCCAAATGCAACCTTCCAATATATGAATCTTTACCTCTTGACCATTTCGAGACTCCTCGTCCTGTCCGTGATCTCATCCGGGACTCCGAACAAGATTCGGTCATCAAATCACAAATCATCATCGAACGGTAAGCGTGCAGACCCTACGGGTTTGAGAACTATGTAGACATGATCGAGACACATCTCCGGTCAATAACCAATAGCAGAACCTGGATACTCATATTGGCTCCTACATATTCTATGAAGATCTTTATCGGTCAAACCGCATAACAACATACGTTCTTCCCTTTGTCATCGGTATGTTACTTGCCTGAGATTCGATCGTCGGTATCATCATACCTAGTTCAATCTCGTTACCGGCAAGTCTCTTTACTCGTTCCGTAATGCATCATCCTGTCACTAACTCATTATTCACGTTGCTTGCAAGGCATATAGTGATGTGCATTACCGAGAGGGCCCAGAGATACCTCTCCGACATTCGGAGTGACAAATCCTAATCTCGATCTATGCCAACTCAACAAACACCATCGGAGACACCTGTAGAGCATCTTTATAATCAGCCAGTTACGTTGTGATGTTTGATAGCACACTAAGTGTTCATCCGGTATTCTGGAGTTGCATAATCTCATAGTCATAGGAACATGTATAAGTCATGAAGAAAGCAATAGCAACAAACTAAACGACCATAGTGCTAAACCAACGGATGGGTCTTGTCCATCACATCATTCTCTAATGACGTGATCCCGTTCATCAAATGACAACACATGTCTATGGCTAGGAAACTTTAACCATCTTTGATTAACGAGCTAGTCTAGTAGAGGCATACTAAGGACACTTTGTTTTGTCTATGTATTCACACATGTACTAAGTTTCCGGTTAATGCAATTCTAGCATGAGTAATAAAAATTTAGCATGATATAAGGAAATATAAATAACATATTTATTGTTGCCTCTAGGCCATATTTCCTTCAGAAAGGACTTGGAACGTGCTTTTGGTGTGGTTCAATCCCGATGGGGTATCGTTCGAAACCCTACACTCACATGGGAGAAGGGAAGCTTTGGGAGGTGATGACTGCTTGTGTGATCATGCACAACATGATCGTCGAGGACGAGTGTGATGACAGGATCTTCGACCAAGGATTTGATTATCAAGGTGAAAATGTTAAGCCCCTGCACCAAGAACCGGCCATGTTTGAACTGTTTGTCCAATTTCATCATGAACTGCATGATTGGCACACTCATTTGGATGTTCAAAATGACTTGGTTGAGCACGTGTGGACTCACATTGGCAACCAATAGATGTATTGGTTCATTATGTTCATTCAAGACAATTTTGATTTGGTTGTAAAACTATTTTATTAGAGACAATTTTGATTGGGTTGTAAAACTATTTATATTTTCAGACAATTAATATTTGGACGTGCAAACTTGTTTTGTTATGCATATATGGGCATTTTTGGCCGTGGCAGATAGGATGGGACCAAAGGATGCGGCCGCGCGCTGGGCGCACGGCCACCGCATCCCCGGACAGGCCCGGACACGACCCCATTGCCCTACCCAAACAGACCGAATCTGAGCAAAGCCGACGTCCATTTGGGGTCGTGCGCTGGATTTGGCCTTAGGAAGGCAACGACAGCGCAGTTCCAAGGAATCATAGATGGCATCCATAAGAAACTTCCACGTGGCTAGCGGCTTTGATGGATAAGTCAGACCGGCTCATCCTTGTGCAATCGGTCCAGAGTGCCATGCTGGTCCATTCAATGCTTGCTATGGAGGTGCCTCCGGAAGTGATCACCTCTATTTGAATCTTCTTTTGGGTGGCTAGGGACCACGCAAGTGGAGGCAGTTGTGCCGTCGCATGGGAGACCATGTGCACACCAAAGTGGATAATAGGCCTTGCTCTTCCAAATCTAAAGTGGATGAATGTGGCCTTGATGACGTGATGGCTATGGCTAACAAGAGTGAATGGTGAGAGACCGTGGACAAAGTTTGAGATTTCAATCCCCTCAGAATCCATGGCCATCTATAGATCGGCGGTGTTTGTGGATATACACTGGTACAATGAGCTGCTATACAAAAAGTTTTTAACCCCTTTCTGCAACGGCATTTTAAACCGTCGCCTAGTGAGTGTGAGCGATAGGAGGGTCATTCCCACACGACCCAAAAACTGTCGGGGATAGGGAGCCATGATGCAGACGCATTGCCAAATGTAATCATATGCGATGCAGCAACATATCACACACACCACATTCTGGCACCAGTGTGGGATTGTTGGTCAAATGTTTCTAACGACGCAGTGAAACCAAACCGTGTTTCATACTGAACCGTTTGGGAAACAATATCTAAGGCACACAAGCCAACTTATGAACTGTGTGCAATATGTGCCCCAGCACACATGAGTTTTCCGTGGAACCCATCTGCCATGCATGACACTATCGCACACGTTTGGCGAACAATTACCATGTGCGATAATGTGTTATCACAAAAGGTTCAAGAGCCCCTTCGCACACATACTGTTGTAGATCGTTTGTGATTTGTTGTGTATCAGCGACGGTTGCGGTATGAGTGACGTGTGCTTTCCATTTGGGATCCCACATGTTTCTTGAAAAGTTTATGAGTGGGATTGTATTTTACATTTGGCAAGATTTACTCTGAGCTCTCGTGTGCGATAATGTGGTATCACAAACGGTTTCGGATCTCCTACGCACACGTAGAAGTGTTGCAAATCGTCTGCGATATGATGTGTATCACCGATAGTTCCGCTACGATTGACGTATGCTTTCCGATGTGGATCGCACACACTCATTTAATTGAACTGTGTGCGCAACAATGGTCAGGTTAAAGCAAAAATATCCCATTTGAATCGGCATGTAAAAAGCAAATTCGCCACAATATGCAATTGAACAAATAGTGTCCACACGAAGAACATTCATCGGATTTGGCAACAATAAATGAACAAATGGTAGCTAAATTCCAATGATTTGTCGACATATATATGCATTACATAATTAATCATAGTGTATGGAATACGAAGACCTCATCACATGGAAAACAATGGATCCATGCATATATGTTTAGCAGCTAACTCTTACTCAATGTTTCAGGAGAAGGCATACTGAAATCTTCATTATCACCTGTGGGATTGATGTAGTGATTCAGGAAGAAGTTGTTGATAAATCTCTGAACCATCAGCAATTCACCAGTGGGAAGCAGTTCAGGGGTCCTCGGTTCAAAGATGAGCTGCAATATTTTTAAGATCAGAATATGCCATATGAGTGAACTAGAAGATATGAATTAAGATAGACTTGCTAGTACTAATTCGCGAGCATCTTCACACCTATCAGTAGATTTGCAGATGGAGATCATGTGTCTGCAAACATAGTATCCACAAAGGTTTGTCCCTGCTTGTTGCTGAGGATACTGAATTTTTTGTACAGAATTAGTCATGTATTTTCCTATTAGGAACAACCTAACCGGTGTTAGATGTATTTTTTCTTTGGACACAAACAGAAAGAGGTTTATTTAGAAGCTTGAACATTTGACTAGTGTAAGAAAAGGTATTTGCAAACTATTGGTTACATTTTCCGAAAATAACGGACTTCGGTGTGTTACCGGAGAAACAATCTTGTGCTACAGAGGTAGTTCCCTCTTGAACAGGTTCCATGGTTTAGTTTTCCCCAATGCAAACATACTCCAAATGAAGATGATTTTTCATAACATAAATTCTTGAACCAGATAAGAATGCAAATTAATTTTAACATCATCGAATTAAATACCTATCCATGAATTGTTGAAGATGTGTCAGTTCCTGAGGCTTTATTGACTCTCTAAGAGAATCCATGTAGTAAATTATGTTCTTGTTTGGAACAATGAATACCAAGATCCAGTGATTGGTACATATTAAGAAAACCATGAACTTACAAATTATGTCGAAATCTGAAAGACAATCAGTGTATGCGTGGTTGTTTATTTGACTTAACATTCATGATATGGCGAGAGAAATGATTTTGCATGGGACGTGTTTTCGAAGATACGGGCCACCGTGTTAATGGCCCACTCCCGTTCATCCTTGATGGGGAACGAAGCATGAAAATCAAAAAAAATCCTACGAAACACCCAAGATCTAATTTAGGAGATGCAAATCAACGAGAGGCGAGTGTGTCTACATACCCTTGTAAACCGAAAGCGGAAGCGTATATAACGTGGTTGATGTAGTCGTACTCTTTGCGATCCAATCACAATCTAATCTGATCTAACGTCGAATGGATGACACCTCCGCATTTAGCACACGTGCGGCTCGATGAAGTCTCCTCCTTCTTGATCTAGCAAGCAAGATAGGAGAAGTAGATGGGATCTCAACCAACATGATAGCGAGGTGGAGATGGTGGTAGTGCAATCCTGGTAGGGCTTCGCCAGACGCTACCGGAACCAATCTGAGGAGAAAACAGTTTTGGGAGAGGTAGGGCTGCCGCCGGGGCATGGGATTTGGTACAACAGAGTCCGAAAGGTACCCGAGGTGGGCACAACCCACCTATGCGCGCCTAGCAAGCTTAGCGCGCCCTGGTGTCTTGTGCCCACCAGGGTTACCTTCCTGGTTGTTTCTTATTTTCCTAATTTTTAATATATTCCAAAACTGACAGAAAATATTTTGCGGATTTTTCGGAGTCCGTTTACTTACCGTATCACGTACTCCTCTTTTTTGGTTATCTTGGAGTGTTTTAGAAGGTTTCTTTTATATGTTCTTCCTGTGTGATAGTTTGAATAATATTATTTCAACATTAATAGGCGTACCTGAGATATAATGTTTAATTCTTTGCCCATTGACCACCTTTGGGTTAGTACCTTCGGAGTTATTTATTTTAATGGCTCCAGAACGATAAACCTCCTCAATGATATATGGTCCTTCCCATTTAGAGAGAAGCTTTCCTGCAAAGAATCTGAAACGAGAGTTGTACAAAAGAACATATTCTCCAACATTGAATTCCCGCTTTTGGATTCTTTTGTCATGCAATCTTTTAACTTTTTCTTTAATCAACTTGGCATTTTCATAGGCTTGGGTTCTCCATTCATCTAGTGAGCTAATATCAAATAACCTCTTTTCACCGGCAAGTTTGAAATCATAGTTGAGTTCTTTAATTGCCCAATATGCTTTATGTTCTAACTCAAGAGGCAAATGACAAGCTTTTCCATAAACCATTTTATAAGGAGACATACTCATAGGATTTTTATATGTTGTTCGGTAGGCCTAAAGTGCAACATCCAATTTCTTAGACCAATTCTTTCAGGACCCATTAACAGATTTTTGTAATATTAGCTTTATTTCTCTATTGCCAACTTCAACTTGACCACTAGATTGAGGATGATAAGGTGATGCAATTATATGGTTAACATCATACTTAGAAAGCATTTTATGGAAAGAACCATGAACAAAGTGTGAACCACCATCAGTCATTAAATATCTAGGGACTCCAAACCTTGGGAAAATAACTTATTTAAGCATTTTAATGGAAGTGTTGTGATCAGCACTACTAGTTGGAGTAGCTTCTACCCACTTAGTGACATAATCAACAACAACCAAAATATGTGTGCCCATTAGAGGAAGGAAAATGCCCATATAATCAAAACCCCAAACATTAAATGGTTCAACAACAGGTGAATAATTTATAGGCATTTCTCGACGCTTACCGATATTACCAATTCTCTAGCATTCATCACAAGATAAAAAAACTTACGGCATCCTTAAAGAGAGTAGGCCAATAAAAACCAGATTGCAATACCTTATGAGCAGTTCTATCTCCCGCATGATGCCCTCCATAAGCTTCGGAGTGACATTTCCGTAGGATCTGTTCCTATTCATGCTCATGTACACAATGTCTAATGATACCATCTACTCCTTTGTAAAGATGTGGGTCATCCCAAAAGTAATGTCTTAAATCATAGAAGAATTTTTTATTTTGTTGATATGTAAAGCTAGGTGGTATATATTTAGCAACAATATAATTAGCATAATCAACATACCAACGGGTGTTATGAGAAACATTTATTGCAGCTAACTGCTCATCAAAAAAGCTATCATTAATAGGTTGTGGGTCATCAAGAATATTCTCTAACCTAGATAAGTTATCAGCTACAAGGTTCTCAGCTCCTTTCCTATCAGTAATATGTAAATCAAATTCTTGTAGCAAAAGAACCCACCTAATGAGTCTAGGTTTAGCATCTTTGTTTTCCATAAGATATTTAATAGCAGCATGATTGGTGTGAACAGTAACTTTAGAATCAACAATGTAAGATCTGAATTTGTCACAAGCAAACACAACTGCTAAAAATTCCTTTTGAGTTGTAGCATAATTTCTTTGGGCACTGTCTAGAGTTTTGCTAGCACAATGGATTACATTTAATTTTTTATCAACTCTTTGTCCTAGAACAACACCAACATGATAATCACTAGCATCACACATGATCTCAAAAGGTAAGTTCCAATCAGGTGGTTTAACAATAGGCGCAGAAATTACGGCTTTCTTAAGTGTTTCAAAGGCTTCTACACAATCATCATCAAAAACAAATGGAACATCCTTTTGTCAAAGATTCATAAGAGGCCTAGAAATTTTAGAGAAGTCTTTAATAAATCTCCTATAGAAACCAGCATGACCGAGAAAACTACGAATACCTTTAATATCTCTAGGACATGGCATTTTCTCAATTGCATCAAGTTTAGCTCTATCCACCTCAATACCTCATTCAGAAATTTAATGCCCCAAGACAATACCTTCATTAACCATCAAGTGGCACTTCTCCCAATTCAAGACAAGATTGGTTTGCTCACATCTCTGCAAAACTTGATCAAGGTTGCTTAAGCAGTCATCAAAAAAAGTTCCGTAAATGGAAAAGTCATCCATGAAAACCTCAACAATCTTTTCACAAAAATCAGAGAATATAGCAGTCATACATCATTGAAAGGTAGCAGGCGCATTGCATAAACCAAAAGGCATACTGTAGGTGTCAAAACTGGCAGATCTCGGGTAGGGGGTCCTAAACTGTGCGTCTAGGCGGATGGTAACAGGAGACAAGGGACACGATGTTTTTACCCAGGTTCAGGCCCTCTCGATGGAGGTAAAACCCGACTCCTGCTTGATTAATATTGATGATATGGGTAGTACAAGAGTAGATCTACCACGAGATCAAAGAGGCTAAACCCTAGAAGCTAGCCTATGGTATGATTGTTGTTCGTCCTACGGACTAAAACCCTTCGGTTTATATAGACACCGGAGAGGGCTAGGGTTACACAAAGTCGGTTACAATGGTAGGAGATCTACATATCCGTATCGCCAAGCTTGCCTTCCACGCCAAGGAAAGTCCCATCCGGACACGGGACGAAGTCTTCAATCTTGTATCTTCATAGTCTAGGAGTCCGGCCAACGGTGATAGTTCGGCCATCCGGACACCCCCTAATCCAGGACTCCCTCAGTAGCCCCTGAACCAGGCTTCAATGACGACGAGTCCGGCGTGCATATTGTCTTCGGCATTGCAAGGCGGGTTCCTCCTCCGAATACTTCATAGAAGATTTTGAACACAAGGATAGTGTCCGGCTCTGCAAAATAAGTTCCACATACCACCGTAGAGAGAATAACATTTACACAAGTTCAATCTACTAACGTATTCCGTGGCGTGACATCACACCACGGCCAAGCCTTTATTCAAATCATTTTTACTGTTCCACCTCAGCGTGTTTAGCGAAGCGGTTTCCTTGGCACGTCTTGTCAAAGCAGAGATCGTGTCCCCTTATTCCGGGATTCTCATCAATACGGGTGTAGGTAACCCAACCGCGCCATTGATTATGGTGCTTGGGAGGTAAGTGAGTTTTACCAGGCTGGTGTGGACGCATAGTTTCGTCCGTCCATATAAGGGGATAAGGATCCACCTTTTTACCTACGCCTTCTTCCTCCTTTGCTTATCCATTTCCGCGTACTCGAGCTCCAGCGCCCAAGTCCGCACATCTCGCCTCAACCTTCCCCAGCCATGTCCGGAGCAGGAGGCAAATGGATGGTCTCCTCTGTCACGGAGGGGCACATCAAAAAGTTGAGGAAAGCCGGATAACTGCACAACAACATTGCACACCGGCTTCCAGATGAGGGGCAGCTCGTCCCCACCCCCAGGCCTCATGAGAGGGTGGTATTCCTTCCCCATTTCCTCCGCGGACTGGGCTTCCGACTCAACCCATTTGTCCGGGGGCTCATGTTCTACTAGGCCTGGATTTCCACGATCTGGCCCCGAATTTCATCCTCAACATCTCAGCGTTTATAGTTGTGTGCGAGGCCTTCCTCCGCATCAAACCCCACTTCGGCTTATGGCTGAAGACCATCAATGTCAAGCCGAAGGTAGTGGGCGGCCAGCAGGAGGAGTGCGGAGGCGCCATGGTGGGCAAGATTCCCAACGTCATATGGCTCGAGGGCGCCTTCGTGGAAACCATCAAAGGGTGGCAATCGGGGTGGTTCTACATCACCGAGCCGCGTGACCCTGAATGGGCAGAGGCCCCCGAATTCAGATCTTGCATCCCCACACAGCGCACCTCTTGGAAAGAGAAGGGCCTGACATGGGGTGATTTGGAAGAGCTGACCGGACTCCAAACCTGCGTCCAAAACCTTGTGAACGAGAAGATCAAGCTCGTCAACGCAGTCCAGGTCATGCTCATCCGCCGGATCCTCCCGTGCCAACAACGGGCTTTCAACGTGTGGGAGTTTGATCCGCCACAGCACCAGACCTTGAGCAGGCTCTTCAACACTAAGTACGAAGACGCCTGGAAGGTGCTGTTCAAGGGCACCGAGGCTCCCGCATCCGCTACCGAAGATCGCGGATTTAGCTCGCAGCGTCAAGCTGGCGAGGTAAGCTATTTTACCCTTTACGGGACACTTGTTTTTCATAGTTTGACTCTATGCGGGATCTAAACTCCCTTACCTTTGACAGGCCTGGCAAAAGAAGTCCGGGCAGGTTAACTGTCCGACTCCCTTACCAGAAGACCCAGCGGACGCCCGATTGAAGGGGCTGCTGGTTCCGGCGCCTTACATGGTGCCAAAGAAGAAGGCCAAGAAGAAGGCCACGAGAACTCAAAGGAGTTCCCGGCTCCAGGTGTTATCAGACTCATCGTTCGATGACTCTGAGGCGGACTCCTCCCGCGAAGGTGAGAAGGAGAAAAAAGAGGCTTCTCCCCCAGCGGGGGGAGAGAAGAAAAGGAAGGCCTCCCAAACTGGGGAGGCCGGAGGGTCCAAGAAGGGAAGGACCCTTCCCCCGGACTTTTCCACCAACGCCGATGACGGCGAAGAGGATTGGCCCTCGAGGGCCAAGCCCTTGGCAAGGTCGTAAGTGTTCAGATTCCAGAATAACTCATGATTTTTCCTTTGTCGCGTAGTGTCTTCTAACGCCGAATGCAACCATGTAGCCCACCCAAGGACGAGCTCCCCGCTTCGTCGAGCGGCTCCATGGATTCATTGGATGTGGATAGCACTTCACTTCCGACCACCTCCTCCACACGTGAAGCGGATGATGCCGTGGTGGAGTCCCAAAAGGGGCCCGACCAGGAGGAGGTGGTCCTGGAGGCGCCGCAAGGCGACCTCCCGGACTCCGGGCGCAAAGAGGGCAAAACCCCAGAGGGCTCTAAGTCCGGCCCTGTGCCGGACTCCGTACCGGAACCTACAGTGGTTCCGAAGTCCGGTGGGCGAGCCCTTTGTAAGAAGGGCAAGACTGCGACGCCAGTGGCCTCCGTCCAACCGGAGGCACCAGATAACTAGCTGGAGGCGCTTAACAGTGCCTCCATCGATGAGGAGCACCGCACTGTTATGAGTGCGGTGATCCAGAAAGTTTAGTCCGCCAAGAGCGGGCTGACTGAAGCCTGTAAGAGCCTTCTAACAGGCTTTGAGGTATGTAATTAAGATATGTAAAAATAGTACCGCATAGACAGTAGCCCCTGATGCTCAGTTTGGTGTTCGGAAAGAAAATCCGAATTGAGGATCTAAAAAGATATACGCAGGAGCCTAACATAAGTATGTCAATATGGGAATGCAGGCTGCGCTGCTGACCTCTGCCGCACTGACTGCGGAGGTCAATGTATTGAAGGAGAGCCTCGAGCGGTCCGAGAACGAGGTCAGCCGTGCCAAGAAGCAGCTCGAGGACAAGGAAGGTAAGTAATACCTTGTTAAAGTAATACCTTATAGAAAGGATTTGGTTGCAAAAAATGATAGGAATAACGTGAGTATTGGAGGGGCCACGAACGAGGTGGCGACCTTGAAGGAAGCGGTGTCCAAGGCCAAAAGCAATGCGGCCGTGAAACGCACCGAGCGAGAGATACAGGAGGCGCGGGTGGCGGAGGTGCGGCAAGAGCTCCAGGCTCTCGTGGAAAAACACGAGAGTTTGGAGCGTGACTCGAAGACTCGAGAGTCCGAGCTCGCCTCGGCTCTTGAGAGTGGCAAAGCCGCTAAGGCCGAAGCCCAAAAAGCCCTCCAGGAAATTGAGGCAATAAAGAAGATAGCGGTGGGTAAGGCATTCTTCATGCAAAGCAAGCACGTGAAAGTGAATTACTTGTTACTTACCCGAATCCGGAGCTCTCCAGGAGCATTCGCAGATATGCCCCGCAGTGTGTCCGACGCTGCTGCATTCTACCGGGCCGAGGAAGGGAGCTCGACGGAAAAGGTGTTCTGGTCTCAATATGCTGAGGCCGGACATCCGGTGCCCCTGAGCGACCAGCTGAAGCAGCTGGTCGTGCTCCACAAGGTGGCCGAACAGGCCATGAAAGGCCTCATAGTTCGGCTGTGGCCTAAAGAAGCCATGCCTGGGAGCTACTTCGGTCTGCTGCGGCGGCTGGTGGACGCCTGTCCATGGATTGAAGTCATCAAGCGTTCCATCTGCATTGAAGGTGCCCGTCGGGCCCTTGCCCGCGCTAAAGTGCACTGGGGCAAGATGGACGCCGAGAAGCTTGTGACGGACGCGCCACCTCCGGGCAAGGAGTATCGCATGCTCGAGATGTACTATAAGGGTGTCCTGAAGGGTGCCCGCCTTATAGCGGGTGAGTGCTCCAAAGATGTAATTTTTGAGTAGACTCACATTTGTTATCCTGTACGCTGAAAACTTTGTTCATATGCGCTAAGCAACGCTTGTTAATTTAAAATATTACCTTCTGTGCGGCCGTTTATCAAATTTGGGAGATGGCAAGTCGTTGGCTTCAATCCCCATGCCACGAGTGCTGGGGTGTTCGGGATAAACTTGAGCGCTCTTGTTCCCATTTTTGGGTCCTTCGAACACTCCCACTTAGCCATAGAATTCTATAATTTTAAATTTTGGCGAAGCCCCTAGTGTTCGGAAGACCGAATTCGGGGAGCTATCCACGCCTGGGCCGGACAAAGCTGGCTCCTCGCTCTAAGCGGCATAAGTCTTTAGGGACTCGAAAGAACCTCTCGAACAGCGACCGGCTCTCGCCCTATCATGACGGTCAGTTTTAGCTTTCTCCACTGAGGTGCTCAACCCAGCTCAACTGGGGCACAATCGCAGTGGTTCTCCCAGCGCTACCTTAGCCGATATAACGGAACGTAAGGTACCAAAACATGGGAGCCGGGCAAACCCAACTATTGACCCAAGACATAATTCGGAGCCGATGCATATAATGCTATAAGTTTGGGGTGCCGCACTTGTGAAAGTGTTCGGACTTATCACACCATATTTTGGGGAACTTAAGCCCCTGGTGTATTTGTCCGTACCAAAGCGTACGGATGCAACATGTCATAAGTGAACATGCATAGATAGAAAAAGGAATGCAATAATAGGCAAAAGGCGATGAATTGTTTATTCAAAAAATATTGCAATGAAAGCAGAACGATACAAAAAGTGCGATAATCAAGGGATTGGACTATTTTACCATGTCCCCCTCCAGGGGTAGGCTGTGGGATGGTATGTAAAACAGGTATAATGCTCGTAATAGAGGCCACCTGGACACTCGACGTAGCTTTTCTGCTTCCCTGGCTGTTGCATCGTGAGTTCGGCAAGTCTACTGCCGGGCAGGGCTTCTGAAAAACAGAGTCCTGCGAATAAGAAAAAAAAGAATGACACAGTTGGGAGCCCCTGGTGCGGTTGTGCCGCTCTCCGGGCATGTCGTGGTCGTGCCCCTACCCCTATGCCCATGGTATCTCCAGAGCGTAGTTATGTACGCGTGGTACTAGTCTCGCGATTTCGCGAGGGCTAGGGTTGGGACCGCATTGCTACGCGTGCTCGGAACATGCCAGGCGGTCTTGTTGTAGGTTACTCCGGGTGCGCTTGACGGTGTCTGGCTGCTTAACAGCCGGACTCGAGAATTGCCTTAAGAGGCTGCTTTGTACTTCCGCCGCGAGAGCCGCTGTATGCTCCTCCGTCCGGAGAGTGCATTCGGTGTTTCCATTGACCGTATTGACTCCTCAAGGGCCTGGCATCTTGAGCTTGAGGTATGCGTAGTGCGGCACCACATTGAACTTTGCAAATGCGGTTCGTCTGAGCAGTGCATGATAGCCGCTGCGGAACGGGACTATGTCGAAGATTAACTCCTCGCTTCGGAAGTTATCCGGTGATTCGAAGACCACTTCAAGTGTAACCGAGCCTGTACAGTTGGCCTCTACACCTGGTATGATGCCTTTGAAGGTCATCTTTGTGGGTTTAATCCTTGAGGGTCTATGCCCATCTTGCGCACTGTATCCTGATAAAGCAGGTTCAGGCTGCTGCCGCCGTCCATCAGGACTCTAGTGAGGTGAAATCCGTCGATGATTTGGTCTAGAAACAATGCGGCGAATCCGCCATGGCGGATGCTAGTGGGGTGGTCCCTTCGATCAAAAGTGATCGGGCAGGAGGACCACAGATTGAACTTTGGGGCGACTGGCTCCATCGCATATACGTCCCTGAGTGCACGCTTCCGCTCCCTTTTGGGTATGTGGGTTGTGTATATCATGTTCACCGTCCGCACTTGTGGGGGGAAACCCTTCTGTACTCTATTGTTCGGCGGCCGGGTCTCCTCCTCGCCATCGCTATGCAGCCCCTTGTCATTGTTTTCGGCAGTTAACTTGCCTGCCTGCTTGAACACCCAACAATCCCTGTTGGTGTGATTGGCTGGCTTTTCGGGGGTGTCGTGTATCTGGCACAAGCGATTGAGTATTCGGGTCCAAATTGGACGGGCCCGGAGTATTTCTTTTGAATGGCTTTTTCCGCTGACCGGGTTTAGAGCCTCTAAATCCGGCATTGACTGCCATATCCTCAGTATTGTCGCCATTAATGCGACGCTTGTGCTTGTTGCGACGCGACCTGCCATTGGTGTCCTTGGTATCCGAATTACCAGGGCTCTTGGTCATGTTGTTACTACGAGCTAGCCAGCTATCCTCTCCCGCGCAGAAGCGGGTCATGAGTGTTGTGAGGGCTGCCATGGATTTCGGCTTATCCTGTCCCAGGTGCCGGGCAAGCCACTCATCGCGGATGTTGTGTTTGAAGGCTGCAAGGGCCTCTGCATCCGGACAGTCGACGATTTGATTTTTCTTGGTTAGGAACCATGCCCAGAATTGTCTGGCCGATTCATCTGGCTGCTAAATTATGTGGCTTAGGTCATCAACGTCTGGTGGTCGCACATATGTGCCCTGGAAGTTATCAAGGAATGCGGCTTCCAGGTCTTCCCAACAACCAATTGATTCTGCTGGCAAGCTATTGAGCCAATGCCGAGCTACTCCTTTAAGCTTGAGTGGGAGGTATTTGATGGCGTGTAGATCATCACCGCCGGCCATGTGGATATGGAGGAGATAGTCCTCGATCCAGACCGCCGGATCTGTTGTGCCATCGTATGATTCAATGTTTACGGGTTTGGAACCCTTAGGGATTTGATGATCCATTACTTCGTCTATGAAGCATAATGGGTGTGCGGCACCTCTGTATTGGGCTATATCACGACGCAGCTCAAATGAGCTTTGTCTACTGTGTTCGGCCCGGCCGGAATTGCTGTATCCGGCGTGACGGTTATCATCAGTATCGTGGGGCGCCCACGCGATCCATAGATCGATCTTGTTTGCCTTGCCTTGTCCTCGAGTATATCCCGCAGGTCTGGCGCATCTTCCCGTGCCTTGGTATTTTTTGAGCAGCACCGGGGTGCGGCTTGAGTGTAAGGCCGAGAGGCCTCTCTGTCGCGGCCACGAGGTGGCCAGTCGGCCACATTATGCGCTGGTGATGTAGGTTTAGGTGCTTCTTCCTCTAATCGGGGTAGCAGCCTGCGTTTTGGGTAGCTCTTGGAGGGGCGCTCGAGTTCATACTCTTCGGCCGCAAGGACTTCAGTCCATCTGTCGGCTAGCAAGTCTTGGTCAGCTCTAAGCTGTTGCTGCTTTTTCTTGAGGCTGCTTGCCGTGGCCATAAGCCTGCGTTTGAAACGCTCTTGTTCGACGGGATCCTCAGGCACGACAAATTCGTCGTCGTCGAGGCTTGCCTCATCTTCGGAGGGAGGCACATAATTATCGTCCTCTACCTCTCTGTCTGCCGCTCTCTCATGAGGGCTGGCTTCTCCATCCTCCTGCGCTGAATCCTGCTGGAGGGGGTTGTCTTCGGCACTGTCCGGGGTGTTATTGTCTCCGGTGGCGGAATCTTCATTTTTGCTATGGCGGGATTTAGAGCGGCGCTGCTGACGCCGGCGCTTAGGCTGTTTCTTGGAGGGGTCGTCCTCCGTTGTTCCATCGCCATTCTCATCCTTTGGGATGTCCACCATGTAAATGTCGTATGACGAGGTGGCCTTCCAGTGCCCTGTAGGCGCTGGTTCTTGGTCGTCTCCTGCATCGTCGTCCATACCGTCGATGTCTTCGGAGTCGAAGTCTATCATGTCGGTTAAGTCATCGATAATGTCTACAAAGTGGGTGGTGGGTGGGCTTTGAATTTCTTCGTCGTCTGCATCCCAACCGTCCTGACCATAATCCGGCCAGGGCTCTCCTGATAAAGAGAGACACTTTAGCGAATTCAGGATGTCGCCAAAGGGCGAGTGCTGAAAGATGTCCGCAGCGGTGAACTCCATGATCGGCGCCCAATCGGATTCGATTGGCAGGGGCGCGGAAGGTTCGGAGTCCGGAGAGGAGTCCGGTACCTTGGAGTCACGAGCTTCACAAAGGACAGGGTTGGTATTCGGCTCTATCGCCGTAGAGGTAGCAGCCCCCGAGGCGATGTCCAGCCACCCATCCTCGATCAGCGCAGTCGGCTCCGAGCTAAGGGTCAGAGCGAACACTTGTGCGGCCTCCAGGGCACTGTCCGGCAGCAGAGCTAGATCATACCCATCGTGACAATGCGGCGCGCTTGGCTGTGGTTCGAACCCGTCGAAGATCAAGTCTCCGCGGATGTCAGTCGTATAGTTCAAACTTCCGAATCTGACCTGATGGCCAGGGGCGTAGCTTTCAATCTCCTCCAGATGGCCAAGCGAGTTGGCCCGCAGTGCAAAGCCGCCGAATACGAAGATCTGTCTGGGGGGAAAAGTCTCACCCTGGACCGCGTCGTTGTTGATGATCGAAGGAGCCATCGGGCCTAAAGGTGACTACACAGAGGAACTCTCAATGAAAGCACCAATGTCGGTGTCAAAACCGGCGGATCTCGGGTAGGGGGTCCCGAACTGTGCGTCTAGGCGGATGGTAACATGAGACAAGGGACACGATGTTTTTACCCAGGTTCGGGCCCTCTCGATGGAGGTAAAACCCTACTCCTGCTTGATTAATATTGATGATATGGGTAGTACAAGAGTAGATCTACCACGAGATCAAAGAGGCTAAACCCTAGAAGCTAGCCTATGGTATGATTGTTGTTCATCCTATGGACTAAAACCCTCCGGTTTATATAGACACCGGAGAGGGCTAGGGTTACACAGAGTCGGTTACAATGGTAGGAGATCTACATATCCGTATCACCAAGCTTGCCTTCCATGCCAAGGAAAGTCCCATCCAGACACGGGACGAAGTCTTCAATCTTGTATCTTCATAGTCTAGGAGTCCGGCCAACGGTGATAGTTCGGCCATCCGGACACCCCCTAATCCAGGACTCCCTCACATACGTCTATAAGCATAAGTTCCAAAAGGACAAGTGAAGGTGGTTTTCTCTTGATCAGGTTGTGAAATAGGTATTTGAGAAAAACAAGAATATCCATCGAGAAAAACAAAA
The DNA here is from genome assembly GCF_018294505.1 of Triticum aestivum. Classification (NCBI taxonomy): domain Eukaryota; kingdom Viridiplantae; phylum Streptophyta; class Magnoliopsida; order Poales; family Poaceae; genus Triticum; species Triticum aestivum. The sequence continues at coordinate 413,133,437 of NC_057801.1, forward strand.
GTGTGTGTGCTTAGATAGTCTTTCTAACATTTGATTAATAAAAGGCAAAGGGTAATGATCTTTTCTAGTTGCTTTATTTAATTTTCTAAAATCAATTACCATTCTATAGCAGTAACAATTCTTTGTGCAATTAGTTCATTCTTATCATTAGGACCAACAGTAATACCTCCTTTCTTAGGGAGACAATGAACATGACTTACCCATCTACTATCATCTATGGCATAAATTATACCTGCCTCCAGGAGCTTTAATATTTCAGTTCTTACCACTTCTTTCATCTTAGGATTTAAACGCCGCTGATGATCAACAAGGGGTTTAGCATCAGGTTCCATATTAATCTTGTGGTGATAGAGAGGGGACTAATGCCCGTAAGATCATCAAGAGTATATCCAATAGCAGCTCGGTGCTTCTTCAGAATTTTCAATAATCTTTCTTCTTCATGTTCTAAAAAGTTAGCACTAATAGTAACAGGATATATCTTTTTATCATCAAGATAAGCATATTTAGAAGTGTCTGGCAATTGTTTTATCCAACGATGTGATTCAATATCACAGACATTGCATATCATGACAGATTGACAGTCTCAGAAAAGTGGCTATGCACGATGGCATAGCAGACAAAGTGTTTTCAAGCTATGCATGATGGCATAGCAGACCAAGTGTTTTAAGCTAGCCTATTACAAGGCGTTTTAACTTCCCAAAAGGATGATTGTTTCTTGCCCAAAGGACGGTGCACAAGCGATAAACCGGCTTCCGGATTATGATTCTTCAGCTTGATGAGAAGGTTGCGGATCATCTCGCGCCGGTTCAACATCCGCCTCCCAACCCATGGGCTGGAAGTCAATGGTTGCCCGGTCAATTCCAGACAAAGCTCGGAAGACAGATTCATCGCTTATAAGATCTGACGGTTCAACATCAACGGCATAAGTGTGTTTACGGATTGGGGGGATTAGATTTTGAGCTTCATAAACCGACACATTGATCCGTCTGTTGTCTGCATCATAGATGGACCGGTGGAAAGACAAATTAGTCTCTTCGGCCAATCTACTTGCAAGCGGACGCATCTCCTTTGTCAAGTCTTTAAGGGCATCCTCGTCAAATTCCGACCCATCTTCTTTTTGACTAGGATAGCCATTTCCAATGTCTTCCGGGTCAAGATCAGCTATCCAAGCCTTAGCCTGCGTCAGCGCTGACAAAGCGCCAGCCCTTGCAGCAGATCTCTTCACTTCTTCCAGCTGGGCAGGTGTCATGGATAGCTTGGCCAATGTGTCCTTGATTAAAGTCGGCGGCGATTTATTGTACGAAGCAGTGCAGATGACTCGTTGAGCGCCGGTATATAACTGCTCTATCAAAGTATAGGCAACCTTCAATTTCTTGCGCATATCTGAACCGAGATGGGCAACACGGCTACTTGCAAGGGTTACAATATTGTTAAACCAAAGGTTTCAAAACTGATTAAGTGCGGTTCATAGCAAGGCTACTTGCCAAAGATGGTAGAAGTCATAGCGTTGATTTGCCTCTTCAAGCTAGACAACTCTTTTGCCACCGGTTTAAGGGCCGCTTCAGCATCTTCCGCCCGCTTCAGCAAAGTGGTTTTTTCCGCCTCCCAATCCGCTCACTCGCCTTTGAAGCCATCCTTCGATTGCTCCATGGCTGTTAAAGCGCCCTTCAGTTCTTCTTTGGCTTTTGAAGTTTCGGCTTGCTGGGGCTTGATGTTCTCCTGGAGATCGGTGATTTGAGAATCTTTGTTGGTCAAGTCAGCCTGCAAAAGACAGACATTAAGACGGTAATAATTTTTTCAAAGTCCCAAGCACATAACAAGTTATACACTTGGCACTTGGGGGCTAAAGGTATAAACCGCTCTATAGGGGCTACACAGGCAAAATCCAATCTTTTCCTATTACATGTCCTGGTTCACATTCATATTGATGAACCGGACCTTGGGGGCTACTAGAGTTGATAATTGAAGCAGGGAATAAGGAAAAAGAAGCTACTCAAAGGAACAAGTATTTACCTCAAATCGCTCTTTCATCAGGTTTACTAAACCGGCTTCATAATCATGGCTGGTGTATAGACGGTTTAGATATCCAGAATTGATGTCCTGAGCAGAGAGATGGGCATAGCTTGACAGATCAGTTTTCCATTTCCCTTGTCCACAACAGAAAATTCTTCTTTTGCATTGTGCTTTGATAAAGCGACAGGATTGCTATGAGCGGTATGGCCAAAACCAGTAATCACAACATCATCTGTTGTGCCTTCAGCAGTCTTATCTGGGCTTGGCAGTTTGTCAGATGCTTTTGCTGGGCTTGGTGGATCGGCAACTGGGCTTGGCGGATTAACATGTTGGCTTGTCAGATTCATTTCTGGCGGATCAACAAAAGTATCCTGACCCTGAGGTACCGGGTCATCAAGAGTAATATCAGCATCTTGATCAAGAGCCTTTGAGGCCCTCTCCGGTTCAGTGGCCGGATTATCATCCGCTGGCGTAGTCAGCTTGGCTTTCTTGCTAAGTCTGGCTTTGGCACTAAAAAGAACAAATACAAAGGTTAGTACAACAAACCGGTGCAAGGGAGAAAACTTGAGTCTATTATGCTTACCCAGGGACGGTCTTGAGAGGAGGCATCTGTGTAGTTGATGAATTGCTGGAGGAGGAATTGGAAGTTCCCTGATAATTCAAATCAGACGGATTAAGAGGATATCAGAAGTAACCCTCCTTGGGATAAAGTTTATTAGAAGTACAAGAGACCTCTTGACGACGCTTGCAAACCGGGGAATATGGTAAACCGGAAGAGGTAACCACTTGACCACTGTGCCGGGTTGTGCGGCGAGCTTCTTGCTGCTGTGTCTTCAAAGAAAAGTGCGGATCCAAATGAGAAAGAGGGTGGGAACGTTTTACTTTCCGGACTGCTCGACGAAGTTTTGGTACTAGCACATGATTTGAATCGGAGGATAGAACAATTACCTCTGCATCACCAGCGTGGCTAGCTTCCGCATCATCCTAATAATAATCATTGTCAATGAGGTGTATGAAAAAAGAACCAAGTGAATCTAATTCTACCTCTGAGTCCAGATCATCAAGCTCTATATCATTGGGCAAATCAAAGGGTTCGGCGGTTTTCTTCTTCACTGGCCTCTTTGTAGCCTTAGTCTTGCTGCGGCGTGCTCTTGCTGGTTTGTCCTGGGGCTTGGCCAGTTTATCTTGAGATTTCTTCTTCCAGAAAGGATCATCACCCTGCACAGATGGATAACAAATTATAAAGAGATATTTAAGAAAGGACGGATTAAGGTAAAAATGAGGAACTCTTATAGCTGACGGTTTATTGGAAGTGCAGAAGGGACTAAGCCCTACTTGACTGCAGACAACTTCCGGTTCATTCAGTATTTTCTTAACAGCTTCAGTGACTTTATCCTGTGTTAGCTGAATATCAATATGACGTTGAGGATCTTTTAAGTCCCCTGTGTACTCACACATTAAACCGGGGCGCCGGCTTAAAGGCAGAACGCTCCAAGATATCCAGCAACGAACAAAATCAACACCTGTTAAACCGTTTGCCATAAAGGCTCTGAGTTTGGAGAGTTGTGGTGCATAGTTGGACCGTTCTTTGGCAGTCGGCTTTTGAGGGAACAGATGAGTATTGCTAAGACGGTGAGGGTGGTAACCCAGCAGAGGATTTTCGCCAGATGGAGATGTGTATTTGCAATAAAACCAAGTCTAATTCCAGTCCTTGGGGTGACTATGAAGCTTGGCGTGAGGGAAATTGACATCTCTCCTCTTTTGAATCGCCATACCACTAAGCTCAGTGTTGGGACCATCCGTGAATTCTGTGCGATGGTTCAAGTAAAAGAAATCTCTGAACAGCTCAATGGTGGGTGCTTCCTGAAGATAGGCCTCACAAAACACTTGGAAATCACAAATATTGGACACAGAGTTTGGTCCAATATCTTGAGGGTGGAGTTGGAAGCTGGCAAGAACATCACGAAAGAACTTTGATCCGGGAGGGCTGAACCCTCGGTTAAGATGATCAGTAAAAACGACCACTTCTCCATCCTGAGGCTCAGGAGGATTCTCTAAATCGGGGACTCTCCAGTGGATGGTTTCCTTGCTCGCTAAAGCGCCAGTCACAACATACCTAGTCAATTGCTCTTTAGTAACCTGGGAAGGGACCCAATTGCAAGAAAAAAACATCTTGGCCATTTGAACAGGAAGCTGGAAAAGAGGACCAAGGCCGGTTTAAAGTTTTGATTGATGCAGACAATCCGGTTTAAAAGACAGGAAAAACAAATGGAAACCTATGCGTATGATAACCCGGAGTTTTGTACTAAGGACAAATTGGCGGTTTAAAAAGAGGGCTAATGGTACCTGGTGGGTTATCATTTTCTAAAAGTATAAACCGCCTACAATGGTGTGGAAGTTACAGATCTGAAAAATTCCTAAGTGTTGTACAAACAGATTTCACAACTTGGTGTTGTAATTTTGGATCTACCGCAGTTCTAAAAAGGACATAAATTTTAAACCTAAACTCGTGATATCAGAGGAACACATATGCTCAGATGGGATCCTATGCAGAGAAGGGTATTTTCTATGATTGGAAACGGAGGCTAAACTACTGTTGCCTCGCCTTTACTATCAGATTCAGATCAAGCTATGCGATCTAAAAGAAGAAAGCGAGGACCGGTGAAGAACACAGATGAACAGCGGAAACCCTAATGCAGATCTGTTATATGAGAAGAGAAGTACTTACTGACGCTGCTGAACAGCGAAGGAGGCGTCGCGTTTCTCTGGTCCGATCAGGTTGATGCAGCGGCCGGTGGCGGTGGGGAAGCGAAGGTCGACGGTGGTGGCTGCGCTCGAAGCTCTGAGGCGACGCAAGGAAGACGATGAGGTGAAGGGGCACGAAGGGGAAAGGATAAAATGACCCTTGTCCATATTTATAACGCAAAGGGATAAGTGACAAGCGCGGGAACTGAGGAACCAAAAAGTGGATATCTGACACAGCTGTCGCCTTGGTTTTCGGAGGGGTGTTAATGAAAAGAAAGTATTTACAGGTTTTTTATATAGAGATGACGTCACGGCGATTTATTATAATCTTAGAAGATGACGTCACGGCGGTTTACCAAGTTCATATGGAGGAGATGTCATGGCAGTTTACAAGGATCATACGAGGATGTTCAAGGAGTTTTCCCTAAATGTTGAAGATTGACATGAACAAGTTCAAATCAATCTGGGGCCTAATGTTGGGGATATAAATACTAAGTATAAACCGCCCAGGAGGGGCCAGGTTATGCTCATCTGTATTGAAGCCCATGAAGACAAGGAATATGGCGCTTTACTATTGAAGCTTAGAGGCCTAGGGCCCAAGGGCGGATTAGGGCGCATAGTCATAAACAGCCATGAGATATGTAACTTGTGTTGGAAGTTAGGGAAAGGTAGAAACCGAGCCGGACACGTGTATGAGCAGCCTCGGTGTTCTGTAAACCGCCGGGCGTCAACCTGTGTATATAAAGGGACGACCGACGGCGGTTCAGGGACAAGAAAACAACAACTCGAGAGATAGGTAAAGCGGATTCGCTCCCTGCTCATCGAGACACCATCAATTCCACCACAACTGGATCGTAGGATTTTACCTTCACCGCAAGAGGCCAAACCAGTATAAACTCCCCATGTCCTTTGTCCGGTTTAACCCCTTTAAGCTAATCTCGTTGCGATGGCTCCACGGCTAAGTCCTCTCACTAGGACATCTGACGTGTTAATTCCACGACATTTGGCGCCCACTGTGGGGCTATCGCATGATGGTTTCGAGTTCTTGAAGGGTAGTTTTGAAGGACTCAAGGGATACACGGTTGGCCAGATGACCAAGAGTCGTCGCGGCAAGCTCTACATCAAGGACGCAGGCTAGGGCCCCGAGGCTGGCTCAATCGAGTATGGGTACCGGGTCCCCTTTGGAGGGATTCACGTTTTCGTCGGCAAGATCGGCGAACCGGGCCCTGAGCCGGACATCTGCACCGACCTCATCGAGACGGCTCAGCATGCGAGCCCTGCCCGGGTTCGGCCTGCCATGAAGCGTGCGTTCGCTGGATTCATCCATGGTGCGGAATCTGAACTGGTGTCTGATGGTGAGACGGTCGCTTACTCAGATGGCGAATCGTCCACCGGCGAGACCGAGTCACTGTACCAGCTACAAGATGTCCAGTTCGGGGGCTGTTCCGATTGCGACAGTATTCCGGACACCTTTGAACCGCCAAACCGGGTTTCAATTTTCATGGCCGGTACATAGCCCACATTGCAATCTTCAAGTGCAGCAACAATGACATCCGGATCGGCAACAGGGGCAGGAGGCCCCGCGCGCCGGCCGACTCAAGTTCTATCTGTTGGGGGACATAGTAATTTCAAAAAATTTCCTACGCACATGTAAGGTCATGGTGATGCATAGCAACGAGAGGGGAGAGTGTTGTCCACGTACCCTCATAGACCGTAAGCGGAAGCGTTATGACAACGCGGTTGATGTAGTCGTACGTCTTCATGTTCCGACCGATCCAAGCACCGAACTTACGGCACCTCCGAGTTCAGCACACATTCAGCTCGATGACGATCCCCAGACTCCGATCCAGCAAAGTGTCGGGGATGAGTTCCGTCAGCACGACGGCGTGGTGACGATGATGATGTTCTACCGACGCAGGGCTTCGCCTAAGCACCGCAACGATATGACCGAGGTGGAATATGGTGGAGGGGGGCACTGCACACGGCTAAGGAACGATCACGAAGATCAACTTGTGTCTCATGGGGTGCCCCCTGCCCTCGTATATAAAGGAGCAAGGGGGAGGAGGCCGGCCAAGGGGAGGAGGCGCGCCCAAGGGGGAGAATCCTACTCCAAGTAGGATTCCCCCCTCTTTCCTAGTCCAAGTAGGAGAGGCGAAGGAAGGGAAGGAGAAGGAGAAGGAAGGAGAGGGAGGAAAAGGAGGAAAGGGGGGCCGGCCCCCTAGTCCAATTCGGTTTGGGCTAGGGGGGGCCGCGCGTCCTGCCTCCTCTCTTCCACCACTTGGCCCATGAGGCCCATTGCTTCTTCCTCGTATTAGTGTAACTCTCTGGTACCCCCGAAAATACCCGAATCACTCGGAACCCTTCCGATGTCCGAATATAGTCGTCCAATATATTGATCTTTATGTCTCGACCATTTCGAGACTCCTCGTCATGTCCCCGATCTCATCCGAGACTCCACACTCCTTCGGTACATCAAAACTCATAAACTCATAATATATCTGTCATCGAAACCTTAAGCGTGCGGACCCTACGGGTTCGAGAACTATGTAGACATGACCGAGACACGTTTCCGGTCAATAACCAATAGCGGAACCTGGATACTCATATTGGCTCCCACATATTCTACGAAGATCTTTATCGGTCAAACCGCATAACAACATACATTGTTCCCTTTGTCATCGGTATGTTACTTGCCCGAGATTCGATCGTCGGTATCTCAATACCTAGTTCAATCTCGTTACCGGCAAGTCTCTTTACTCGTCATGTAATGCATTATTCCGCAACTAACTCATTAGTCACATTGCTTGCAAGGCTTATAGTGATGTGCATTACTGAGAGGGCCCAGAGATACCTCTCCGACAATCGGAGTGACAAATCCTAATCTTGAAATACGCCAACTCAACATGTACCTTCGGAGACACCTATAGAGCTCCTTTATAATCACCCAGTTACGTTGTGACGTTTGGTAGCACACAAAGTGTTCCTCCGGTAAACGGGAGTTTCATAATCTCATAGTCATAGGAACATGCATAAGTCATGAACAAAGCAATAACAACATACTAAATGATCAAGTGCTAAGCTAATGGAATGGGTCAAGTCAATCACATCATTCTGCTAATGATGTGATCCCGTTAATCAAATGACAACTCATGTCTATGGTTAGGAAACTTAAGCATCTTTGATTAACGAGCTAGTCAAGTAGAGGCATACTAGTGACACTATGCTTGTCTATGTATTCACACATATATTATGTTTCCGGTTAATACAATTCTAGCATCAATAATAAACATTTATCATGATATAAGGAAATATATAATAACTTTATTATTGCCTCTAGGGCATATTTACTTCAGTCTCCCACTTGCACTAGAGTCAATAATCTAGTTCACATCATCATGTGATTCAACACCAATATTCACATCTGTATGTGATTAACACCCATAGTTCACATTGTCATGTGACCAACACCCAAAGGGTTTACTAGAGTCAATAATCTAGTTCACATCACTTATGTGATTAATACCCAAAGAGTACTAAGGTGTGATCATGTTTTGCTCGTGAGAGAAGCTTAGTCAACGGGTCTGTCACTTTCAGAGTCGTATGTATTTTACAAATATTCTATGTCTACAATGCTCTGCACGGAGCTACTCTAGCTAATTTCTCCCACTTTCAATATGTATCCATATTGAGACTTAGAGTCATCTCGATCGCTGTAAAAGCTTGCATCATTGTAACTTTTTACGACGAGCTCTTTTATCACTTCCATTATCGAGAAATATTTCCTTAGCCCTCACTAAGGATATTCTTGACCAATGTCTAGTGATCTACTCCTTGATCACTATTGTACTCGCTTGCCAAATTCAGAGCAAGGTATACAATAGGTCTGGTACATAGCATAGCATACTTTATAGGACCTATGACTGAGGCATAGGGAATGACTTTCATTCTCTTTTCTATTTTCTGTCGTGGTCGGGATTTGAGTCTTACTCAATTTCACACCTTTGCAACACAGGCAAGAACTCTTTCTTTGACTGTTCCATTTTGAACTATTTCAAAATCTTGTCAAGGTATGTACTTATTGAAAAACTTATCAAGCGTCTTGATCTATCTCAATAGATTTTGATGCTCAATATGTAAGTAGCTTTACTGAGGTCTTTCTTTTAAAGAACTCCTTTCAAATACTCCTTTATGCTTTCCAGAAAAATTCTACATCATTTCTGATCAACAATATGTTACTCACATATATTTATCAGAAAGGCTGTAGTGCTCCCACTCACTTTATTGTAAATACAGGCTTCTCCAAAAGTCTGTATAAAACCATATGCTTTGATCACACTATCAAAGCATTTTTTCCAACTCCGAGATGCTTGCACCAGTCCATAAATGGATCGCTGGATCTTGCACACTTTGTTAGCACCTTTTGGATCGACAAAACCTTCTGGTTGTATCATATACAACTCTTCTTCCAGAAATCCATTCAAGAATGCAGTTTTGACATCCATTTGCCAAATTTCATAATCATAAAATGCAGCAATTGCTAACATGATTCGGACAGACTTAAGCATCACTACAGGTGAGAAAGTCTCATCATAGTCAACCCCTTGAATTTGTCGAAAACCTTTTGCAACAAGTCGAGCTTTATAGACAGTTACATTACCATCAGCGCCAGTCTTCTTCTTAAAGGTCCATTTATTCTCAATGGCTTGCCGATCATCGGGCAAGTCAACCAAAGTCCATACTTTGTTCTCATACATGGATCCCATCTCAGATTTCATGGCTTCTAGCCATTTCGCGGAATCTGGGCTCATCATCGCTTCCTCATAGTTCGTAGGTTTATCATGGTCTAGTAACATGACTTTCAGAATAGGATTACCGTACCACTCTGGTGCGGACCGTACTCTGGAAGACCTATGCGGTTCTGTAGTAATTTGATCAGAAGTTTCATGATCATCATCATTAGCTTCCTCATTAATTGGTGTAGGAATCACTAGAACTGATTTCAGTGATGAACTATTTTCCAATTCAGGATAAGGTACAGTTACCTCATCAAGTTCTACTTTCCTCCCACTCACTTCTTTCGAGAGAAACTCCTTCTCTAGAAAGGATTCATTTTTAGCAACGAATATCTTGCCTTCGGATCTGTGATAGAAGGTGTACCCAACAATTTCATTTGGGTATTCTATGAAGACGCACTTCTCCGATTTGGGTTTGAGCTTATCAGGATGAAACTTTTTCACATAAGCATCGCAGCCCCAAACTTTAAGAAATGACAACTTGGGTTTCTTGCTAAACCACAGTTCATATGGTGTCATCTCAACGGATTTAGATGGTGCCCATTTAACGTGAATGCAGTTGTCTCTAATGCATAACCCCAAAACAATAGTGGTAAATCAGTAAGAGACATCATAGATCACACCATATCCAATAAAGTGCGGTTACGACGTTCGGACACACCATAACATTATGGTGTTCCAGGTGGCGTGAGCTGTGAAACTATTCCACATTGTTTTAATTGAAGACCAAACTCGTAACTCAAATACTCGTCTCCGCGATCAGATCGCAGAAATTTTATTTTCTTGTTACGATGATTTTTCCACTTCACTCTGAAATTCTTTGAACCTTTCAACTATTTCAGACTTATGTTTCTTCAAGTAGATATACTCATATCTTCTCAAATCATCTGTGAAGGTCAGAAAATAACGATACCCGCCATGAGCATCAACACTCATTGGACCGCATACATTGGTATGTATTATTTCCAACAAGTCAGTAGCTCGTTCCATTGTTCCGAAGAACGGAGTTTTAGTCATCTTTCCCAAAAGGCATGGTTCACAAGCATCAAATGATTAATAACCAAGTGATTCCGAAAATCCATCTTTATGGAGTTTCTTCATGCGCTTTACACCGATATGACCCAAACGGCAGTGCCACAAATAAGTTGCACTATCATTATTAACTTTGCATCTTTTGGCATCAATATTATGAATATGTGTATCACTACGATCGAGATCCAACAAACTATTTTCATTGGGTGTATGACCATTGAAGGTTTTATTCATGTAAACAGAACAACAATTATTCTCTGATTTTAAATGAATAACCGTATTGCAATAAACATGATCAAATCATATTCATGCTCAATGCAAACGCCAAATAACATTTATTTGTGTTTTAACACTAATCCCAAAACTATAGGGAATGTGCGATGATGATCATATCAATCTTGGAACTACTTCCAACACTCATCGTCACTTCCCCTTGAACTAGTCTCTGTTTATTCTGTAACTCCTGTTTCGAGTTACTAATCTTAGCAACCGAACAAGTATCGAACACTCAGGGGCTACTATAAACACTAGTAAGGCACACATCAATAATCTATATATAAAATATACCCTTGTTCACTTTGGCATCCTTCTTATCCACCAAATATTCAGGGCATTTCTGCTTCGAGTGACCATTTCCTTTGCAGTGTAAGCACTTAGTTTCAGGCTTTGGTCCAGCTTTGGTATTCTTCATGGGAGTGACAACTTGTTTGCCATTCTACTCGAAGTTTCCCTTTCTTTTCCTTTGCCCTTTTCTTGAAACTAGTGGTCTTGTCAATCATCAACACTTGATGCTCTTTCTTGATTTCTACCTTCGTTGATTTCATCATCACGAAGAGCTCGGGAATCGTTTTTGTCATCCCTTGCATACTATAGTTCATCACGAAGTTCTAGTAACTTAGTGATGGTGACTAGAGAATTCTGTCAATCACTATCTTATCTAGAAGATTAACTCCCATTTGATTCAAGCGATTGAAGTACCCAGACAATCTGAGCACATGCTCACTTGTTGAGCGATTCTCCTCCATCTTTTAGCTATAGAACTTGTTGGAGACTTCATATCTCTGAACTCGGGTATTTGCTTGAAATATTAACTTCAATTCTTGGAACATCTCATATGGTCCATGACATTCAAAACATCTTTGAAGTCCTGATTCTAAGCCGTTAAGCATGGTGCACTAAACTATCAAGTAGTCATCATATTGAGCTAGCCAAACGTTCATAAGGCATAATGTCTGCATCTGCTCCTGCAATAGGTCTGTCACCTATCGGTGCATTAAGGACATAATTCTTCTGTGCAGCAATGAGGATAAACCTCAGATCACGGATCCAATCCGCATCATTGCTAGTAACATCTTTCAACACAGTTTTCTCTAGGAACATATCAAAATAAACATATAAAAGCAACAACGCGAGCTATTGATTTCAATATAATTTGCAAAATCCTACCAGGACTAAGTTCACAATAAATTTAAGTTCAATTAATCATATTACTTAAGAACTCCCACTTAGACAGACATCTCTCTAGTCATCTAAGTGATCACGTGATCCAAATCAACTAAACCATGTCCGATCATCACGTGAGATGGAGTAGTTTCAATGGTGAACATCACTATGTTGATCATATCTACTATATGATTCACGTTCGACCTTTCGGTCTCCGTGTTCCGAGGCCATATCTGTTATATGCTAGGCTCGTCAAGTTTAACCCGAGTATTCCGCGTGTGCAACTGTTTTGCACCCGTTGTATTTGAACGTAGAGCCTATCACACCCGATCATCACGTGGTGTCTCAGCACGAAGAACTTTCGCAACAGTGCATACTCAGGGAGAACACTTCTTGATAATTTAGTGAGAGATCATCTTAAAATGCTACTGTCAATCAAAGCAAGATAAGATGCATAAAGGATAAACATCACATGCAATCAATATAAGTGATATGATATGGCCATCATCATCTTGTGCTTGTGATCTCCATCTTCGAAGCACCGTCGTGATCACCATCGTCACCGGCGCGACACCTTGATCTCCATCGTAGCATCGTTGTCGTTACGCCATCTATTGCTTCTACGACTATCGCTACCGCTTAGTGATAAAGTAAAGCAATTACAGGGTGTTTGCATTTCATACAATAAAGCGACAACCATATGGCTCCTACCAGTTGCCGATAACTTCGGTTACAAAACATGATCATCTCATACAATAAAATATAGCATCACGTCTTGACCATATCACATCACAACATGCCCTGCAAAAACAAGTTAGACGTCCTCTACTTTGTTGTTGCAAATTTTACGTGGCTGCTACGGGCTGAGTAAGAACCGTTCTTACCTATGCATCAAAACCACAAAGATAGTTCGTCAAGTTAGTGTTGTTTTAACCTTCGCAAGGACCGGGTGTAGCCACACTCGAATCAACTAAAGTGAGAGAGACAGACACCCGCCAGTCACCTTTAAGAACGAGTGCTCGTAACGGTGAAACCAGTCTCGCGTAAGCGTACGCGTAATGTCGGTCCGGGACACTTCATCTCACAATACCGCTGAACCAAAGTATGACATGCTGGTAAGTAGTATGACTTGTATCGCCCACAACTCACTTGTGTTCTACTCGTGCATATGACATCTACGCATAAAACCTAGGCTCGGATGCCACTGTTGGGGAACATAGTAATTTCAAAAGAATTCCTACGCACACATAAGATCATGGTGATGCATAGCAACAAGAGGGGAGAGTGTTGTCCACGTACCCTCGTAGACCGTAAGCGGAAGCGTTATGACAACGCGGTTGATGTAGTCGTACGTCTTCACTATCCGACCGATCCAAGCACCGAACGTACGACACCTCCGAGTTCAGCACATGTTTAGCTCGATGATGATCCCCGGACTCCGATCTAGCAAAGTGTTGGGGATGAGTTCCGTCAGCACAACAGCGTGGTGACGATGATGATGTTCTACCGATGCAGGGCTTCGCCTAAGCACCGCAACGATATGACCGAGGTGGAATATGGTGGAGGGGGGCACCGCACATGGCCAAGGAACGATCACGAAGATCAACTTGTGTCTCATGGGGTGCCCCCCTGCCCCCGTATATAAAGGAGCAAGGGGGAGGGGCCGGCCAAGGGGAGGAGGCGCGCCCAAGGGGGAGAATCCTACTCCAAGTAGGATTCCCCCCTCTTTCCTAGTCCAAGTAGGAGAGGGGAAGGAAGGGAAGGAGAAGGAGAAGGAAGTAGAGGGAGGAAAAGGAAGAAAGGGGGGCCGGCCCCCTAGTCCAATTCGGTTTGGGCTAGGGGGGCCGCGCGCCCTGCCTCCTCTCTTCCACCACTTGGCCCATGAGGCCCATTGCTTCTTCCTCGTATTCCCGTAACTCCCCGGTACCCCCGAAAATACCCGAATCACTCGGAACCCTTCCGATGTCCGAATATAGTCGTCCAATATATCGATCTTTACGTCTCGACCATTTCGAGACTCCTCGTCATGGCCCCGATCTCATCCGGGACTTCGAACTCCTTCGGTACATCAAAACTCATAAACTCATAATATATCTGTCATCGAAACCTTAAGCGTGCGGACCCTACGGGTTCGAGAACTATGTAGACATGACCGAGACACGTTTCCAGTCAATAACCAATAGCGGAACCTGGATGCTCATATTGGCTCCCACATATTCTACGAAGATCTTTATCGGTCAAATCGCATAACAACATACGTTGTTCCCTTTGTCATCGGTATGTTACTTGCCCGAGATTCGATCGTCGGTATCTCAATACCTAGTTCAATCTCGTTACCGGCAAGTCTCTTTACTCGTTATGTAATGCATCATTCCGGAACTAACTCATTAGTCACATTGCTTGCAAGGCTTATAGTGATGTGCATAACCGAGAGGGCCCAGAGATACCTCTCCGACAATCAGAGTGACAAATCCTAATCTTGAAATACGCCAACTCAACATGTACCTTTGGAGACACCTGTAGAGCTCCTCTATAATCACCCAGTTACGTTGTGACATTTGGTAGCACACAAAGTGTTCCTCCGGTAAACGGGAGTTGCATAATCTCATAGTCATAGGAACATGTATAAGTCATGAAGAAAGCAATAGCAACATACTAAACGATCAAGTGCTAAGCTAACGGAATTGGTCAAGTCAATCAGATCATTATCCTAATGATGTGATCCCGTTAATCAAATGACAACTCATGTCTATGGTTAGGAAACTTAACCATCTTTGATTAACGAGCTAGTCAAGTAGAGGCATACTAGTGACACTATGTTTGTCTATGTATTCACACATGTATTATGTTTCTAGTTAATACAATTCTAGCATGAATAATAAACATTTACCATGATATAAGGAAATTAGTAATAACTTTATTATTGCCTCTAGGGCATATTTCCTTCACTATCCGGTTTATTGGACGCTTGGACGACATTGTTGACCACAAAATTTACCCCAGAGACTCAAGATCGCCATAACACGGAGGTCACCAAGCTACGGGATCTGATAACTCGGGCCAAGGAGGACTTGGCAGCTGAGGAAACCAGGATGGCTGATGAGCGGGCCGCTTTAGATGCACAGTCACAGCAGATTCAAGCAGAGAATTACCGGCTCCTGCTAGATCAGAACGCTTCGAATGAGGTGTTGAGGAGGAGGCACCGGTCTCGTCTACCGCCGGTTTATGAAGCAATGAATCTCGTCAACACACCAAGAGCAGGGCCCAGTAATCCGGCAGTGGCAAACCGGATTGAAGCACCTGGGATGGGAACGCCAGATCAGCCACGGGTGACAGACCCGCTTCGACGAACAGACAGCCCGCCGCAATACATGTCGGCCCCGTCGGGTCACTTTTCCACCCCTTTGGATAATATGATTGCTGCGGCGTTCCGATTGGCAGCTATTCCAATGTAGGGCGAGTCTCCAGTGGCGGTTGAGACGCGGCGGGCTAGGGATCTTCTTCAAACCGCCATGGTACAACAGCAGGCCTACTCATATCGCCGAGACAGAATCCATTCAACCCCTCGTCCGAGCAAGAGTTACATCAGGCACATTGATGAACCGGATGTGTGAAGCAGTGCGCGGAACCGTGACGCCCCTCGAGGGCCTAATCCGGCATGTGGTGGTATGAATACTCAAGATGTAGTGAACAATGGTAGAGCGCGTCGGGAGGCAGAGTTAGCAGTGCAGTTGGCAGCACAGTACGTGAATCATCAACCCGCTCCGGTTCAACCGACAACGTTAGTCGAACGAGGACTGACTTTCAGCTCTTGGGGGGTGTTGTGTCTCACCCCAACTCTACGTAATGTGCGGTTACCCAAGGATTTCAAGGGCCCGTGTAAGGTTCCTATACACCGCCGATTTAACCCCTGAGTCATGGGTTGAGAGTTATGAGATGGCAATGGAGATGCTGGATGTGGACAAAGTGGCATGTGCAAAGTACTTCACCATGATGTTGGATGGAACGGCTCGCACTTGGTTAAAAATGTCTGCCTGTTAATTCAATCGGTTCATGGGACGAGTTGAAGGCCCGGTTTATAGCAAATTTCAAAGACACGTGCAATCAACCCATGTCAATTATGGATCTGGCCGCTTGTGTCCAAGGAGAAGGCGAATCAACGACTCATTGGGTGCACCGGGTTTCGGAAATTCTGCATTTGTCGGACCGCATCAATGCTGTTTCGGCAATCATAACATTGGAGGGCAATTGCCGGTTTAAGCCGTTGAAGTTGAAGTTGGGACGGCTCAAGCGTCACTGCAATGACATGGGAACACTTATGGCAGCTTTGGTTAAGTATGCCGATTCTGATAATTCCAAGGATCCCGAGTCTGATGACGAGGAGCCGGAGAAGGGAAAGAAGAATGTCGGTGCAAAAGGGCAGTAGCATAACCAGGCGAGCCATGGGAATAACGGTAAGCGCAAGGAGGATAATAATTCTGGCTTTGTGGCTAACACCAATGTATAGGGTAATAATCAGCGCCGTAAGCGTAAATCGCCCCCTCGGGGCGAGGATCAGGTATGAATCTGGAGCATCTGTTGAACCAGCCCTGGCCAAAGCACGGGACGCAAGATAAACCGGCTACGCACCTATGGAAGGATTGCTTCATTATGCGAGAGTTCGAAAATTCAGATCTCTTCCGGTATGATCATGGACCGTCCGGCGGTTCAGGACCCGGGTTTCATGGGCCGGGTTATGGTGGAGGAAATTCTGGTTTAGGTGTTCAGGATAACCAAGGGGGACAGGGCAATCAAGGCAATCAGGGAAACCAAGGTGGTTATAATCAACAGGGGAATCAACAACAATAGCAGTCGGGTTATCAGAGCAACCCGAAGTAGTTAAATGGTGGACAATATCATGTATTCACCACTAGTCTATGCAAACGTGATCAAAAGCTTCATAAGAGGGTAGTGAACTCCGTTGAACCGGCCGTGCCCTGTTATTTGCGCTGGTCCAAACAACCTATTGTGTGGAGTCGAGAAGATCATCCACCCCGGGTTGATAATCCGGGTCATCTGGCGTTGGTGGTCGCACCGCAAGTTGGAGGTTATAAGTTCACCAAGGTGCTCATGGATGGAGGGAGCAGTATCAACATCCTATATTATGAAACTTTCCGGTGTATGGGGTTAACGGATAAGAATCTTAAACCGTCGAACACCGTTTTTCATGGTGTGGTGCCTGGTAAATCGGCCTATCCGGTCAGTAAGATAGCTCTGGAGGTGATTTTTGGAGATGAACATTATTCAAGATTAGAAACATTGACCTTTGAAGTGGTGAAAATCAGAAGTCCGTACCATGCCCTGTTTGGACGGCCGGTCTATGCTAAGTTCATGGCAAGGCCGTGTTATGTTTATTTGCAGCTCAAGATGCCGGGTCATAAGGGGACCATCACGGTTCATGGCAGCCGCAAGATTGCTTTGGAGTGCGAGGAAGGTGATGCGGCTTATGCTGAGTCGGTTTGTGCAATAGAGGAGTTAAAATTCTATAAAGACAATGTTGATTCGGCAGATATGACTTCTCTGAAGAAACCCACTACAGAGCATGATCTGGCTTTGAAGTTTAAATCGGCTGATGAGACTAAGTTGGTTGATTTTATTCCTGGTGATTCATCGAAGCAGTTTAGCATCAGTGTTAACTTGGATCCAAAATAGGAAAGCGCGCTCATCGGGTTCATCCGTGAGACCAGGACATCTTTGCATGGAAGCCTTCTAACATGCCAGGTGTACCGAGAGAACTCGCTAAGCACACTCTTAATATTGATCCCAAGTTTAAACCGATCAAGCAGTTTCTTCGCTGCTTTAATGAAGAGAGATGCAAGGCCATTGGTGAGGAGGTAGCCCGGCTATTGGTAGCAATGTTTATCGTGGAGGTTTTTCACCCTGAGTGGTTGGCTAACCCGGTGCTGGTAGTGAAGAAGAATGACACTTGGCGTATGTGCGTGGACTACACAGATTTGAACAAGGCTTGCCCAGCTGATCGTTTTGCCATCCCTCGTATTGATCAAATCATTGATGCTACGGTGGGTTGTGAGCGTTTGAGTTTTATGGATGCTTATTCGAGTTATCATCAGATCAAAATGGCAGTTAAGGACCAGGAGAAGACGGCTTTTATAACTCCCTTTGGAGCCTCCTGCTATGTATCTATGCCTTTTGGGCTCAAGACTGCCCAGGCGACTTATCAGCGGTGTGTGCAAAATTGCCTTCATAATCAGATTGGGCGCAATGTTCATGCTTATGTGGATGATATCGTGGTGAAATCCAGGAAAGCAGAGACACTCATCGTTGACTTGTAGGAGACT
Source organism: Triticum aestivum (assembly GCF_018294505.1). Taxonomy (NCBI): domain Eukaryota; kingdom Viridiplantae; phylum Streptophyta; class Magnoliopsida; order Poales; family Poaceae; genus Triticum; species Triticum aestivum. The sequence goes on from NC_057801.1 coordinate 413,151,801, forward strand.
TTTGATAATATGTGGGTTTATAAGATGATGCTTAATCCGGCCAAGTGTGTTTTTCGTGTACCAGCTGGCAAGCTCTTGGGGTTTCTGGTGTCTAATAGGGGTATTGAAGCTAATCCGAAAAAGATCAAGGCTATTACATCCCTGGCTAAACCAGCGTGTATCAATGACGTTCAACGACTGGCGGGTCGTATTGCAGCGCTAAGCCGGTTTATAAGCTGGTTGGGGGAGAAGGCGATCCCTCTTTATCAGATGATGAAGAAGACAGACAACTTTGTCTGGAGTGATGCTGCTGATGCAATGTTTGAGGATCTAAATAAGCAGTTAGCCGAACCGCCCGTTCTTGATACCCCCATTGATAAGGAACCATTGCTGTTATACGTGGCTGCTAATGCCCGAGCTGTCAGCGTGGCTATTGTGGTGGAGCGCAAAGAGGCTGGTAAGGAGTATCCGGTTCAACGGTCGGTTTATTATATCAGTGAGGTACTCATCGAGTCCAAACAGAGATATCCCCATTGGCAGAAGCTGGTGCATGGAGTGTTTATGGCAAGCCGGAAGCTTAAGCAATACTTTCAAGGCCATCCCATCACTATGGTCAGTTCTGCTCCATTGGGATATATCATGCAGAACAAGGAGGCGATTGGCCGGGTTGCTAAGTGGGCTATTGAGCTTGGGCCTCATGGGTTGAAATACATGCCCCACACTGCTATCAAATCCCAAGCACTCGTGGATTTCATCAATGACTGGACAGAGTTGCAGGCACCGGAGGATAAACCAGATAACACATACTGGACTATTCACTTCGATGGATCCAGACAATTGGAGGGCTCGGGGGCTGGTGTGGTTCTTACTTCCCCTCGAGGTGACAAATTTTGTTATGTTCTCCGCTTAATGTTTCCCTATACTAACAATGCAGCTGAGTATGAGGCTTTTCTCCACGGTCTTCAGATGGCTAAGGAGATGAACTTAATCCGGGTACGTTGCTTTGGCGACTCCGATTTAGTGGCTCAACAAGTATCTGGTACGTGGGACTCCAAGGATCCACTTATGGCGGCTTATCGGCATGAGGTGGATATCATTGCTGGTCACTTCAAGGGTTACCAGGTCAAGCACATTGATCGATGCAAGAATGGAGCGGCGGACGCTCTAAGCCGGCTCGGATCCTAGCATAAACCGGTGCCGCCTAATGTTTTTCTTGATGTTCTGCATAATCCGTCGGTCAAAATACCAACGGAGGAAGATCTGGCTGCTCCTGACCCAGAGGCTCAATTGGTGGCGGTTCTTCATGCTATCCCTGATTGGACAGTACCTTACCTGGTGTATATGAACCGGGGCGAGGTACCAGAGGATGAAGTTCTGGCCAGGCAGATAATCTGGCAGTCCAAGTCTATGACTATTGTCAATGGCGAGTTACATCACTGCAGTGTTTCAGGGGCGTTTCAGCATTGTGTTTCTCCTGAAGAAGGCTGTGAGATCTTGCGTGAAATCCACGAAGGATATTGTGGTCATCATGTCGGTTCAAAATCCTTGGTGGCTAAGGCTTTCCGACACGATTTTTACTAGTTAACAGCTCATGCTGATGCAGAGGATCTGGTCAGAAAGTGTGATGGCTATCAGAAGTTTTCACGCCGAGCTCATGTTCCGGCCCAGGAGTTGCGGATGATTCCAATCACCTGGTTGTTTGCAACTTGGGGGCTGGATAAGGTTGGGCCTTTTGAGAGGTCTAAAGATAAGAAGACCCACCTTCTGGTGGCGGTTGATAAATTCACCAAGTGGGTGGAGGCAGAGCCAGTGAGCAAGTGTGATGCGGCCACGGCGGTTCAATTCCTGAAAAGGGTGATCTTCCGCTTTGGTTTTCCACACAGTATTATAACAGATAATGGCACAAATCTCTCCAAGGGTGCTATGGAAAAGTTCTGTCAGCGTGAGCACATCCGGCTTGATGTGTCACCAGTGGCCCACCCCTAGTCTAATGGTCAAGCGGAGAGAGCTAATCAGAAAAACCCTAAATGGTATCAAGCCCCGGCTTATGGTTCCTTTGTTGAGGACACCGGGTTGTTGGGTGGAAGAGTTGCCTTCTGTTTTATGGAGCTAACACCACCCCCAATAGATCTACGGGATACACACCTTTCTTCATGGTTTATGGAGCAGAAGCAGTTCTCCCAAGTGATATTCGACATGACTCGCCCCGCATGGCAGCTTATGTTGAAGCGGACAATGAAAGAGCACGCCAAGATGCATTGGACCTGTTAGATGAACAACGGGATATTGCGGCAGCTCGGTCGGTGATTTATCAGCAAGACCTGCGGCGTTATCATAGCCACCGGGTTAAAACCAGGACTTTTCAAGAAGGCGACTTGGTGCTCCGGCTCATCCAAGATCAGACTGACATGCACAAGTTGTCTCCACCTTGGGAAGGGACCTTTGTGGTCAGCAAGAATCTGAATAACGGGTCATATTACCTCATCGATGCTCGAGAGCACAAAGACTCACGCAAATCAGAGGAAGAGACTCGCCGGCTGTGGAATATAGCTCATCTTCGGCCTTACTACACATGAGCCACAGGCTCCTACTATGTACATATTTTTGACAATGTACATATTATGATCAATAAATAAATCGGCATCCTTGCTAAAGCGGGGCCTCTGCCATTTCATCTTATATCTTGTTGGTTACATGAGGGCTTATGCTTATAAAGTGGAGTTCTGATTACCCATTAAACCGACTTATAAAGCCACAACATAGCTTGGGAGCTTCACGTCCAAGGGACCAAAGAGAGTCTGTTGCCACGCACAGCTCAAACATAGGTACCCATCGAGCAGAGCTCACAATGTTACTTGGGGCTCTTTGTGCATAGTAACAAAGAGTTTGAAAGGACCCTTGTAATAGGCTACCAAGCCAGGCTTGGAAGCCAGGTGTATTCACCTAAAACCCCGGGTTAACCTGCCTTCATCAAGTAAGCCACTCCGACCAGGTAATCCTAGTATGACCCATCGAACGTTTGACAAGTCAATCTTAAACAGACCCTGAACTTGTCAAAGTTAAAACGACGATTGGTTAATGTGAGGTCCATCTTAACAGGCTTTGTAAAATGGTTTAACTCAGCGGCCTGGCAGCCCATGAAAAGCCTCAAATTTGGGCATGGCAGCCCTTGAAAAGCCTCAACTACAAGTTTTCATTTGCTCTTGTTTTTTCCAAGTTTTTCTCCTTTGATAAGGTTTTGAGATAAACCGGCGTCTATTGACCCGACTTGACTACAAGTCATCAATGTAACCCGGTGTTCATTAATCGGGCGTGGCTTTCAACTATCAGTTATCAGTGTACAACCAATCTTAAACCGGTGCTTATTAACCCGGTCTGGCATTCACTATAAGTCGCGAGGATGATCATCCGGTGTTTATCATAACCCGACATGGCTTATTATAAACCAGCACAACATGGTGGAGTTATCAACTCAAGATTTGGGTTATCACCCTTACTACAAAGAAGTTGGTACGCCAATGATGTGATTCAATATCACAGACATTGCATATCATGACAGATTGACAGTCTCAGAAAAGTGGCTATGCACGATGGCATAGCAGACAAATTGTTTTCAAGCTATGCATGATGGCATAGCAGACCAAGTGTTTTAAGCTAGCCTATTACAAGGCGTTTTAACTACCCAAAAGGATGATTGTTTCTCGTCCAAAGGACGGTTCACAAGCAATAAACTGGCTTTTGGATTATGATTCTTCAGTTTGATGAGAAGGTTGTGGATCATCTCGCACCGGTTCAACCTCCGCCTCCCCACCCACGGGCTGGAAGTCAATGGTTGCCCAGTCAATTCCAGACAAAGCTAGGAAGACAGCTTCATCGCTTATAAGATCTGACGGTTCAACATCAAGGGCATAAGTGTGCTTACGGATTGGCGGGATCAGATTTTGAGCTTCATAAACCGACGCATCGATCCGTCTGTTGTCTGCATCATAGATGGACCGGTGGAAAGACAAATCAGTCTCTTCGGCCAATCTACTTGCAAGCGGATGCATCTCCTTTGTCAAGGCTTTAAGGGCATCCTCGTCAAATTCCAACCCATCTTCTTTTTGACTAGGATAGCCATTTCCAATGTCTTTCGGGTCAAGATCAGCTATCCAAGCCTTAGCCCGCGTCAGCGCAGACAAAGCGCCAACCCTTGCAGCACATCTCTTCACTTCTTCCAGCTGGGCAGGTGTCATGGATAGCTTGGCCAAGGTGTCCTTGATTAAAGTTGGCGGCGGTTTATTATACGAAGCAGTGCAGATGACTCGTTGAGCGCCGATATATAACTGCTCTATCAAAGTATAGGCAGCCTTCAATTTCTTGCGCATATCTGAACCGAGATGGGCAACACGGCTACCTGCAAGGGTTAACAATATTGTTAAACCGGAGGTTTCAAAACTGATTAAGTACGGTTCATAGCAAGGCTACTTACCAAATATGGCAGAAGTCATAGCGTTGATTTGCCGCTTCAAGCCAGATAGCTCTTCTGCCATCGGTTTAAGGGCCGCTTCAGCATCGTCTGCCCGCTTCAGCAAAGTGGTTTTTTTCGCCTCCCAATCCGCTCGCTCGCCTTTGAAGCCATCCTTCAATTGCTCCATGGCTATTAAAGCTCCATGACTTGAGGTTCTCCTGGAGATCGGTGATTTGAGAATCTTTGTTGGTCAAGTCAGCCTGCAAAAGACAGACATTAAGACGGTAATTAATTTTTCAAAGTCCAAAGCACATAACAAGTTATACACTTGGCACTTGGGGGCTAAAGGTATAAACCGGTCTATAGGGGCTACACAAGCAAAATCCAATCTTTTCCTATTACAAGTCCTGGTTCACATTCATATTGATGAGTTGGCCCTTGGGGGCTACTAGAGTTGATAATTGAAGCAGGGAATAAGGAAAAAGAAGTTATTCAAAGGAACAAGTATTTACCTCATATCGCTGTTTCATCAGGTTTACTAAACCGGCTTCATAATCATGGTTGGTGTATAGACAGTTTAGATATCCAGAATGGATGTCCTGACCAGAGAGATGGGTATAGCTTGACATATCAGTTTTCCATTTGCCCTTGTCCACAACAGAAAATTCTTCTTTTGCAGGGTCCGTTGAGCCAGCCCTCCAATACGGTTCCATGCCCTTTAGGGTTTTTTTGCTTTTTGGTTTTTAACCCAGGTGCTTGAGTATGGCGCACCCTTTTACTTCAGACTAGGGTTGTAGTCAAGGCCGGACTGTCCCAAAACCTAGCTTCGGTGTTCCTGGCACTCTCCACCCCACAGTATTTTTGTACGATGGTCGCTAGGTCGACGAAGCGTGTAACTTCGCGACAACTTATGGCGTTCATGATTCCCTTGTCCGTGCAATTGTTGCAGAAAATTGAAATCGCACTTTCTTCGCAGCAGTCCTTTACCCTGTTCATAACCAGGAGGAATCTGGCCCAGTAATGATGTACTGTTTCATCGGGCTCTTGCCGTATTCGAGAGAGATCGCTTATGTTTGGGTGGGCTGGTGGAATCAAGTTCGGAACCCCGCCCGATCTGAGGCTCAAAGGCCAAGAAGTTTCCGGATTTGGAAGCTTGACTTGCTGGATGCTTTCCAACGAATCTAGTCCGATGCCTGACTCTAAGATCAGTATTTGATTAGCGTCCGTCCCTCCGTGGGAATCCGGCTTGGAGGGATCGGGAATCCGTACATAGTTGGTTTTCAACATAGAAGAAGGGTTGCCGCATTGTCCCTCTACCACGACAACGTGGTGGGTAGCCTGAGGAGAGTTAATCTCTCTTAGATCGGTTTTAAGCCCAATCTGATCATAGTCTGTAGTGACTCCCAGGGCGGCGATGCGATCCAAGAGCTCGTTAACAGAGGAGAGCTCAATCGTATCTAACTGCTCGGCGAATTCCGTGCTGACGTGAAGATCGCTTTTGATGACCTGAGAGGTCATCGTCGGAGCGGTGGCCGAACAGGCGGTCATAAGAAAACCACCTAGCCGGACAGTTTGGCCAGCGGCCAAATCTCCCTTGATGACGGTGCTGTCTTTAAAGACGGGAAAAGGCATCCTTCCTGATCGCGACGGCACAGAGGAACTCTCAATGAAAGCACCAATGTCGGTGTCAAAACCGGTGGATCTCGGGTAGGGGGTCCCGAACTGTGCGTCTAGGCGGATGGTAACAGGAGACGAGGGACACGATGTTTTTACCCAGGTTCGGGCCCTCTTGATGGAGGTAAAACCCTATGTCCTGCTTGATTAATATTGATGATGTGGGTTACAAGAGTAGATCTACCACGAGATCAAGGAGGCTAAACCCTAGAAGCTAGCCTATGGTATGATTGTTGTTCGTCCTATGGACTAAGGCCATCCGGTTTATATAGACACCGGAGAGGGCTAGGGTTACACAGAGTCGTTTACAAGGGTAGGAGATCTACATATCCGTATCGCCAAGCTTGCCTTCCACGCTAAGGAAAGTCCCATCCGGACACGGGACGAAGTCTTCAATCTTGTATCTTCATAGTCTTGGAGTCCGGTCGATGATGATAGTTCGGCCATCCGGACACCCCCTAGTCCGGGACTCCCTCAGTAGCCCCTGAACCAGGCTTCAATAACGACGAATCCGGCGCGTATGATGTCTTCGGCGTTTGCAAGGCGGGTTCTTCTCCATGCTCCATGTGTTTGCCGGATAGTGTCCAGTTGCTTCATAAATGCTGCACTTCTTGGCTTCCGTGTCCAATAATGGCCTTCTTCCACGCGTCGTACGAATGCGAAAAGCCAGGGTATTTTTATGTTTTACTCCTTAGCTGCGCAAATAAGCTGCCTATAAGAGAGGCGAGGATCCAGATCCAAATCACACCATCCTCCTTCCGCAAGTACTCATCGAGGCGCATCTGACACCAAACCCATTCCAACATGGACAGTCGATGCGGATCCTCTTCTCGCGCTCCCAACCCTAAGCCAGGAGATTGGAGGAGATGCTCAGTCCCGCACAGCGAGTTAGTGACGCTCCAAGCAGAGGGATATCTTCCCTCGGCCTTCATGGTTCCGGTTCGAGCCGGACTGGCCACCTATAAGGATGGGAAGCAGGCGGAGAGCGCCCCCAATCCCTCCAAAGGAGAGCGGGTGTGCTTCGTCCCCTACTTAATAAGGGGACTCGGATTTCCTATACATCCATTCCTCTGGGGGCTCCTGGAGTTCTACGAACTCCAGCTTCATCATCTCACACCTGCCTCCATTTTGCACATCGCGGGCTTCGTAGCTCTGTGCGAGCTGTTCTTGGGCATTGAGCCCCATTTTGCGCTGTGGAAGAGGCTGTTTTGCCTCGTACCCCGCTCTCACGAGGGGTCGATATATTAAGTGGGCGGAGGCGAAATATGGCGCATCGCCGGGACCGGATACCTGTCCGGGACCCCGAAGAAGGCGTCCGAAGACTGGCCTTCAGAGTGGTTTTATATGGAGGATGCTCCGCTGCCGGATCCAGTCTGAATCGGCCTTCCGGAGTTTAGCAACGCTCCACTGAAGAAACGCCTGAGTTGGCACCCACGGAGCCCTCAACGAGAAGATGATAGGAGCGTCCATTACTTGACGGGCCGGATACAGCTGCTAGCCCATTCCGGATTAACCATGATCGGAGTCATGGCCACATGCATTATGCACGGGGTGCAGCCGCTCCAATATAGGGGCTACCCCATGTGGGACTTTAATGGAGACGATGACGCCACCCGTCACGGACGCAAGGGACCTGGCTCGGCCAACAACCTGGTGAAGATCCTGTCCGGCTTGTACAAGGGGGAGAAGGAGGACTTCCTCCGCATGAATCCTCTGAACGGATTTTCCATGAACAACCCTCGGAGCTGGGTAAGCGGTCGCATGCATATCTGATCCATGCCTTTAAAGGCAATTGTCTTATTGTATGATTTTGACACAGGAACTGTGTCGGGATGTGGAGGGCATAAAAAGCCCAGCTCCACAACCCGAGGATCCAGAAAGGTCCCTTAATCCGGCCTCCAAAGAGGATCCGGACCTAGCGGTGGAACTGATCAACAGGGTGTTCCACCAACTTAGCATGGACAATGCCCTAGTCGCCACTACGGCTGACTACCCCGGTTTGTTTCCGGCCTCCCAGGTGACTACGACCGAGGTCTTGACACCATTATTTAATCCGTGCTCAATTCTGACCATCCCATACTGATGGTGCATCGCAGGAGGTGCCTTTAGGGCGGGAAGCCGAACCCGCGGTGGCCGGCCAACAAGGGTCAGTCCGGCCCAGCAGGCGGAAGAGGAGTGCGACGCGAACTGAAACATCGCCGCAACGGTACGGAGCACCGCTATTTTTAAGGGAAGGATTCCCAGGAGGTATATTAATGATCATAACTTTTCCAGAAAGAGCGCTCGCCGGACAGTGTCCGGAGAGGTTGCCAATCAAGCCTCCGCCAGCCATGCTCCAACGCATGGCCCGGGAGGGGAGGCGAATACAAGGCATGAGTCGGACGCTCCTCCAACGGAGGATGCCGACAGGCTGTCCGCCACCCGGTCTGAGGTGGAGAGCGCCATGAATCACAGGTGTCGCCGGACAGTTCTTCGTGACGCGTGTTTCTCCCCGGAGGTGTTAAATGCCTTTGATGCGGGAAACGCGCACCTCCGTGCCGCTCAAGATGGGTTAACCAGAGCCACGGAGCAGTATGTGAAAGACATACATGTAAGTAATTTTAATAGTTATATATACCAGACTTAAAATAGTTAAAATAACTGATTTAAGGATCAATTTTTATGCAGGATCTTACGGAGAAGAATACCCATCTGTCCCAGGAGCTCCAAGAGTGCAAGGCCCAACTTGAGGCCGCACTGGCCGCCACAGGGGGAGCCACAGAGACCCCCGCTGGTAAGACATACTTTGAAAAAATAATTAATTAACAAAGTGCGGCGTGAGTCTGACAATAATATTGCAGAGGGCGCCGGACTAGATCCGGACAAGCAACAGCTACTACGTCAGCTAAAGGCCGGCGAGAGGGTGCTTATGAAGGTGCAGCAGGAGAGAAACAAGTTCCAAGATGCCCACACCCAACTAGGAGAAGAGCTGAAGGGTGTTCGGGCCCAGCTATCTGGCTCCATGAAGGAGAATCAACGGCTTCGTCGCGACATTTATAGTAAGTGCTTGAGAAAATTCCTTTGAAAAGAAGAATTCGGCAAGGAAGTCGATTGACAGAAATATGTCTTTAGGTGTGCTCACAGGTCGCCCTAAGGAGGAAATGCCTGGGTCAACGGGTGACCAACTTCCCGAGCTGGTGCAATTGTTCGAACGTGTTCGGCAGGCGATGAGTGGCATCGTTCAGGCTTTATGGCCATCCGTCTCCCTACCCGAGGGCCTTGGTGAGCTTGCTGAGAAGCTTCAGGGAGCACGGCAACGCCTCCGTTTGTGGAAGATATCGGCCTGCCGTCAGGGCGCCAGGGAGGCCTGGGCCATGGTGAAGACGCGATACCCGAAGGCTGACCCAAACCACATGGCCGAGGTCGGACCTGCGGGGCCTGATGGGAAGGAGATCCCTGTGAGCTTGATGTACGACCAAGTAGAACTAGCCGCGAAATATTCCCAACAGGACTGTAAATTAGACAACCTGTTAGATGGGATTGAAGAGGAGTACAATCAGTCGGTTTGACGATGTAATTTGAAATGACATGTAAGATGCCTTCTAGCCGGATTGTAGATCGTTTGTCTTTGCGGACCGTTTCGCTTCAACGTCGGGACCCAACAGTCCGGAGTGTGTCCGAATACCCTCACGGTTATAAAAGAACCGGGGCATGCATGGAGACAAGGCGTCGGGGTCATAATTGCTTTATCAGACAAGTGCCCAACTAGTTATGTTATATTACATGGTTAGTAAGAAACATCTTCCAGGGAGAATAGTTCCGTTAAGGGTTCCTTTCCCTGGGAGGCATGCCCTAAGGTGCAATGCCGGACTGCGAAAATAGCAGAAAAAGCATCTGGGGGCTTATAAATAAGTAAGTAATAAATCATCTTTCAAATCACCGACCGAATATTCTCTTAAGAACGCTAGCTTTCGGCTTCACCCAGTCTGAGGTACACATCCAGCTAACCCGACAGTAACAATCGCACAGGTGCTCCCTTTACCTCCTAGCCGAACAATCGGGAACGTAGGGGTAAGCACAGGAGCCAGGCAACCCAGCTTGGCCAAAACTTAAGTCATATCAATGCATATAATGGTGAATAAAAGGTACATGCGGAAGTATGACACATGTATTGGGCGTGAAGCCCACATGAATAAGCTTCTGGTAAAGAAGCCCCTAGGTATAATGAGTGCTAGGAGTACATCAAGTGTGTGCGAACAAAGCGCAAATCAGCCTATAAAAGGTATTGAAAAAAAGTGGGAAGAAGGAGGGGGACAAGAGACAGTAAAAAATATAAAAAGGTGGACGGGGGAGTGAGACGAACTCTGAGTCCGGTGTTTAGGCGTAGAATCTTCGGAGACGGGCTGCGTTCCATGGGTTCGGCTCGAGTCGGTTGTCAGATGCTTTACGTAGACGGTATGCTCTGTCGGTCAGGACTTGGTCGATGATGAAGGGACCTTCCCACTTGGGCTTAAGTTTGTCCCTTTTCTTGTCCGGCAGGCGTAGAATGAGTTCGCCGACATTGTAAGTTTTGGCCCGTACTTCTCTGCTTTGATATCTTCGAGCCTGCTGCTGATAAAATGCGGAACGAGCCTTTGCCACGTCCCGCTCCTCCTCTAAGGCGTCCAAACTGTCCTGCCGATCCAACTCGGCTTCTCTTTCTTCGTACATGTGCACACGAGGTGAGTCATGAATTATATCGCAGGGCAGAACTGCCTCTGCGCCGTATACCATGAAAAATGGTGTGAATCCAGTAGTTCTGTTTGGCTTGGTCTGCAGTCCCCAGAGTACGGAGTCGAGCTCCTCTACCCAATGCGTGTTAGATTCCTTGAGGGACCGCACTAGTCTGGGTTTGATGTCGCTCATGATTAGACCATTTGCTCGCTCGACTTGACCGTTAGTTTGGGGGTGATAGACTGAAGCGTAATCGAGCTTGATGCCCATGTTTTTGCACCAGAGTTTAACCTCGTCGGCCGTGAAGTTCGTGTCGTTATCAGTGATGATGCTGTGGGGGACGCCAAAACGGTGTACTACCCCGGATACGAAGTCTATCACCGGTCCGGATTCTGCCGTTTTAACCGGCTTGGCCTCAATCCATTTGGTGAATTTGTCCACCATGACCAATAAGTATTTGTGCTTGTGGGTTCCCCCTTTAAGGGGTCCAACCATGTCAAGCCCCCAGACCGCGAACGGCCAGGTAATGGGTATAGTTTTGAGGGCGGTGGGTGGCATGTGGCTCTGATTAGCAAAGAGCTGGCAACTGACGCATCGTTGGACTAAGTCCTGAGCATCTGCCCGGGCTGTCGGCCAATAAAATCCTGTACGGAAGGCCTTGCCTACAAGGGCTCGGGTTGCAGCGTCGTGCCCGCCGAGTCCGGCGTGAATTTCAGCCAGGAGATTCCGCCCCTCCTCTTTGGAGATACACCTTTAGAGGACTCCGGTTGTGCTTTTCTTATAAAGTTCTCCCTCGTGGACCTTGTAGGCTTTAGATCGCCGAACTATGCAGCGGGCCGCATTTTGGTCTTCGGGAAGTTCCTGCCGAATTAAGTAGGCTAGGAATGGTTCTGTCCACGGGGCAATTACTGCCATTATTTCGTGAGCCGAAGGTGTTATTTCAATGGCTGAGCCGCCGATTGTGTCAGAATGGTCTGAGTTAGTGATGTAGCTGGCTTCGGATTGTTATTTCCAGACTCCTCTTCCCATAACACGGATGGCTTAAAGAGCCGTTCCAGGAAGATGTTTGGAGGGACGGCGTCTCGTTTCGCGCCGATGAGCGCTAACACGTCTGTTTCCTGGTTATTATCCTGGGCTACATGGTGGAATTCAAGTCCTTCGAACCGAGCTGACATTTTTAGGACGGCGTTGCGGTAAGCTGCCATTTTTGGATCTTTGGCGTCAAAGTCTCCATTTACTTGGGATATTGCGAGGTTTGAATCCCCGCGCACCTCTAGGCGTTGAATGCCCATGGAGATTGCCATCCGGAGGCCATGCAGAAGGGCCTCGTATTCGGCTGCGTTGTTGGAGTCCATGTACATTATTTGAAGTATGTATTGGATTGTGTCTCCAGTTGGGGACGTCAGAACGATGCCAGCCCCCAAGCCAGCCAACATTTTGGATCCGTTGAAATGCATGATCCAATTGGAGTATGCGCCGTACTCTTTAGGGAGTTCGGCTTCGGTCCATTCGGCGACGAAGTCAGCCAGAACCTGCGACTTTATAGCTCGCCATGGTTTATAGGTTATGTCAAATGGTAAGAGCTCAATAGCCCATTTTGCAATCATGCCCGTTGCGTCGCGATTGTTTATAATATCGTTGAGAGGTACTTCGGAGGCCACGGTTATGGAACACTCTTGAAAGTAGTGTCGCAGCTTCCGGGATGCCATGAACACCGCATACGCTATCTTTCGATAATGTGGGTACCGGGACTTGCATGGAGTTAGAACAGTGGATACGTAGTACACTAATTTTTGAAGAGGGAATCTGTGCCCTTCTGTCTCTCGCTCGACGACGAGTACCGCGCTGACAACTTGATGTGTTGCTGCGATATATAATAACATAGGTTCGCCCAGGTTGGGCGCGGCCAGGACCGGATTTTTTGCCAGGATGGCCTTTATTTCTTCGAGTCCGGCTGTGGCAGCATCCGTCCATTCGAAATGTTCTGTGCGCCGGAGGAGGCGGTAGAGGGGCAGAGCCTTTTCTCCCAAACGGGAGATGAAGCGACTTAAGGCCGCTACGCATCCGGTTAGTTTTTGTATTTGCTTGAGGTCTTTTGGAATATCCAATTGTGACAGAGCTCGGATTTTGGCCGGGTTTGCTTCAATTCCTATACCGGATACGATGAAGCCCAAGAGCTTTCCGGCTGGTACGCCGAAGACGCATTTTTCCGGATTGAGCTTAATGTCATATGCTCGGAGGTTGCCGAATGTCACCCTCAAGTCTTCTACTAGAGTTTCGACGTGTTTGGTCTTGACGACCACATCGTCTACGTATGCCTCTACTGTTTTTCCTATCTGGGTGGCCAGACATGTTTGAATCATGCGCTGATATGTTGCGCTGGCGTTTTTTAGTCCGAAGGGCATTGTGTTGAAGCAGAATGGCCCATATGGAGTAATGAATGCCGTTGCGGCCTGGTCTTTCTCGACCATCTTGATTTGATGGTATCCGGAGTATGCGTCGAGGAAGCACAATGAATCGTGCCCTCCGGTAGCATCGATGATTTGGTCGATGCGAGGGAGGGGGAAAGGGTCCTTTGGATAGGCCTTGTTAAGGTCTTTAAAATTGACGCAGAGGCGCCAGGATTTGTCCTTTTTTGGTACCATTACTAGATTGGCTAGCCAGTCTGGATGTTTTATATCTCTGATGAATCCGGCTTCTAAGAGTTTGGCTAGCTCCTCTCCCATTGCCTGTCTTTTGGGTTCGGAAAATCGCCGAAGAGCTTGTTTGACCGGCTTGAATCCTTTTAGGATGTTTAGGCTATGCTCTGCCAGCCTGCGTGGGATCCCTGGCATGTCTGAAGGATGCCAGGCAAAAATGTCCCAATTTTCCTGAAGGAATTCTCGTAGTGCGGCTTCGACATCAGGACTTAATTGTGCCCCAGTGGAGGCCGTCTTTGTGGGGTCCGTTGGATGGACCTGAAATTTGACTATTTCGTCTGCTGGTTTAAAAGAGGTGGACTTGGACCTCTTATCGAGTATCACATCGTCCCTATCCACCATGGAGCGCAGCGTAGTTAGTTCCTCTGCCGCTAGGGCTTCGGACAATGCCTCCAGGGCCAGTGCAGTTGTCTTATTTTCAGCGTGGAGTGCTGTATCTGGATCACTGGCAAGAGTGATTATCTTGGGTCCAGGCATTTTGAGCTTCATGTACCCGTAGTGGGGTATAGCTTGGAAGATTGTGAGTGCCTCTCGCCCTAACAAAGCGTGATATCCGCTGCCGAATGGGGCCACATGGAATGTGACCTCCTCGGACCTGTAATTGTCCGGTGAGCCGAACACTACATATAGTGTGACTTTTCCTGTGCAGCGTACTTCTCGACTAGGGATTATCCCTCTGAAGGTTGTGCTGCTTCGCTCGATGCGGCTCCAGTCAATGTCCAGTTTTTGAAGGGTTTCCTCGTAGATGAGGTTTAATCCGCTGCCGCCATCCATGAGTACCTTGGTAAGGCGAAAGCCGTCCACTATCGGACTGAGGACCAATGCGGCTGGTGCTCTAGCTGTTCGGAATTTAGGTTCGTCGCTGGCGTTGAAGGTGATAGCCGTGTCACTCCATGGATTTGCTGTTGCTACTTGGTAGACTTCGGCGAGGCCGCGGATTGTTCGTTTTCGCATGTTATTTGATGCGAAAGTCTCGAAGACTGTTAATACCGTACCGGTACTGTTGGGCTATTTGCCCGGGGCTAAAAAGCCTTCGCCACTTTTGGCCACCTGCCGTAGTATCCAACATGCTCGGAGGCTGTGTGTTGGAGTGGCGCCCTCCGTACTATGGATTTTGCAGGGTCCGTTGAACCAGCCCTCCAGTACGGTTCCATGCCCTTTAGGGGGTTTTTGCTTTTTGGTTTTTAACCCAGGTGCTTGAGTATGGCGCACCCTTTTACTTTGGACTAGGGTTGTAGTCAAGGCCGGACTGTCCCAAAACCTAGCTTCGGTGTTCCTGGCACTCTCCACTGCATAGTATTTTTGTATGATGGTCGCTAGGTCGACGAAGCGTGTAAATTCGCGACGACCTATGGCGTTCATGATTCCCTTGTCCGTGCAATTGTTGCAGAAAATTCAAACCGCGCTTTCTTCGCAGCAGTCCTTTATCTTGTTCATAACCAGGAGGAATCTGGCCCAGTAATGATGTACTGTTTCATCGGGCTCTTGCCGTATTTGAGAGAGATCGCTTATGTTTGGGTGGGCGGGTCGAATCAAGTTCGGAACCCCGCCCGATCTGAGGCTCAAAGGCCAAGAAGTTTCCGGATTTGGAAGCTTGACTTGCTGGATGCTTTCCAACGAATCTAGTCCGATGCCTGACTCTAAGCTCAGTATTTGATTAGCGTCCGTCCCTCCGCAGGAATTCGGCTTGGAGGGATCGGGAATCCGGACATAGTTGGTTTTAAACGTAGAAGATGGGTTGCCGCATTGTCCCTCTACCACGACAACGTGGTGGGTAGCCTGAGGAGAGTTAATCTCTCTCAGATCGGTTTTAAGCCCAATCTGATCATAGTCTGTAGAGAATCCTAGGGCGGCGATGCGATCCAAGAGCTCGTTAACAGAGGAGAGCTCAATCAGATGTAACTGCTCGGTGAATTCCGAGCTGACGTGAAGATCGCTTTTGATGACCTGAGAGGTCATCATCGGAGCGGTGGCCGAACAGGCGGTCATAAGAAAACCACCTAGCCGGATAGTTTGGCCAGCGGCCAAATCTCCCTTGACGACGGTGCCATCTTTAAAGACGGGAAAAGGCATCCTTCCTGATCGCGGCGGCACAGAGGAACTCTCAATGAAAGCACCAATGTCGGTGTCAAAACCGGCGGATCTCGGGTAGGGGGTCCCGAACTGTGCGTCTAGGCGGATGGTAACAGGAGACGAGGGACACGATGTTTTTACCCAGGTTCGGGCCCTCTTGATGGAGGTAAAACCCTACGTCCTACTTGATTAATATTTATGATGTGGGTTACAACAGTAGATCTACCACGAGATCAAGGAGGCTAAACCCTAGAAGCTAGCCTATGGTATGATTGTTGTTCGTCCTATGGACTAAGGCCATCCGGTTTATATAGACACCGGAGAGGGCTAGGGTTACACAGAGTCGGTTACAAGGGTAGGAGATCTACATATCCGTATCGCCAAGCTTGCCTTCCACGCCAAGGAAAGTCCCATCCGGACACGGGACGAAGTCTTCAATCTTGTATCTTCATAGTCTTGGAGTCCAGCCGATGATGATAGTTCGGCTATCCGGACACCCCCTAGTCCGGGACTCCCTCAGCACTAAAAAGAACAAATACAGAGGTTAGTACAATAAACCAGTGCAAGGGAGCAAAACTGAGTCTATTATGCTTACCCAGGGACGGTCTTGAGAGGAGCCATCTGTGTAGTCGATGAATCGCCGGAGGAGGAATTGGAAGTTCCCTGATAATTCGAGTCAGATGGATTATGAGGATATCGGAAGTAAGCCGCCTTGGGATAAAGTTTATTAGAAGTACAAGAGACCTCTTGACGACGCTTGCGAATCGGGGAATATGGTAAAACGGAAGAGGTAACCACTTGACCACTTTGACAGGTTGTGCGGCGAGCTTCTTGCTGCTATGTCTTCAAAGAAAAGTGCGGATCGAAATGAGCAAGAGGGTGTGAATGTTTTACTTTCCGGACTGCTCGACGAAGTTTTGGTACTGGCACATGATTTGAATCGGAGGATAGAACAATTACCTCTGCAGCACCAGCGTGGCTAGCTCCCGCATCATCCTGATAATAATCATTGTCAATGAGGTGTATGAAAAAAGAACCAACTGAATCTAATTCAACCTCTGAGTCCGGATCATCAAGCTCTTCATCATTGGGCAAATCAGAGGGTTCAACGGTTTTCTTCTTCGCTGGCCTCTTTGTAGCCTTAGTCTTGCTGCGGGGTGCTCTTGCCGATTTGTCCTGGGGCTTAGCCGGTTTATCTTGAGATTTCTTCTTCCAGAAAGGATCATCACCCTGCACAGATGGATAACAAATTATAAAGAGATATTTTAGAAATGACGGATTAACGTAAAAATGAGGCAACTCTTACAGCTGGCGGTTTATTGGAAGTGCCGAAGGGACTAAGCCCTACTTGACTGCAGAAAGCTTCTAGTTCATTCAGTATTTTCTTAATTTCAGTGACTTCATCCTCTGTTAGCTGAATATCAATATGATGTTGAGGATCTTTTAAGTCCCCTGTGTACTCACACGTTAAACCGGGGCGCCGACTTAAAGGCAGAACGCTCCAAGATATCCAACAGCGGACAAAATCAACACCTGTTAAACCATTTGCCATAAAGGCTCTGAGTTTGGAGAGTTGTGGTGCATAGTTGGACCGTTCTTTGGCAGTCAGCCTTTGAGGGAACGGATGAGTATTGCTAAGATGGTGAGGGCGGTAACCCGACAGTGGATTTTTGCCAGATGGAGATGTGTCTTTGCAATAAAACCAAGTCTGATTCTAGTCCTTGGGGTGACTATGAAGCTTGGCGTGAGGGAAATTGACATCTCTCCTCTTTTGAATCGCCATCCCACCAAGCTCAGTGTTGGGACCATCCGTGAATTATGTGCGACGGTTCAAGTAAAAGAAATCTCTGAACAGCTCAACGGCGGGTGCTTCCTGAAGATAGACCTCACAAAACACTTGGAAATCGCAAATATTGGACACAAAGTTTGGTCCAATATCTTGAGGGTGGAGTTGGAAGCTGGCAAGAACGTCACGAAAGAACTTTGATCCGTGAGGGCTGAACCCTCGGTTCAGATGATCAGTAAAAACGACCACTTCTCCATCCTGAGGCTCAGGAGGATTCTCTAAACCGGGGACTCTCCAGTGGATAGTTTCCTTGCTCGCTAAAGCGCCAGTCACAACATACCCAGTCAATTGCTCTTCAGTAACCTGGGAAGGAACCCAATTGCAAGCATAAAACGTCTTGGCCATTTGAACAGGAAGCTGGAAAAGAGGACAAAGGCTGGTTTAAAGTTTTGATTGATGCAGACAATCCGGTTTAAAAGACAGGAAAAACAAATGGAAACCTATGTGTATGATAACCCGGAGTTTTGTACTAAGGATGAATTGGCAGTTTAAAAAGAGGGCTAATGGTACCTAGAGGGCTATCATTTTCTAAAAGTATAAACCGCCTACAATGGTGTGGAAGTTACAGATCTGAAAAATTCCTAAGTGTTGTACAAACAGATTGCACAAGCTGGTGTTGTAATATTGGATCTACTGCAGTTCTAAAAAGGAGATAAATTTTAATCCTAAAGTCGTGACAGCAGAGGAACACATATGCTCAGATGGGATCTTATGCAAAGAAGGGTATTTTCTGTGATTGGAAACGGAGGCTAAACTATTGTTGCCTCGCTTTTACTATCAGATTCAGATCAAGCTATGCGATCTAAAAGAAGAAAGCGAGGAACGGTGAACAACACGAATGAACAGCGGAAACCCTAATGCAGATCTGTTATATGAGAAGAGAAGTACTTACTGACTCTGTTGAACAGCGGAGGAGGCGTCACGTTTCTCTGGTCTGATCAGGTTGATGCAGCGGCCGGTGGCGGTGCGGAAGCGAAGGTCGACAGCGGCGGCTGCGCTCGAAGCTCTGAGGCGACGCAAGGAAGACGATGAGGTGAAGGGGCACGAAGGGGAAAGGAGAAAATGACCCTTGGCCATATTTATAACGCGAAGGGATAAGTGATAGGCGCGGGAACCGAGGACCAAAAAATGGATATCTGACACAACTATCGTCTCGGTTTTCGGAGGGGTGTTAATGAAAAGAAAGTATTTACAGGTTTTTTATACAGAGATGACGTCACGGTGATTTATTATAATCTTAGAAGATGACGTCACGGAGGTTTACCAAGTTCATTTGGAGGAGACGTCATGGCGGTTTACAAGGATCATACGAGGATGTTCAAGGAGTTTTCCCTAAATGTTGAAGATTGACATGAATAGGTTCAAATCAATCTGGGGCCTAATGTTGGGGATATAAATACTGAGTATAAACCGCCCAGGAGGGGCCGGGTTATGCTCATCCGTATTGAAGCCCATGAAGACAAGGAATATGGCGCTTTACTATTGAAGCTTAGAGGCCTAGGGCCCAAGGGCGGATTACAGCCCATAGTCATAAACGCCATCAGATATGTAACTTGTGTTGTAAGTTAGGGAAAGGTAGAAACCAAGCCGGACAAGTGTATGAGATGGCCTCGGTGTTTTGTAAACCACCGGGCGTCAACCTGTGTATATAAAGGGACGACCCGGCGGCGGTTCAGGGACAAGAAAAAAAACTCAAGAGATAGGTAAAGCGGATTCGCTCCCTGCTCGTCGAGACCCCATCAATTCCACCACAACTGGATCGTAGGCTTTTACCTTCACCGCAGGGGGCCGAACCAGTATAAACTCCCCGTGTCCTTTGTCCGGTTTAACCCCTTTAAGCTAATCTTGTTGCGATGGCTCCACGACTAAGTCCTCACACTAGGACATCTAACGTGTTAATTCCACGACAGCAATAGAAGCAAGACCAATTATTTCATCCTAACTAGGCAATTCTTTCTTATGATGTTTTCTATTGAACTTAGAAAAATTAAACTCATGAGACTCATCACCAAAACTAACACCGACGGTTTGTTTCTCGCAATCTATTTTAGCATTAGCGGTGTTCAAGAAAGTTCTACCAAAGATAATGGGACAAAAGTCATCTTGTGGAGAACCAAGAACTAGAAACTTAGTAGGATATTTTATTTTCCCACACAAGACTTCAACATCTCTGACAATCCCAAGTGGTGTGATGGTGTCTCTATTAGCAAGCTTAATAGTAACATCTATGTCTTCTATTTCAGCAGGTGCTATGCCATTCATAATTTCTTGATATAATGTAAAAGGAATAACACTCACACTAGCACCTAAATCACATAAACCACGATAATAGTGATCTCCTATTTTAACTGAGACAACATGCATTGCCAACAATGGGTCTATGTTTATCTTTTTCATCAGGTTTAGAATTTCTAGCAACTTCATCACAAAAGTAAATAACATGCCCATCAATATTTTCTACCAGGAGATCTTTAACCATAGAAATACCATGTTCTACTTTGACTTGTTCAGCAGGTTTAGGTGCTCTAATATAACTTTTATTGACCATAGTTGAAACCTTAGCATGGTCCTTTATCCTAACATGAAAAGGTGGTTTTTCAATATAAGCAATAGGCACAACTGGATCAACATTATAAATAATAGTTTCATCTTTTGCAATTACCGGTTCTTTAATTGCTTATTTCTCCTTAGGGAGATCAACATGAGTAGCAAATGATTCACAAAAAGAGGCTACTATCTCGGAGTCAAGTCCATATTTAGTGCTAAACTTTTGGAAAGCATCGGTATTCATAAAAGATTTAGCACAATCAAACTCAAGCTTAATAGCTGCCTCTTTACCTTCCTCGAGTTCCCAATCTTCAGAGTTGTGTTTAATTCTTTCTAAAAGATCCCACCTGAATTCAATAGTCTTCTTCATAAAAGAACCAGTACAAGAGTTATCGAGCATGGATCGATCATCATGAGAAAGCCGAGCATAAAAATTCTGAAGGATAATTTCTCTTGAGAGCTCATGATTGGGGCATGAATATTACATTGACTTAAGCCTCCCCCAAGCTAGAGCGATACTTTCTCCTTCACGAGGCCAAAAATTATATATGTAATTCCGATCACGATGAACTAGATGCATAGGATAATTTTTTGGTGAAATTCCAATTTCAATTGATTCCAATTCCAAGATCCAATGTCATGGCATAGCCTATACCATGCCAATACTTTTCCCTTCAAAGATAAAGGGAAAACCTTCTTCTTAGCTTCATCTCCAGGTAAACCTGCAAGCTTAACTAATCCACAAATTTCATCCACATATATCAAGTGCATCAGGATGTTCAGTTCCATCTCCTGCATAAGGATTAGCTAGCAGTTGCTCTATCATACCCGAAGGAATTTCATAGCCAATATTTTTAGTAGGTGCAGTATATTGAGGGGCAATTAATTGTGGTTCCGGTCGAGGTGAAGATACCCCGAACAAACCCCTCAAAGGATTGTTCTCCATAGTAACAAGTGACAATAAATTTCAAAACATAGTAATAATTTTCCCTTACCAATTTCCACTTACCAAGAGCGCTTCACTCCCCGATGACGGTGCCAGAAAAGAGCCTTGATGACCCACAAGTATGGAGGATCAATCTTAGTCCTTTCAATAAGTAAGAGTGTCAAACCCAATGAGGAGCAGAAGGAAATGACGAGTGGTTTTCAGTAAGGTAATCTCTGCAAGCACTTAAATTGTAGGTAACGAGTAGTTTGATAATAAGATAATTTGTAAAGAGCAAGTAATGATGACAGTAAATAAAGTGCAGAAAGGTAGCCCAATCCTTTTGTGGAAAAGGACATGCCAAAATGGTCTTTTATAATAAGCAAAGCGTTCTTGAGGGTACATGGGAATTCATCTAGTCACTTTCATCATGTTGGATTGATTCGTGTTCACTACTTTGATAATTTGATATTTGGGTGGGCTGATGCTTAGGTGCTTTTCTTACTTGAACAAACCTCCTACTTATGATTAACCCCCTCGCAAGCATCCGCAACTACGAGGAAAGTATTAAGATAAAAATCTAACCATAGCATTAAACTTTTGGATCCAAATCAGCCCCTTATGAAGTAGTGCATAAACTAGGGTTTAAGCTTCTGTCACTCTCGCAACCCATCATCTAATAACTACTCCACAATGCATTCCCTTAGGCCCTAATAAGGTGAAGTGCCATGTAGTCGACGTTCACATGACACCACTAAGGGAATCACAACATACATATCATCAAAATATCGAACACATACCAAGTTCACGAGATTACTTGCAACAAGATTTCTCCCATGACCTCAAGAACAAAAGTAACTACACACAAATGATAATCATGCTCAAGATCATAGGGGTATTAAATAACATAATGGATCTGAACATATAATCTTTCACCAAATAAACCATATAGTAATCGACCACAAGATGTAATCAACACTACTAGTCACCCACAAGTACCAATCTAAGGTTCCGGTACAAAGATTGAACACAAGAGATGTCTAGGGTTTGAGAGGAGATGGTCTTGTTGAAGATGTTGATGGAGATTGCCCTCCCAAATATGGGAGAGTTGTTGGTGATGATGATGACGATGATTTCCACCTCCGGGAGGGAAGTTCCCCTGGCAAAATCGCTCAGCCGGAGGGCAAAAGTGCTCTTGCCCAAGTTCTGCCTTGAGATAGCGGCGCTTCATCCCGAAAGTCCTCCACTAATTTTTTCAAGGTAAAAATGACCTATATACCAGAAGATGGGCACCGGATGTTGGCCGAGGAGGGCACAACCCACCAGGGCACGCTTGGGGGCGTTGCCGCGTCCAAGTGGGTTGTGCCCACTGATAACCCACAAGTGTAGGGGATCGCAACAGCTTTCGAGGGTAAAGTATTCAACCCAAATTTATTGGTTCGACACAAGGGGAGCCAAAGAATATTCTTGAGTATTAGCAGTTGAGTTGTCAATTCAACCACACCTGGATAACTTAGTATCTGCAGCAAAGTATTTAGTAGCAAAAGTGGTATGATAATAAAGGTAACAGTGGCAAAAGTAAAGATAATAGTTTTTGGGTTTTTGTAGTAGTTGTAACAGTAGCAACGGAAAAGTAAATAAGCGAAGAACAATATGTGAAAAGCTCGTAGGCAATGGATCAGTGATGGATAATTATGCCGGATGCGATTCCTCATGTAATAGTTATAACATAGGGTGAAACAGAACTAGCTCCAGTTCATCAATGTAATGTAGGCATGTATTCCGCAAATAGTCATACATGCTTATGGAAAAGAACTTGCATGACATCTTTTGTCCGACCCTCCCGTGGCAGCGGGGTCCTAGCGGAAACTAAGGGATATTAAGGCCTCCTTTTAATAGAGAACAGTAACAAAGCATTAGCACATAGTGAATACATGAACTCCTCAAACTACGATCATCATCGAGAAGTATCCAGATTATTGTCACTTCGGGGTTGTCGGATCATAACACATAATAGGTGACTATAGACTTGCAAGATAGGATCAAGAACACACATATATTCCTGAAAACATAACAGGTTCAGATCTGAAATCAAGGCACTCGGGCCCTAGTGACAAGCAATAAGCATAGCAAAGTCATAGCAACATCAATCTCAGAACATAGTGGATACTAGGGATCAAACCCTAACAAAACTAACTTGGTTACATGGTAAATCTCATCCAACCCATCACCGTCCAGCAAACCTACGATGGAATTACTCACGCACAGCGGTGAGCATCATGAAATTGGTGATGGAGGATGGTTGATGATGACGACAGCAATGAATCCCCCTCTCCGGAGCCCCGAATGGACTCCAGATCAGCCCTCCCGAGAGAGATTAGGGCTTGGCGGCGGCTCCATGTCGTAAAACGCGATGAAACTTTCTCTCTGATTTTTTTATCCCCGAACTTGAATATATGGAGTTGGAGTTGAGGTCGGTGGAGGTCCAGGGGGGCCACGAGATAGGGGGCGCGCCCTACAGGGGGGCGCCCCTGTCTCGTGGACAGGCCCTGGGCCCCTTGTTGTATTTCTGTCGCCCAGAAATTCTTATTAATTCCAAAAAGTGCCTCCGTGGATTTTTAGGACATTCTGAGAACTTTTTTTTTCTACACATAAAACAACATCATGGCAGTTCTGCTGAAAACAGCGTCAGTCCGGGTTAGTTTCATTCAAATCATGCAAGTTAGAGTCCAAAACAAGGGCAAAAGTGTTTGGAAAAGTAGATACATTGGAGACGTATCAACTCCCCCAAGCTTAAACCTTTGCTTGTCCTCAAGCAATTCAGTTGATAAACTGAAAGTGATAAAGAAAAACTTTTACAAACTCTGTTTGCTCTTGTTGTTGTAACATGAAAAGCCAACATTCAAGTTTCAGCAAATATTATGAACTAACCATACTCACAATAACACTTAGGTCTCACAATTACTCATATCAATAGCATAATCAGCTAGCGAGCCATAATAATAAAACTCGGATGACAACACTTTCTCAAAATAATCATAACATGATATAACAAAATGGTATCTCGCTAGCCCTTTCTGAGACCGCAAAACATAAATGCAGAGCACCTTTAAAGATCAAGGACTGACTAAACATTGTAATTCATGGTAAAAGAGATCCAGTCAAGTCATACCCAATATAAACCAATAGTAATGAATGCAAATGACAGTGTGCTCTCCAGCGGGTGCTTTTAATAAGAAGGGTGATGACTCAACATAAAAGTAAATAGATAGGCCCTTCGCAGAGGGAAGCGGGGATTTGTAGAGGTGCTAGAGCTCGATTTTAAAATAGAGATTAAATAACATTTTGAGCGTCATAGTTTCACTGTCAACGCAACAACTATGAGATGGTTGTATCTTCCATACTACATGCATTATAGGCAGTTCCCAAACAGAATGGTAAAGGTTTATACTCCCCCAACCACCAACAAGCATCAATCCATGGCTTGCTCGAAACAACGAGTGCCTCCAACTAACAACAGCCCTGGGGGAGTTTTGTTTAATTATTTTGATTTGCTTTGATCTTTTTGGATCATGGGACTGGGCATCCTGGTTACCGGCCCTTTCTCGTGAATGAGGAGCGGAGTCCACTCCTCGTGAGAATAACCCACCTGGCATGGAAGATATAGGCAGCCCTAGTTGTAACATGAGCTGCTCGAGCATACAAAACATAATTTCATTTGAAGGTTTGGAGTTTGGCACATACAAATTTACTTGGAACGGCAGGTAAATACCGCATATAGGAAGGTATAGTGGACTCATATGGAACAACTTTGGGGTTTAAGGAGTTTGGATGCACAAGCAGTATTCCCGCTTAGTACAGGTGAAGGCTAGCAAAAGACTGGGAAGCGACCAACTGAGAGAGCGACAACAGTCATAAACATGCATTAAAATTAATTCACATCGAATACAAGCATGAGTAGGATATAATCCACCATGAACATAAATATCATGAAGGCTATGTTGATTTGATTCAACTACATGCGTGAACATGTGCCAAGTCGAGTCACTCAATTCATTCAAAGGAGGATACCATCCCATCATATCACATCATAATCATTCTAATAGCATGTTGGCACGCAAGGTAAACCATTATAACTCATAGCTAATCAAGCATGGCACAAGCAACTATAATCTCTAAATGTCATTGCAAATATGTTTACTTCATAATAGCTGACTCAGAAACGATGAACTCATCATATTTACAAAAACAAGAGAGGTCGAGTTCATACCAGCTTTTCTCATCCCAATAAGTCCATCATATATCGTCATTATTGCCTTTCACTTGCACGACCGAACGATGTGTATAATAATAAGAGTGCACGTGCATTGGACTAAGCTGGAATCTGCAAGCATTCAACTCAAGAGAGAAGACAGGTAATATGGGCTCTAAGTTAAATAAACAATCATGCATATAAGAGCCACTAAGCATTTTCAATATGGTCTTCTCGACCCCCAAAGGAAAGAAAAGAAAATAAAACTATTTACACGGGAAAGCTCCCAACAAGTAAGAAGAAGAACTAGAAATCTTTTTGGGTTTTCATTTTAATTCTACTACAAGCATGGAAATTAAACTAACTAATTTTTTTGGTTTTTCTTAAATTTTATCATACACACAAGAAGAAAGCTAGAAAGAGAAATTTAAACTAGCATGGATAATACAATGAAAGAGTATGAGCACCGACGACTAGTGTGTGAACATGAATGTAAGGTCGGTGAGAAATACGTACTCCCCCAAGCTTAGGCTTTTGGCCTAAGTTGGTCTAGTCCCAAGCATCGCCTGGCTGATATCCATAACTGAAACCGGGGTTGTACTGAGATGCAGCGGCAACCGCCTCCTGAGCAGCAGCGTGTTGACGAGCTGCCTCCACTCCCCTCTCGTATTCAGCTGCTTCCTGCCTGGTGAGAACACATCTTCCTTTTGCTTGATAATCAAAAAGGTAGGGAGCAGGAAGAGTAACAGGGACGACGTTGCGTCTGTCATAGATTAGTCGATAATGGAGGAATTGTTCATTCCTCTCAAGAAATTGATGATTGAACATAGCTTCTTTATCCAAATAAACAGGAGGTAAAATCATATCCCCCTCTCGTGGGGCTATATTAAGATAATTAGCCACACGGGTTGCATAAATTCCTCCAAATAAATCCCCTTTCTACTATTATTCTGCAACCTACGTGCAACTATTGCCCCCAAGTTATAACCTTTATAACCTGACACAGCACTCTTGAGGACACAAAGATCAGGGACACACATGTGACATGCTTCGTCCTTACCATTAATGCATCTACCAATAAAGAGAGCAAAATAATGTATAGCAGGAAAATGAATGCTCCCTATGGTAGCTTGTGCTATGTCCCTAGATTCTCCCACAGTAATACTAGCAAGAAAATCTCTAAATTCAGATTTGCGAGGATCATTAATATTACCCCACTGCGGGAGTTTGCAAGCAGTTGTGAAATCCTCTAAATCCATGGTATAAGATGTATCATAAATATCAAACATGACACTAGGAGAATTACGCGCACAGTTATATTGGAACCTCCGCACAAAGGAATCAGTCAATTGATAGTACTGAGGACACTTATCTTGTAAGAAGTCCTCCAGCTCGGCATTACGCACATACGCGTCAAATTCCTCCTTGAAGCCTGCTTCGACCATAAAATCATCGGATGGCCACTCACAAGCTCGTACATCCGCGTCCCTCGGCAATTCAACATCTTGCTCACGTATAGCAATCCTTGGCCCTTTCTTTGCCGAGGAACCACCTTGGTACATTCTTCTAAGCATAATTCTTTTTCTGAAAATTTCTGAAATTTTAGTAACTTCAAAATAAAAGTGAATAAAACTAAACAAGATTGATAGCAACTACTCCTACAAGTGCCTAGAGCCTATATCATGCATTGGAATTGCTTGGGACCTCATAAATTTAACATGCAAGCTCAAGAACATGGCCACCTATGTAGAAAAAATTTGCAATGAATAAAACACTAGAACAAAAACTAATTGGACCAATGGAGGAGTCACATACCAAGCAACAATCTCCCAAAGCAGTTTTGTGAATGGAGCTTTGAGCAAGGAGATCGAAAATCACAGCAAAACGAGCTAGAACTCGTGCTTGAGCTGGATGGGGATTTTTTGGGTAGAAGATGAAGTATGTGGGTGCTAGGATAAGTGGAGGGGGGCCACCAAGGGCCCACGAGATAGGGGGGCACCCTAGGGGGGCGCCCTCCACTCTCGTGGCCCGGTGCTTGCCCCTCCTGCAGTGTTTTCAGTGCCTAAAATCCTCAAATATTCCAGAAAAAATCATACTAAATTTGCAGGGCATTTGGAGCACTTTTATTTTCGGACTATTTTTTAATGCACGGATAATTCAGAAAACAGACGGATAATACTATTTTTGCTTTATTTATTCTAAATAACAGA
This sequence comes from Triticum aestivum, assembly GCF_018294505.1. NCBI lineage: Eukaryota > Viridiplantae > Streptophyta > Magnoliopsida > Poales > Poaceae > Triticum > Triticum aestivum. Next base: position 413,179,148 of record NC_057801.1, read on the forward strand.
AAGTAAAAAGAGGGTATAGAAGGTTGTGCCTTCTAGTTTCATCCATCTCATGATCATCAAAATGAATCCACTAACAAGGTTGATCAAGTCTTGTTAACAAACTCATTCCGAATAACACGGAACCAGAGAAATTTTGAATAACACTAAGTTACCTCAACGGGGATATGAAAATCCCCAACAATAAGAATATCATACTTTTTCTTGACAGTAGGGAGAGGAAATTCAAAACCTCCAATAATAATAGTTGGAACTTTTCCAATAGAATTGATGCTATGAACTTGAGATTGTTTCCTCGGAAAGTGTACCATATGCTCATTACCATTAACATGAAAAGTGACATTGCCTTTGTTGCAATCAATAACAGCCCCTGCAGTATTAAGAAAAGGTCTACCAAGGATAATAGACATACTATCGTCCTCGGGAATATCAAGAATAACAAAGTCCGTTAAGATAGTGACATTTGCAACCACAACAGGCACATCCTCACAAATACCGACAGGTATAGCAGTTGATTTATCAGCCATTTGCAAAGATATTTCAGTAGGTGTCAACTTATTCAATTCAAGTCTACGATATAAAGAGAGAGGCATAACACTAACACCGGCTCCAAGATCACATAAAGCAGTTCTAACATAATTTCTTTTAATGGAGCATGGTATAGTTGGTACACCCGGATCTCCAAGTTTCTTTGGTATTCCACCCTTAAAAGTGTAATTAGCAAGCATGGTGGAAATTTCAGCTTCCGGTATCTTTCTTTTATTTGTGATGATATCCTTCATATACTTAGCATAAGGATTTACTTTGAGCATATCAGTTAAGCGCATACGTAAGAAAATAGGTCTAATCATTTCAGCAAAGCGCTCAAAATCCTCATCATCCTTTGACTTGGATGGTTTAGGAGGAAAGGGCATGGGTTTCTGAACCCATGGTTCTCTTTCTTTACCGTGCTTCCTAGCAACAAAATCTCTCTTATCATAACGTTGATTCTTTGATTGTGGGTTATCAAGATCAACAGCAGGTTCAATCTCTACATCATTGTTTTTGCTAGGTTGAGCATCAACATGAACATTATCATTAACATTATCACTAGGTTCATGTTCATCACCTGATTGTGTTTCAGCATCAGAAATAGAAATATCATTGGGATTCTCAGGTGTGTCTACAGTAGGTTCACTAGAAGCATGCAAAGTTCTATCATTTTTATTCTTCTTTTTAGAAGAACTAGGTGCCTCTAAATTGTTTCTCTGAGAATCTTGCTCGATTCTCTTAGGGTGGCCTTCAGGATACAAAGGTTCCTGAGTCATTCTACCAGTTCTAGTAGCCACTCTAACAGCAAAGTCATTTTTATTATTTAATTCATCAAGCAAATCATTTTGAGCTTTAAGTACTTGCTCAGCTTGAGTAGCAACCATAGAAGCATATTTGCTGACGAGTTTGAGTTCATCTTTAACTCTAGCTATATTATCGCTCACGCGTCCTATCTCGAAAGCATTATTCTTTAACTCTCTACCAACATAAGCATTGAAACTTTCTTGTCTATACATAAAGTCATCAAATTCATCTAAGCATGGGCTATGAAATTTAGTAGAGGGATTTCAACTTTATCATATCTATAGAGAGAATTTACCTTTACTACCTGTGTCAGGTTATCAAGACAATATGGTTCTTCAACAGGCGGTATATTAAGACCATGTATTTCTTCAATAGGAGGTAAATTCTTAACATCTTTAGCTTTAATATCTTTTTCTTTCATTGATTTCTTTGGCTCTTGCATATCTTCAGGACTGAGAAATAAAACACCTCTCTTCTTCAGAGTGGGTTTAGGAATAGGCTCAGGAGTTGGCTCAATTGGTTCAGGAATTACTTCAGGAATTGGCTCAGGAAGAGTCCAATTATTTTCATTAGTCAACATATTATTCAATAGTATTTCAGCTTCGTCGACTGTTCTTTCCCTGAAAACACAACCAACACAACTATCCAAGTAGTCCTTGGAAGCATCGGTTAGTCCATTATAAAAGATATCAAGTATTTCATTTTTCTTGAGAGGATGATCAGGCAAAGCATTAAGTAACCGGAGAAGCCTCCCCCAAGCTTGTGGGAGACTCTCTTCTTTGATTTGCACAAAATTATATATTTCCCGCAAGGCAGCTTGTTTCTTATGAGCAGGGAAATATTTAGCAGAGAAGTAATAAATCATATCCTGGGGACTACGCACACAACCAGGAGCAAGAGAATTATACCAAGTCTTAGCATCACCCTTTAATGAGAACGGAAATATCTTAAGGATATAAAATAGCGAGACTTCTCATCATTAGTAAACAGGGTGGCTATATCATTCAACTTGGTAAGATGTGCCACAACAGTTTCAGATTCAAGGCCATAAAAAGGATCAGATTCAACTAAAGTAATAATCTCAGGATCAACAGAGAATTCATAATCCTTATCAGTAACACAGATAGGTGAAGTAGCAAAAGCAGGGTCAGGTTTCATTCTAGCATTAAGAGACTGCTGCTTCCATTTAGCTAATAATTTCTTAAGATCATATCTATCATTGCAAGCAAAGATTTCCCTAGCAGCTTCTTCATTCATAACATAACCCTTAGGAACAACAGGCAATACATAATCATTGGGAGAACCTTCATCATCACTATCATCAATAATAGGATCTTCAGTAATTTCATTCCCCCTAACTCTAGCAAGTTGTTCATCAAGAAATTCACCTAATGGCAAAGTAGTATCACGCACAGAAGTAGTTTCATCATGCATAGCAGAAGTGGCATCATCAATAACATGCGACATATCAGAATTCATAGCAGTAGCAGGTTTAGGTGTCGCAAGCCTACTAATAACGGAAGGAGAATCTAGTGCAGAGCTAGATGGCAGTTCCTTACCTCCCCTCATAGTTGAGGGAAAAATAGTAGTTCGGTCGTCTTTGAAGTTCTTCATAGTGATCAACAGATATAATCCCAAGTGACTCAGAGAATAGAGCTATGCTCCCCGGCAACGGCGCCAGAAATTAGTCTTGATAACCCACAAGTGTAGGGGATCGCAACAGCTTTCGAGGGTAAAGTATTCAACCCAAATTTATTGATTCGACACAAGGGGAGCCAAAGAATATTCTTGAGTATTAGCAGTTGAGTTGTCAATTCAACCACACCTGGATAACTTAGTATCTGCAGCAAAGTATTTAGTAGCAAAAGTGGTATGATAATAAAGGTAACGGTAGCAAAAGTAAAGATAATGTTTTTGGGTTTTTGTAGTAGTTGTAACAGTAGCAACGGAAAAGTAAATAAGCGAAGAACAATATGTGAAAAGCTCGTAGGCAATGGATCAGTGATGGATAATTATGCCGGATGCGATTCCTCATGTAATAGTTATAACATAGGGTGACACAGAACTAGCTCCAGTTCATCAATGTAATGTAGGCATGTATTCCGTAAATAGTCATACGTGCTTATGGAAAAGAACTTGCATGACATCTTTTGTCCTACCCTCCCGTGGCAGCGGGGTCCTAGCGGAAACTAAGGGATATTAAGGCCTCCTTTTAATAGAGAACCGGAACAAAGCATTAGCACATAGTGAATACATGAACTCCTCAAACTACGGTCATCACCGAGAAGTATCCCGATTATTGTCACTTCGGGGTTGTCGGATCATAACACATAATAGGTGACTATAGACTTGCAAGATAGGATCAAGAACACACATATATTCATGAAAACATAATAGGTTCAGATCTGAAATCATGGCACTCGGGCCCTAGTGACAAGCATTAAGCATAGCAAAGTCATAGCAACATCAATCTCAGAACATAGTGGATACTAGGGATCAAACCCTAACAAAACTAACTTGATTACATGGTAAATCTCATCCAACCCATCACCGTCCAGCAAGCCTACGATGGAATTACTCACGCACGGCAGTGAGCATCATGAAATTGGTGATGGACGATGGTTGATGATGATGACGACGACGAATCCCCCTCTTCGGAGCCCCGAACGGACTCCAGATTAGCCCTCCCGGGAGAGATTAGGGCTTGGCGGCGGCTCCGTGTCGTAAAACGCGATGAAACTTTCTCTCTGATTTTTTTATCCCCAAACTTGAATATATGGAGTTGGAGTTGAGGTTGGTGGAGGTCCAGGGGGGCCACGAGATAGGGGGCGCGCCCTACAGGGGGGCGCCCCTGTCTCGTGGACAGGCCCTGGGCCCCCTGGTGTATTTCTTTCGCCCAGAAATTCTTATTAATTCCAAAAAGTGCCTCCATGGATTTTCAGGACATTCCGAGAACTTTTCTTTTCTACACATAAAACAACATCATGGCAGTTCTGCTGAAAATAGCGTCAGTCCGGGTTAGTTTCATTCAAATCATGCAAGTTAGAGTCTAAAACAAGGGCAAAAGTGTTTGGAAAAGTAGATACGTTGGAGACGTATCACCCACCTGGTGGGCCCCCTCTGGTAGTTATTTGCTCCAATAATTCTTATATATTCCATAAAAAATCTCCATGAAGTTTTAGCTCATTTGGAGATGTGTAGAATAAGTAACTCTGATGTAGCTTTTTCAAGTCCAGAATTCCAGCTGTCGGCATTCTCCCTCTTTGTGTGAACCTTGCATATTATGAGAGAAAAGGCATTAGAATTACTCCATAAAGCATTATTATACATAAAAACATTATAAATAACAGTAGGAAATCATGATGCAAAATGGACGTATCAATAACCAATAGCGGTACTAGATGCCCATATTGGTTCCTACATATTCCACAAAGATCTTTATCTATTGAACCACAATGTCAAGGATTCAGTCAATCCCGTATGCAATTCCCTTTGTTTGGTGATATGTTACTTGTCCGAGATTCAATCGTCGGTATCTCCATACCTAGTTCAATCTCGTTACCGGCAAGTCTCTTTACTCGTTCCGTAATACAAGACCCCATGACTAAACTTATTTGTCACATGAAGTTCTTATGATGTTGTATTACCGAGAGGGCCCAAAGATATCTATCCGTCACACGGAGTGACAAATCCCAGTCTCGATCCATGCAACCCAACAGACACCTTCAGAGATACCTGTAGATCACCTTTATGATCACCTAGTTACAAAGTGATGTTTGATAGCACACAAGGAATTCCTCTGGTACCCGGAAGTAGCATGATCTCATGGTCGAAGGAAGAGATACTTGACATGAAGAAAGCTACAACAAATAACTAAATGATCTTATGCTAAGCTTGCGGTTGGGTCTCTCCATTACATCATTCTCCTAATGGCATGATCCTGTTATCAAATGTCTATGGTTAGGAAACCATAACCATCTTTGATCAATGAGCTAGTCTAGTAGAGGCTTACTAGGGACACTGTGTAGTTTTTGTATTCACACATGTATCTAAGATTCCAGCCAATACAATTCTAGCATGAATAATAAATATTTATCATGAACGGGAAATATGATAATAACCAATTTTTATTGCCTCTAGGGCATATTTCTAATAGTCACCCACCTGCACTAGAGTCAATAATCTAGTTCACATCGCCATGTGATTAACACCCAATGAGTTCTGGGGTTTGATCATGTTTTGCTTGTGAGAGAGGTTTTAGTCAACAGGTCTGCAACATTCAGATCCGCGTGTACTTTGCAAATCTCTATATCATACTATAGATGCTGCTACCACGCTCCACTTGGAGCTTTCCAAATGACTGCTCCACTATACATATCTGGTGTGTGACTCAGAGTCATCCGGATCGGTTTTAAAGCTTGCATCGACGTAACCTTTTATGATGAACTCTTCATCACCTCCATAACTGAGAAAGATTTCCTTAGTCCTCTTTAGGCACCTAAGGATAATTTTGACCATTGTCCAGTGATCCAATCCTAGATCACTCTTGTACCCCCTTGCCAGACTAATGGCAAGGCACACATCAGGTATGGTACACAACATGGCATACATTATAGAGCCTATATTTGAGGCATGGGGAATGACCTTCATCCTTTCTCTTCCTTCCGCCGGGTCGAGCTTTGAGTCTTACTCAACTTCACACCCTATAATACAGGCAAGAAATCCTTCTTTGACTAGTCCATTTTGAACTCCTTCAAAATCTTGTCAAGGTATGTGCTCTGTGAAAGTCTTATTAGGCATCTTCATCTAACTTTATAGATCTTAATGAACAATATGTAAGCAACTTTACCCAGGTCTTCCTTTGAATAACTCCTTTCAAATACCCCTTTATGCTTTCTAGAAATTCTACATCATTTCCCATCAACAATATGTCATCCACATATACTTATGGGAAATACTATAGAGCTCCCATGCACTTTCTTGTAAATACAACCTTCTCTATAATTTTGTATAAAACCAAAAGCTTTGATCACCTCATTAAAGCATATATTCCAACTCCGAGATGCTTGCACCAGTCCATAGATGGGTTGCTAGAGCTTGCATACTTTGTTAGCATCCTTAGGATCAATGAAACCTTCCGGTTGCATCATATACAACAGTTCCTTAAGGAACCCGTTAAGGAACGCTGCTTTGACGCCCATCTGCCAAATCTCATAGTCGTAATATGCGGAAATTTCTAACAGACTTAAGCATCGCTACGGGTGAGAAAGTCTCATCGTAGTCATCTCCTTGAATTTGTCAGAAACCCTCTGTGACAAGTTGAGCTTTATAGATGGTGACATTACCATCGATGTCTTTCTTCTTCTTAAAGATCCATTTATTCTCAATGGCCTGTCGGTCATCGGGCAGGTCCACCAAAGTCCATACTTTGTTCTCATACATAGATCCTATCTCAAATTTCATGCCTCAAGCCATTTGTTGGAATACGGGCTCATCATTGCTTCTTCATAGTTCGTAGGTTCGCCATTGTCTAACAACATGACTTCCAAGATAGGTCACCATACCACTCTGGTACGGAACGTACCCGGTCGACATATGAAGCTCAGTAGTAACTTAATCCAAAGTTCCATGATCACCATCATTAGCTTCCTCTCCGGTTGGTGTAGACATCATCAGAACTGCTTTCTGTGATGTGCTACCTTCCAATCCGAGAAAAGGTACGATTACCTCATCAAGTTCTACTTTCCTCCCACTCACTTCTTTCGAGAGAAACTCCTTCTCTAGAAAGGACCCATTCTTAGCAACAAAATCTTGCCCTCAGATCTGTGACGGAAGGTATACCTAGTGATCTCTTTAGGGTATCCTATGAAGACGCATTTCTCTGCTTTGGGTTCGAGCTTATCAGGCAAAAGCCTCTTGACATAAATGTCGCATCCCCAAACTTTAAGAAATGACAACTTAGGTTTCTTGCTAAACCATAATTCATACGGTGTCGTCTCAAGGGATTTAGACAGTTCCCTATTTAAAGTGAATGCACCTGTCTCTAATGCATAACCCAAAATGATAGTGGCAAATAGGTAAGAGACATCATAGAACACACCATATCTAATAAAGTACGATTACAACATTCGGACACACCATTACGCTGTGGTGTTCCAGGTGGCGTGAGTTGTGAAACAATTCCACATTATCTTAAATGAGCACCAAACTCGTAACTCAAATATTCACCTTCACGATTAGATCATAGAAACTTTATTTTCTTGTTACGATGATTCTCCACTTCATTCTGAAATTCTTTGAACTTTTCAAATGTCTCAGACTTGTGTTTCATCAAGTAAATATACCTGTTCTACTCAAATCATCCGTGAACGTAAGAAAATAACAATATCCACCGCGTGCTTCAACACTCATTGGACCGCATACATCGGTATGTATTATTTCCAATAAGTCACTAGCCCACTCCATTGTACCAGAAAATGGGGTTTTAGTCATTTTGCCCATGAGGCATGGTTGACATCACTGGTACGCGTCGGTGCTATACAAACGATTTTAACCACTTTTCACGATGGCATTTGGAACCGTCGCCAAGTGAGTGTGGGCTATAGGGGGTCCTTCCAACACGACCCAGAAACCGTCGGGGGTAGGGAGTCAAGATGCATATACAGTACTCCTACTCGTTTGTGCTTGCATTGTCATCGCAGTCGGTATTCTATGGTGCCACGTTTATGATGCACGTCCCATCACAAACAATTCACTATTATAGAATGTGTATGATAAGCATACAATCACACACATTCGCTTTTCCCAAACCGTATGCGATAACTAATTAAGAAGATTAACTAATGATTCGTACGAGTGTCGGATAGGATTACGAAATATTGGACCGTCGTAACATCGTCGTACACGACAACTATCGCACACGCTATTCTGTGGTGCAACATTTACGATGCATACTTCATCAGAAACAGTTCATGGTTGCGAATCATGTTTAATAAGGCAACTAACACAAGCGTTTAGTTTGCCCGCACCGTTTGTGATATAGTCTAACATCGCACATGCTTTGCAAACGGCAACTGTGTGCATGCTTGCACAAGTTTCCTCTCTGTGAACCGTGCCGGATTATGGTGTATATCGCAAATGTTTGTGTTTTACCAACCTTGTGTGCCGTAACGAACTAGAGGGTGTAATTTCACCGTAATTTAATTGCTGCTATTTCAAATTATACCAGATTTCAATTTGAATTTGAATGTATGCTATAGCATTATTCATATCCATCAGGTTCAAACAACCAATGCATTATCCGATTCATAGGTACATATGTGCAAGAATTACATAAGAACCAAATAAAGAATGATGAACCATAGTTGTATACTTGTACTATTAAAGATGGTAAAGAAAGAGGCGAAATACATTCTGGTTGCTAAACAAGGTGACTCGGAATGCCCATATTGTGCCCTCCTCCATGCAGAAGGCACGCATGACTCTAGTCCAACCCCTTGTGATGGTCGACCGCCCATCCTTCACGGTCTTCATGAAAACAACTAGATAACCATCATGTTCTGGTGGAAATACTTTAACCTTTGCATGCCCACCAATCATGTAGTTTGAGAGGTAATCTTGAGTAAACTGCTTTGGCAACCACTACAAAGGAAAAAGATTCAGACATTGTCATCAAACACAACTCATTATGGGCAGTAAAAAGAAGGCTGCAGAGTTCTTACTTACCATCCTACAGTTCGTTGTTGTCTAGGATAAAGTGTAAACAAATAGTTTAATTGCCATCTTTTGACCCATTTTACTAACAATCTTTATCAGCTTCCTCACTTGATGCTAGTTCATCGATATCTCATTGCCCCATATACAGAAAGGGTCGAAGCGTGGATCTTTACCAATGACATATGCCTAAAAGCACCAAGTTAATATTAGAAGCTAAACAACAATTGCACAATGATGTAGTACAACACTCTTTTATAATATCTTATAACATCCACTATACTCACATATTAGATGAATTAACATCTTATATTATGGGCTGGAACTAGTTTATTGCATTCTTCAAATTATCGGCTGATTAACTGCTACTGTATCCATGGGTTAGAGTTAGTTTTAGCTAGTTTGGGCTCAAATAGCCCTAAAGTATATCCAAACATGAGGGCTAGTTTGAGCTAGTTGCATCTAACCCACCCAAAAAAATATTCAACCCAAGAGGTGCAAATTGGAGCTAGTTCTCCTAGTGCATTTATTGTCAATCTAACCCTGTCATCCAAACACCTCTTTGGATGGAGTTAGATCAGGGTTAGCCATGAGCTAGAAACTAACTCTAACCTCTAGCTAAGTTAAGTATCCAAACATGGTTGTGTTGTTGTTGATACTGCTGCTGCTCTTCTACGTATATCTAGACATCATCAGAACATTAAGGTAACACTCTTCCTTGTTGCTATGTAGCCTAGGATTGCATATTTAGACATTAAGTACAATGCATGTTGCTATGTAGCCTCAGATATATTACATATGGCCCTAGTTAACCTAAGGATAAATGGGTTATAGATATATTCAGTTAAAAGTCTGATTCACCGATTAATCCCTTATCAGCCCCCAGCCTATATGGTACCAGCTACCGATATCCTGAACAGTGAGTATATATAAGCCATGGGATGACACTAACCTCGATGTAGAACAACACTCATTCCCAAAATTGTCCTGTGTACACTACTGCAGGATGCTGCTAACACGACACTATGATCAGAGACCCTTCGAGAAACTGTGTATGATGAAATAATCGCAAACAGTGTTGTATGAAAACCGTCATAAATGTATAAAACGTTTGCGATGACGGATGCATCAAACACGGTTCAGGTTTTAGTTGCATGTGCTATTAAGGGCATACGGTTCAGTTCAATGAACTATTTGCGATGAGGAGGAACAAAAGAAACGGGCAGCCAGATGAAGGCGTGTGCGATACACATCATACGAGTCACTCAGATGAACTATTTCTGATTAGGCAACACAAAAGAAATGGGCAGCCAGATGAAGGTGTGTGTGATTGAGGGCATACGCTTCAGAAGGATTAACTGTTTGTGATTAGGCAACAGAACAGAAACGGGTCAGCCAGATCAAAGTGTGTGCGATTGATGGCATACACTTCACATGGATGAACTGTTTGCGATTAGCCACAACAAACTGAAATAGTTAGATAGATCAACGTGTGTGCGCTAGACAGGCACACACATTCTAATTAAAAGAAGCATGCACGATGGTAATAACGAGCATGCACAGTTGTTGGAACAAGACGTGTGCTGACATTACCTATTGCGGTGCACCCTATGGTGCAAACGCCATGTACGCGGCACAGAAGGCGTACGTGCCCACGTTACGCCTTCCGGGAATAGTGCCACACTTATAACCGTCAGTAAATTTTGTGCACGCGTCCCGTCATAATTTTTTTAGAAGAACAGGGAGGCCGTATCTTGTCACATTCCAAATTGCAAACCTATTCAAACCGATCAAAACCTAAATGGTTTCCCACTTAGGAGCGTATTACTACTCGGTTATAAATACTACTACTCCAAGATGACTGCACATTCCTCCTCAACTCCTCATCCACAAAAACAAACAAGTCATTCATCATCGTTCCCTTGCGTCTGCCATGACCAGCATGAGTTTTGGGTCGAGAGATTCCCACCAGGGAGAGGCGAGCCTAGAAGCAGAAGCACGGGAGATGTCCCGCCTCGCCACGAAAGCAGCCAACATGTCCCGCCGCGCGGCCGTAGCAGCAGAGAGGTCCCGCCGCTCCGCCGAAGCATCATGGAGGTCCCGCCGCACCGTCGATGCAGCAGACTGGTCCGACGGTGCTGCGGAACCAGAAGAGATGTCCCGCCGCGCCGCGAATGCAGCAGAGATGTCCTCCCGCGCTGCGGCGGCCTAGGATAATGTCTCGCGGGCAGGCGAGGACTCTTCCAGGTGCATGTGTGCCCTCATCCTTAGGCAGATGGATCAGATCTCCAGGTGTGCGAGGTTGCAGGATAACCTGAAAGCCTCGTTTGAACAGTCTACCGGCGTCATCTGGCAACTAAATGGGAGCAATGCGAAGCTCTAGGCCGAGCGCGACCTGCTGAGGGCGAAGATCGTCGGAAGTGCGGAGCAGCAGGAGCAGACCACTGCCTTGTTGAAGAGGACCGGCGTCATCATCGAGAAACTTATGGGCGAGAATGCCATGCTGCGCATCAAGCGCAAAAGGCTGGTGGAGGAATCCGTGGATGCTCTCAAGCAGCATCTTGAGGACAAAAAAGAGCTCAACACCACTCGCCACAGAGACTAGTTCCCACGGCCTGCAGCAACGCGTCAACAAAGCAAAGATCACCGATCCAGATCATTGTCTTCCTTCTTCTTTTGCCCTTGTGTATTTCAGGTGTTGCCGCATGTGGCATTTTTTAATTATGTTCCGAAATATGTAAGACAATTATTATCCACTCTCATCGTCCTTATATTCATCATGCTTGCTATAAGTCGTAGTCGATGCTATATAGGTCCGTCGGATCTTACATCAAGATCCATGCAAAACTTTATTTTCAGATTTTCATTTTTCTCTCTTAAATCTCAGTCTAGTGAGACATATAGCCACGCCGTAGAATAGGTGCTCGGGCGTCATTAATGGGGATGTTGGGAGGGAGGTGCACGGTGGGTAGCGGTCAAAGGGTTCTCCTCCGGATGAGCACGCGCAGGGGTCTGGTCGCACGCCTCCCGTACTCAAATAGCTACCCCGCACGGCACCTCCTAGCCAATAAAAAAGGGGACGCGCGGCGGCACGTAATTGGTAAGTAGAACGCCCACGGTTTCAATAATACTTGTGTTTTTGATTTGTAACGTGACAGCACTTGTTCCAAAATGACTTTGTTGATTGTTAATGTGTGCGCCTTGGCAAATCGGACAGAAAAATTACCCAAGCATGTTGGTTCCATGTCATGACACCATGCCAAGTTTCATGATTTTCGGGCGTGTTTTGGAGTTACGGGAATTAAAAAACCAAGTTTCTCAATCTTTCCGGCTGAGCAACGATGCCCAGAGCTTTGAATTTCATTCCTATCTCTTGCATAGGACCTAGAAATTCACCTAGGGACACACATGTGGAACAACTTTGGTGCACTGGAGCATGTGCTTGTAGTTCAAATTTGAATTATGCACATTAAATGCGCAGAAACTCAATTAATGTATAAAAAAGGCCAAACGAACCCAGAATAATTCCAAAATTTAGCACGATACTTCTATTTGGTCTAATCTTCCTGTGTAAAAAAAATTAAGGCGAGAGAAGGCAGTGTACGTATGTCGTTTCACACACGTAGGAGGCACGTTTCCTCTCGGAACCACGAGCCTTCTTGACAGAAGCTCTGGTTTGCAAGAAGTTTACACCAAAGCTTGTCCCAATTCGGCCAAAAAATAACCGCAGCATGTTGGTGCCATGTCATGATACCATGCCAAGTTTCATGACTTTCAGGCGTGTTTTGGATTTACAGCAATTAAAAAACCAAGTTTCTCAATCTTTCCGGGCGAGCCACGACGCCCAGATGTTTGAATTACATTCCCATCTCTTGCATAGGACCTATAAATTCACCCAAGGACACACATGTGGTTTTTCAAACAACTTTTGTGCACTGTAGCCTGTGCTTGTAGTTCAAATTTTAATTATGCACATTAAATGCGCAAAAACTCAATTAATGTATAAAAAAGGCCAAACAAAACAATAATTCCAAATTTTAGCACGATACTTCTATTTGGTCTAATCTGCCTGTGTAAAAAAATTAAGCCGGGAGAAGGCAGTGTACGTATGTCGTTTCGCACATGGAGATGGCACGTTCCCTCTCGGAACCACGAACCTTCTTGAGGGAAGCTCCGGTTTGCAAGAAGCTTACACCAAAGCTTGTCCCAACTCGGCCAAAAGAATACCGCAGCATGTTGATGGCATGTCATGACACCATGCCAAGTTTCATGATTTGCAGGCATGTTTTTGATTGATAGGAATTAAAAAAACCAAGTTTCTCAATCTTTCCGGCCGAGCCACGACGCCTAGATGGTTGAATTTCACTCCCATCTCTTGCATGGGACCTAGAAATTCACCCAAGGACACACATGTGATTTTTCAAACAACTTTGGTGCACTAGAGCCTGTGCTTGTAGTTCAAATTTGAATTATGCACATTAAATGCGCAAAAATTCAATTAATGTATAAAAAGGCCAAACAGACCCGGAATAATTTCCAAATTTAGCACGATACTTCTATTTGGTCTAATCTGCCTGTGTAAAAAAATTAAGGAGGAAGAAGGCAGTATACGTATCACGTTTCGCACACGGAGGTGACACGTCCCCTCTCAGAACCACGAGCCTTCATGAGGGAAGCTCTGGTTTGCAAGAAGCTTACACCAAAGCTTGTCCCAATTCGGCCAAAAAAATCTATCGAAGCATGTTGGTGCCATGTCATGACACCATGACAAGTTTCATTATTTTCACGCGTGTTTTGGATTTACAGGAATTAAAAAACCAAGTTTCTCAATCATTTCGGGCGAGCCACGACGCCTAGATGTTTGAATTTCATTCCCATCTCTTGCATGGGACCTATAAATTCACCCAAGGACACACATATGATTTGTCAAACAACTTTGGTGCGCTGGAGCATGTCCTTGTAGTTCAAATTTGAATTATGCACATTAAATGCCCAAAAACTCAATTAATGCATAAAAATGCCAAACGAACCCGGAATAATTGCAAAATTTAGCATGATACTTCTATTTGGTCTAATCTGCCTGTGTAAAAAAATTAAGGAGGAAGAAGGCAGTATACATATCTCGTTTCGCACACGGAGGTGACACGTTCCCTCTCAGAACCATGAGCCTTCTTGAGGGAAGCTCCGGTTTGCAAGAAGCTTACACCAAAGCTTGTCCCAGTTCGGCCAAAAAAATTACCGCAACATTTTGGTGCCATGTCATGACACCATGCCAAGCTTCATGATTTTCATGCGTGTTTTGTATTTACAGGAATAAAAAATCCAAGTTTCTCAATCTTTTCGGCCAAGCCACGACGCCCAGATGTTTGAATTTCATTCCCATCTCTTGCATGGGACCTATAAATTCACCCAAGGACACACATGTGATTTTTCAGACAACTTTGGTGCACTGGAGCATGTGCTTGTAGTTCAAATTTGAATGAAACTCAATTAATGCATAAAAATGGCAAACGAACCCAGAATAATTCCAAAATTTAGCATGATACTTCTATTTGGTCTAATCTGCCTGTGTGAAAAATTAAGGCGGGAGAAGGCAATATACATATCTCGTTTCGCACACGAAGGTGACACGTTCCCTCTCGGAACCACGAGCCTTCTAGAGGGAGGCTCCGGTTTGCAAGAAGCTTACACCAAAGCTTGTCCCAATTCGGTCAAAAAAATTACCGCAGCATGTTGGTGCCATGTCATGACACCATGCCTAGTTTCATGATTTTCAGGCGTGTTTTGGACTTACAAGAATTTAAAAACCAAGTTTCTCAATCTTTCCGGGCGAGCCACGACGCCCAGGTGTTTGAATTTCATTCCCATTTCTTGCGTGGGACCTATAAATTCACCCAAAGACACACATGTGATTTTTCAACCAACTTTGGTGCACTGGAGCATGTGCTTGTAGTTCAAATTTGAATTATGCACATTAAATGCCCAGAAACTCAATTAATGTATAAAAAGGCCAAACGAACCCGGAATAATTCCAAAATTTAGCACGGCACTTCTATTTGGTCTAATCTGCAGTGTAAAAAAATAAGGCGAGAGAAGGTAGTGTACGTATGTCGTTTCGCACACGGAGGTGACTCGTTCCCTCTCGGAACCAAGAGCCTTCTTGAGGGAAGCTCCGGTTTGCAAGAAGCTTACACCAAAGCTTGTCCCAATTCGCCCAAAAAAATTACTCAAACATGTTGGTGCCATGTCATGACACCGTGCCATGTTTCATGATTTTCAGCCATATTTTGCATTTACAGGAATTAAAAAACCAAGTTGCTTAATCATTCCGGCCGAGCCACGATGCCCAGATGTTTGAATTTCATTCCCATTTCTTGCATGGGACCTATAAATTCACGTGAAGACACACATGTGATTTTTCAACAAACTTTGGTGCATTGGAGCATGTGCTTGTAGTTCAAATTTGAATTATGCACATTAAATGCTCAGAAACTCAATTAATGCATAAAAAATGCCAAACGAACCCGGAATAATTCCAAATTTAAGCACGACACTCATGTACTAGTTGCATGTTCACTGTACATAAATGTTCTAGCAATTCAAACACCATCCTTTCCCTCTGTCACACCATTTTGTCTTTCAAAACATAATGAAAAAAAATCAGGTATACCACAAACAGTTTACTAGAAAGAATCGTGTGGGATGCGATATAAAATATCTTGACGCACCGTCTTGTCTGGCTTACAGAGGAAGCTTTGTCGTCTACAGTACACCGCCCCCACTTGAACCACACTTGCGCGCCAGTTTCTCACGACACCGAGCGAAATTTGTTTGCCACCGTGGAAATATCTATCTCCTCGCCGCCTCCCTCCTACTAAAAGCCACATTTCCACTATTCCTCCTTGCTTTACAAGTTCAAAGCTTCACTGCTTCTTACTGGCAGCTCAGCCTCCTCGCTGGTGACCCTTCTTCTTGCAGTGCCGCCTCCTCGCCGGCTACCCTTACTCTTGCAGCGCCGCCTCCTCACTGGCGACCCTTCTTCTTACAGCGCCACCTCCTCGCTGGCAACCCTACTTCTTGCTGCGCGGCCTGCTCGCCGCGGACCCTTCTTCTTGCTGCGCGGCCTCGTCGATATGGTCAGGTAATCCACACACCACCCACACCATCCTCCTCCTTTCCTGTCCCACATGCCCCGACTGATGGAGCGACACCTTCCACCGAAATCACTGCTCCCCTCCTCCAATTAAGCGCCGCCCACAGCCATTTTGCATGCAGTATAACGTGGAGCTTAGTAGCATGCGTCCGCACGCACGAATGAGGTTGCTATGGACGCCATGCGTGTCGACCGCCAGATCTTGGAGGAGCACCTCTTCTTTGAGGCCACCATTGACATCGCCACGCGGTTTTCTACTTTAAAATACAGATTGTGATGTTTTCTCGAGGCCGCCGCTAGTGCCCTCTAGTGATTTGTCCCGCTGTAATGTTAATATGCAATCTGATGTTCAGTTAATAGTTCGGTCCTCTGAAATGTAATGTTCAGTTAACACTTTGGTCCAACAATTGCTACGTTCCGTAGTACTTTTGTCAAGCATTCTTTGTTTTGTTAACTGTCTTATCTTCTAGTACATGTTTCTATTCTGCAATGTCGTGCTCAGTTAACTATTTTGGTTCATTTGGTCTACTGTCCATTTAACTGTTTGGTTCAGTTCTGCAATTTGATTTTCATTTGCTGTGGGTACAATTTTGTATTGTTATGCATGTGACACCAATCGAATTTGGCCGTACTCAATACATATTCTACTGATAGTACGACAACTCTCAGTTAACCTGATCAAGATCTTCCTTATGTGTGTTGCAGGGAAACAATGGGAGACACAGTGGTTTACCATCGAGGTTTGTTCAAGCAGGGTCCTTTGGCCAATAGCACATTATTGTGCAGTTGCAGGTATCATTCTAATATTTAGGTTTCCTACAATTTGGTCTTTCACATGTAGGTCCTGCTGTCAGAGGCTTAGACCCACTGTTCGACCCATTTTGCATATGGGGAAATGAGATGTCCATGAATATTAGTCAAGTCAAGAAACTCAAAAAGATTGTTAGGATGAAGAAACTTGCGACGAATAACAGCAAGATCTTTGTTTTCACAATGAAGAAGACATCAGTCAACTATAGGATGGTACCAACTCTTTTACCTTGTTTTTACCCCTTGCGCCATTTCAAAATTCACAACAGCGATTTATGCATAGCTTTGTTTTTAGTACTTTTCAAAGCAGTTCACCGACGATTACCTCTCAAACCACATGCATGGTCAAGAGGCGAGGAAGGTATTCATTCAACACCCATGGTACAATATTGAAGTCTTGCTGAAGAGGACGACGGTTGGGCGGGCAATTATCCATAGCCACTGGCCTAAAGTTGCAAGGACATTCAACATCACTGAAGGCTCAATCTTTGCCTTCCGCTTCTGCAGTTTCCTAGATGAGATTCACCTGTCTATTTACCGTGTATGATGCTACTTTCCAAAGGTTTTTGATGCTGCATGTGAAACCTTGTGCTGTTGTGTAATGGCATAACTGAGTGCCGAAGCTATCTGATGTAATTCGATTGTAAAATCCTGGTTGCTTTTAGATATGAAATATCTAGCCTGTTTTATAAGAAATATCAGTTTGATTAGTACATGGATTATCAATAATAGGCTAATTACCCTGCTTATTGGGGTTTTCTATTGCAAACGGCTACTCAGACAGCACCGTGGGCGATGAACTCAAACAACCCACATAGTTTCTAGAAAGTAGGCGTGTTCGATCAACTAACAATCACACACGGCTTCCGGCAGCGAACTGTTTGCGTTAGGCCACCTTGCACAAACGTTTCCACACAAAGAACTGTGTGTGATATACATACCTACGGAAATGTTTTTCTAGGATTCACCGTATGGGATGTACATACCTACAGAAATGATTTTCTGGGATTCACCGTGCGGGATGTACATACCTACGGAAATGTTTTTCTGGGATTCACCGTGTGGGATGTACATACTTATGGAAATTATTTTCTCGGATTACAGTGTGGGATGTACATACCTACGAAAATGATTGGGTTTCGATGCCTCGCCTGATCGCACACGGCCCCAGCCTGGGTCCCAGGAGGGCCTATCCCTGACGATTTCTGGGTCGTGTGGGAAGGACCCCCCTATCGCCGACACTCACTTAGCGATGGTTTCAAATGCCGTCGCGGAAAGGGGTTAAAAACCGTTTGTTTAGCATGTCGTTGTACCAGTGGTAGGTACATCAAGAGGCATGTTAAGCACAACAGGCTAAACATCAACCAAAATTATCCATGGCAGACAAAATAATCTCCAAAAGATAGCTTCATTGTGTCGGTTTAAGCACGCTAGTAAAGCAAAAAAAGTGGAAAGGTGTGGTAACTACAATAGGCCTAACATTTAACAACAAGAAAACATAGTCATTCAAACTGGTATTGTGCCGGTCTAAGTACACAGGTTATTGTTAAATAAAAATGGAAAGGTGTGTTAACTACAAGATGCAACAACCAAATCTAGTCATTCATAGTGGTATTGTTGAAAATGGTACTGATGAAATTGAACTGCACAGATCACACTTGCGCATATAGAACATCACGTTGTGAATAACTGGAATAAACAAGGCATACTACGAACAACCAAAGATGGCATTTGAAACTGGACATATGCTAACTACAAACAACCGAACAATAAAAAAACTTTAAAAGAGGCATATGCTAGCTATAACAGGCTTAACAACAAGCAAATATATGCATTCCTATCGGTATGTTTAAAATTGGATTGATGAAATGTACTACATAGTAAATGATTGCACATATAGAGCATCACATTGTGAACAACTGAAATAAACAAGGCATACTGCAAACAACCAAATATAGCAATTAAAATTGGACATATTCTCACTACACTACAAAAGGGACTCGACAAAACAAATCATGGGTTTCCCCCTGTGAAGAGGCACGACAGAACAAATCATGGGTTTCCTCACTTGTCACAGATGGGTTTGTTCCTGTGGGAAGAGCACGGACCCTGGATGCGATCCATGTTGTCGCAGATGGGCTCCTTCCCCTTGGAAGAGCATGGCTGTAGGGTGCCCTCCCTGATGTTGCAGACGGGATCTTTCCCCGTGGAAGAGCAGATGGGCTCTTTCCCATTGGAAGAGCCAGAGAGGGTGCCCTCCTCGTGGTTGCCGTCGATGAGGTCTGACTTGGAAGCTGTGGATCCCAAGCCAATGTCGTAGAACATGTCCTTCAGAAATTACAAAAGGGGCTCGATGGCGATGTAGGATGGCAAATTGTTGACAGCGAGCCAGAGGAGATCAGCGGCGGGGCAATGGATGAGATCGACGGTGGTTGAACCCGAGGCGTTGGGGATGGGCCACTTAACCTGTGACATGGCCTGCCTCAGGACGTCGCTGTCGATGACCTCGATGTCCTAGCCAGCGTCTGAGACATACCCGCATACTTTAGACCATTGCTTGAGTGCTCGCGGCCAGTAATGGTCGTCAGCTTCCTCGGCGACATCGGGCGAAGAGACCGCGATACACCTCTTTTGGGACAGTCGCTCCTCGAGCTCCACGGGAAGCGTAGCCAGGCTTAGGCTGCAATGCTCTGGAGTGGGGGGTGGGGATGGGGATCTGTGGGAAAGGGGGCATTTGGCAAGCGTCATCTAAGAAACTCAGTGCAGCCTGGTATGGAGATCGATTGGTAAGATGCACGGGCAAACCGACAGATGTTGACAATGGAGGTCTTGCGGCGGCGGCGGGGACCTTGCTAGGGTTTCGAGTGAGGGATGGTGTGTGTGTGTGTGTGCACGCGCCCCAGGAGGTTTTGGTGTGTGTGTGTGGAGGGGGGCGGGAGGCGGAGGGTGTGTTTGAGGAAATGACACAGGTACTGAAAATTTTACTACGCGGGAGTGAAATGCTGAGGCTATTGAAAATTTTGATGATGGTGCACCGCACATGGTTCGGAGGTAACAACCGTGTGTTATGAAACAGAAAAACCCTCGAGGCTGGCAGATATTTTTGAGGGATGCAGGTGGGATTGGGAACAAGAAACATCACACATTGTCGGAGTACAAAAGTAGGAGCCTTCTGTACCCCTTTACTTGTGCATGGGCAGTTGTAGCCACACCTGCGGCCACGCTTGGCGAGGCAGAGGAAGCAAAGACACAAGACTACCAGGGCAGTGCCCATGACAGAAGCATGAAGAGCAAAGGGGCAAGGTGTATTCCCCTGGCAAGGCCCTTGTCGGGGCGGACTCCACGACCCCGACAAGGGCCTTGCTGGGGTTACTTTCCCAACACCAGCGAGGCCGCCACCCTTGAGCCCAAGAGTTCCGACACCAATGACAACATTGGAACCAAGGCTCGGGAGGCGCCTGCATGGTGGCATGCAGATCTTTGTGAAGACTAGAGGCCTGCAAGGCTAGATGAGAACTAGAAGACGAAGACCCCCGCAAGATCCTTGCCGGGGACAACCAAGTCCCCGGCAAGATCCTTGCTGAGGGCGCCCACGAGGCCCCGGCAAGACACTTGCCAGAGATATCAGCAAGATCACGGCAAGGCATTGCCACCTCTTCACCATCCCAGCACGGTGGCCAGATCACCAACTAAGAAAGCGCCTGCGTGGCAGCTTCTAGCTTCTAGGACAACTGAGAAAGCACCTGCGTGGTGGCATGCAGATCTTCGTGAAGACCCTGCCACCGCACCAATGCAGCTGCCAGCCAGCCAGCGTGGCGCTGCATGCCTTGACAGCTTGAACGCGTGTTGAAGCTAGGCAAGGCAGCGACGGACGGGACGAGCTTCCTTGCCGTCCCCAATAAAGCAAGAGGGCACGTGGCAACACATTAAATGCGTTTTTCCTGTGGTGCCAGGCAATATACTTCTACATTGTACATACTTTCCACCTCCTCTGTGCCACTGTGGCAACCCCTTTTGACTATAAAAGGAGGCCTGAGGCGTACTGAGGAAGGATTCGGACTTTTTGGACTTGGCATGCACCGCAGCTAGTTCAAGAGATCAAGAACACTAAATATACACTAAAGCAGGACTAGGGTATTACACATCTTTGCTGCCCGAACCGGGGTAAAAATCCCCTTGTGCTGATCATTTAGACCCGCTCTTTGCACAACCCCGCGCCCAGCCAACCATAGTGGGGATTCCTCGTGATCCCATAGATGTTGTTTCCTCGACATCTTTGGCGCGCTAGGTAGGGGGCGCAGTTGTGAAAATCCGGTCTAGAAGTTAGCATCAACCTCTTCATCAACATGGCTCCAAAGGAGAAGGTGGGCCGGGCGAGCAGTGTCGTCTGCAGTCGCAGCAACCATCCGCGTGGCGACGGAAAAGCAAAGTCACGCAAACCCTTGAGCAGTTTCCTTTTTATAAGGTTACCTTCCTCGAAAGACCTTGCCCCTTGTATGGAAAACCTGCACGCGATGGAGCTCTTCCGCTATTGGTAATGCCCTTGTCCTGTTTCGAGTCCGCTCAACAGTTCAAGTGGCCACGCTGAGAACGGCAGGGTGGCCTGCCCAATATTGGCAGCGCCCTTGTTCTGTTTCGAGTCTGCTCAACAGTTCAGGCAGTCGCGCTGAGAAAGGCAAGGTGGCTTGCCCAGCAGCAAGCGCCCCCAGCAGGCTGCTAAGGATCCGTTCCTCAAGCACCACGGCATGGGTTTACGCGCCGGCAAACCTATCCGACTAAGTGTAGGGTGCATACAATACAAGGAAAGATCAAACAAGAAGATAATATGCACTATGTCAAAGTACTGCAGAGTTATATTACATCAATTGTTGCTGCAGTTCTAACTTAAGATAAAATTGTCTTTGTCATGAACTCGCAGCGGCGACAAGAAACGGGGAGCCTAGTCCCGGCCAGACCGTCCACCCTCTTGACTCCGTCGACGCAACGGATGATGGGCTTGATACGCTCTTCGAGCGCCGTGAGGTTCGCCTCCTCCGGCAAGCTCTCCAGGGCGTTGGCGAAGTCAATGCTGGGGTTCCAGAACGCCACCTTGGTGAGCACCTTCGTCAGGGCGCCCCGGTAGAGCCTCCGGGCCTCATTGGTCAGATAAGCCGCTCGATTGGAGCGGAGCTCCTCTAGGGCGTCAAGGATGTGTTCGAAGAACAAGGTCAGCCTGGCGTTGGGGCTTACATTCATCTCCTGGGAGAGCCTGACGTCCGGCATGCCCATGATGGCTAGCTGGGCAGTGAGCTTCCCCGCAACATCGACGAGGCGTTTGATCTAGAGATTTACGCTGGCCACATAGTCCTTGTGGTTAGCAACGTCATTCTTCCTCGGATGCTTCTCATCCTCAAGGGCCTTGGTCAGGGTCTCCTCATGGGTCCTGGCCTCGGAAAGCGTCCCCTCCAAGTTGTCCAGCTTTAGCTTCAGATCATTGATGGAGTCGTTGGCCTCGGAGAGCAGCTTGGCCTTGTCAGAGACTGCATCCTGTGCGTCCTGTGCGTCCCTCTCCTCCGTCAACTCCAAGACCTCCTTCTTCAGCCCGTCTCGCTCCAGCTCCAGCTTCTCCACCTTGCCGGCATGGTCCAAGGCCAGAGCATTGAGTGCGTCCTTGTGCTTCTGCTCCAGCTCCTGGGTCCGCTGCGCGACAAGCTTCTTGACCTCCTCGTCCTTGCCGTGAAGCATGGTGGCAAGCGCCTGCTCACGAGCAATGAGGTCTTCCTCCTGAGAGTCCAGCAGAGCCTTCTACTGTTATCAGGAAGCCTCGTCCTTGGCGGCATGCTCCTTCTCCACCTCCTGCGCCTTCTCGATATCGGCCTGCTTCAGGATGAGCTCTCGCTTACACTCACCCAGCTCACCCTGAGCAGTCCTCAGTTCTTCCCAGGCCTCGTCGAACTAGACCTGCGTCTGAGTGACGCGCTCCTCAAAATCCGCCTCCGCCTTGTCCACTGCCACCATCCTGGATTTCACTTTGTCTAGGCGGGCACGATGGAGCGCCTAGAGCTTCTGGAAGTTGGCACTCATGGCTCGGAGGAGCTGCTCCTCTTGGGAACCGTCGCCACCAGCGCTCGGTTCGTCAACAACCTAGAGCTCAGTAGTGGCGAGTGCCTCATCATCAAACACCTCCCCTTTGGCTGGCGCTCTGGTGCTCGCCATCCCTAGGAGGTGGACGAACAGGTCGTCGCCCACCCTCAGGTACTTTCCCGGGGCAGGAGCTGCAGAGGAGGAAGGTTGGTCATTGGCGACCTCCTCCTCAGTGTGCTCCTCTGTGGCCTCCCCGGCAGGCCCCTTGCCGGCCTCCCTAGCAACAGCCTCGCCGGTCTCCCCGGCAAGCCCCTCGGCGGTAGACTTGGCGGCTTCCCTAGCCGCGATCTTGGCGGCCTCGGCTTCAGCGGCCTTGGCGAATTCCTCGATGACGTTGTGACATCCTCCTGGTCCGTCGAGGGTAGGTCTGGAAACGAGAAAGGAGAATGAAATGAGGCCAAGATCAAGGTTCAAAAAAACAGGGACAAGAGGCAGACCGCTTACCCGTGCCAAACTAAGAAGAGGTGGCCCCCTCCCCACCAACGTTCGTGGCCGGGACGGAGCCGCCAGCATCCAAGCCCGTGCTCGTACCCTCTTCCACCATACGCGTGGGCTCGGCGGTGGGTGCCCTTGTCGGTGATGCCCCTTTGGGTGGTGTGGTCAACGGGGGCGGCATGTCAGGGGCAGCCCTCAGCGGCTCCTCCTGCTGCTGCTCCCCTCCTGCGAACCCGGCAAGGTCAGCACCAAGGATGCACTCACTAGCGCCCGTCGATGGGGAATAGATAGCAGACTTATGCTGGGGGCTGGAGCGGGGGCTGCATTGAGGGATGTTGTCCGGGCTGATATCCACCAACTCCGGCGTGCGCGAAGTGCTCGCCGGGGGCTTGTCGCCCATCGAAGTTTTGGCCCTCTTCGCAGCCCTTTGGGCCAGTGTCTCTGTGTCCCTGAGAAAACAAGATCAAGTTAGGGGAAGAAATGTGGGTGACGGGGAACCAGGAGATGATGAAGGGCAAGGTGCTTACTCGTCCTCCTCCTTTGGCCTCCTTTTCCTCTTCGGGCTGAAGGACCCGAGGTCGAAATGGGCCTTTGCGGTGTCGTCCGAGGGAGAAGGAGAAGGGGATGGGGTCTTGCACCGCTCGGATGAGGAGGAGGCAGCCGCCGTCTTTTTTGTTGCCGCAGCCTTCACCATCTTGTTCGCTGCCGCAGCCTTCATCGCCCTGGCCCTCATCTGGCGCATGGTCTGCTCCTGGGCCTGTTGCCGCTACACGGTCCTGCCGGGTCGGATAGGCTCGCCAAAGCTAGCCCGCCGCAGGACCCGTTTCTTCCTTGAGACCGGGGGGTCATCCGCCTCGGCCTCCTCTTCGGCTGACTCCTCAGCCACTTCTTCAACAAGGGGAGCCCCGACACCGCCGCTGCTGGCCTCCCCGGCAGACCCCGCCCACTCGGCGAGCTCTTTCTCTTCTGCGACCGTGTCGGCCTCGTCCTCCATAGTGCCGACACTGCCGGCCTCCTTGGCGAGTGCCGCCTCCTCCGCCCTGGCGGCAATGTATTCCAGCTCCTCCTTGGTGATGTCGTGGATGAGCAGTGGCTCGTCATGGACGTACCTCTCCGACAGGTTGTCGAAGAATTCCTACACCTGCTCTTCTTCTAGCTCAGCCCAGCTTGGGTGAGGCCATGCGCGTTGAAGTCCGACATCATGGGGATGATGTTAGTCTGGCGAGAATTATTGCTCAACGGGACCACTCCCGTTGGCAATCCAAACAAAGACCCGCCAGCCTTGATGGCCTTGCCGGTCCTCTCGACCCTGCCGGCCTCATCCACCCTGAGCTGAAAGAGCCTCTGGCAAAAATGAGCATGCCCCAGCACCGTGAAATTGTGTTTCAGGCCGGGGCGGAGCCTCATGATATCAACCGCGTTCCTGAAATCCCAGGCTGGCCTCCCCTTGTTATTTAGTGGGGCGATCCGTTAGTGGATGAAGTCAGCCCCAATAATCTCAAGGGTGAGCCCAGTTGCGCTGAGGTGATGGATCCTAGTGATGGCGACCGTGAGCTTCTTGTCATCGGCATCGAGATCGCTCCAGCCCTTCTGGTGGACTGGCGGCTCCTGACGGACCTGGCAGAATTCATGCGGATTTGCCTCCTCAATCCAACACCACCGGCCCTACCACTCATCCCACCTCTCCTTCTAGGCACCCTCTGGGTATGTGCCCCTGCCCTAGTCCTCGGGATCAAGGTGATGCAGCCAGAGATGGCGCCCCCGGGCTGCATGCAAGGGTAGAAGTAGTGGCAGAAGAGCGCCATGCTGGGGAGCACTCCAGCAAAGCCCTCGCAGAGATGGGCGAAGAAGGCCATGCACGCCACGGCATTCAGCATAAGGTCCGGAAGGTGGAAGCCGTAGGTGTGCATGATGTCGTTGAAGAAATCAGAAAAAGGGGGGGCAGAGCCTGCAAGAGAAGTAATCGACAAATAAGGGGTACCGATTTGGACCGGCATTGGCAAAGTCGGCAGGAACGATGCGGGTGGCAGGGTGCCCCGGCATCTCCCACCCCCACAGGGGCCTGAATTAGTCCCTGAGTGTGACCCCATCGACCGTCGAGTCGAAGAGGGTGTGATGCATTCGAAGCACCACCAACTCGCTCTCCGGCGCCTCCTTCTCCCAGACGTCCTTGGCCACTCCCTTGCCCTTTCTTGACTTGGGTGCCATGTCGGCTGGGAGGGGATGAGGGATCAAGGGCAATGGGGGCACGGCGACGGTGAGCGGAGGCGAAAGCTTTGGTGCATGCTTGAGCAAGAAGAGGAGGGGAACGACGGTTCCGAGATTGGAAAAGGCGCAAAGGGTAAACGAGCAACGACCCTGCAGTTTTCCCTTTTTATGGGGAAGGCACAGGCCGCCTCTTTACCATTTACCACGACGTGACGCAAGCATGCTGCAACCGCTCTATGCATGACCCCCACGTCATGCATTCAACGTGGGTCGCGGGGAAGCGCAACTGGTGAAGGAGTTACCGCAGTAAAGACTCTGCCATGCGTGCCCGTGCACTGTTCTGGGCCTGGCCCAACAACGCTTCGCGCTTATGTGTGGCCCAGGCCCGGGGGCTCCTGTCGGCATACAAAAGTAGGGGCCTTCTATATCCCTTTACTTGTGCCCGGGCAGTTGTAGCCCCACCTGCGCCATGCTTGGCGGGGCAGAGGAAGCAAAGACACAAGACTACCAGGGCAGTGCCCAAGCTAGAAGCATGAAGAGCAAAGGGGCAAGGTGAATTCCCCCAGCAAGGCCCTTGCTAGGGCGGACTGCATGGCCCTGGCAAGGGCCATGCCGGGGCTACTTGCCCAACACCAACGAGGCTGCCGCCCTAGAGCCCAAGAGTTCCAACACCAACGACAACATTGGAACCAAGGCTCGGGAGGCGCCTGCATGGTGGCATGTAGATCTTTGTGAAGACCAGAGGCCTGCAAGACTAGTTGAGAACCATAAGACGAAGACCCCCGGCAGATCCTTGTCGGGGACAACCGAGTCCCCGAAAAGATCCTTGCCGAGGGTGCCCACAAGGCCCCGGCAAGACCCTTTCCAGAGAAATCAGCAAGATCACGGCAAGGCTTTGCCGCCTCGTCACCACCCCAGCATGGTGGCCAACTCACCAACTAAGCAAGCATCTCCGTGGCAGCATGCAGCTTCCAGGCCAACTGAGCAAGCACCCGTGCGGTTGCATGCAAATCTTCGTGAAGACCCTGCCACCGCACCAGCGCAGCAGCCAGCCAGCCAGCGTGGCACTACATGCCTCGACATCTTGGACGCGCGTCGAAGCGAGGCGAGGCAATGACGGACGGGACGAGCTTCCTTGCCGTCCCCAATAAAGCAAGAGGGCACGTCAGCAGCGCATTAAATGTGTTTGTCCTACGGTGCTAGGCGATAGACTTGTACAGTGTACATACTTTCCACCTCCTGTGTGCCACTGTGGCAACCCCTTTTGACTATAAAAGGAGGCCCGAGGCGTACCGAGGAAGGATTCGGACTTTTTGGACTTGGCATGCACCGCAGCTAGTTCAAGAGCTCAAGAACACCAAAAATATACCAAAGCAGGACTAGGGTATTACGCATCTTCGTGACCCAAACCTCGGTAAAAAATCCCCATGTGCTGATCTTTTAGACCCGCTCTTTGCACAACCCCGCGCCCCGCCAACCATAGTAGGGATTCCCCGTGATCCCATAGGTGTCGTTTCCCTGACACACGCGGTCGAAACACAATAACTGTGTGTTATCAAACAGAAAAAAGCTGCAGGCGGGTAGATATTTTTGAGATGGGAAGCCTCGTGCCCTCGTGGAGCCCAATGTACTGTGTGGATGTGTGCATGACCAGGGCACCGGCGTGGCACACGGTTAGTTTGAGTGAACCGTGTCTGTTGCGTCATCCGACTTGTGTAATATTCATAAATTTGGAGAAAAATGACGCGGGAGAGGGTCAGAACACGAACACGCTAACATGTGGACCAAATTTATGTATGAAAAGGGTGGCTTGATGTTCAAATACCAAATGCAACTTTGATGTGGCACCTATCTCATAAAGTGCACGGTATTGCTTGCCCCCCTTGTGTCGGCATGAAGGGAATCCTAAGCTATGAATGCATGCCCGCCCACTGAGGTTCACCTAGCAAAGTGCAAAGTATCTAGCAGCCCCCCTCGTGTCGGCATGAAGGGAATCCTAAGCTATGAATGCATTCCCCCCTTGTGTCGGCACAAAGGGAATCCTAAGCTATGAATGCATCCCCCCCCTCATGTTGGCACAAAGGGAATCCTTAGCTATGAATGCATGCCCCCCAACCGAGGTTCACCTAGCAAAGTGTGAAGTAACTAGAAGCCCCCCCCCACCTCTCGTGTCGGCACGAAGGTAATCGTAAGCTATGAATGCATGCCCCCCAACCGAGGTTCACCTAGCAAAGTGCGAAGTAGCAGCCCCCCCCACACACACACTTTCAGTCGGCAGGCCAGAGAGGCATCTCACCAAGATGGATCGTAAAATGACCAATAATAATCCACCTTGGTCGTACAACCTCTCTCTTGTTGTTGGTCAAAGTGATGGCCGTCCATGTGACCCCAGAGATGGGCTAGGTCGCCAATAATCATGCAAGTAGCTTGTCCCCGAAGACAACCACTGCATGCATGTGGCGCAAACATATATATGTATGGAGAGAAGTGTTTTTAAATACACAATGGAACAACTTTGATGTGGCACATTGATTTCAAACTAGAAATCCCCACACTGAGTGAGGGTTATTAGGTTGACGATGCATATGTATGTTACACCACACTTCAAGCCGATGACGGGGATTCATGCATGCATGCGTGCATAGTATATGTGCTCAAATTTAATTAGGTCTGAATCTGACCATGACCTATACTACGATAACACGAACAAAAGGAAGAATCTGCCATGGTATGTCGGTTAAGGTGATCATGGATGTCCACGCGGGCCCACGAATATATAGGCTTGTCGCCGATAACCACGCGAAGGAGTGTACCATTCGAAGACAACCACTACATGCATATTTATGGAGGTGATGCGTGCATGCATGTTTGAATACCATTTCACAACATTGTTTTGGCGCGTGCATAGAAAATCATACAGTCCCCACATAGAGCGAGATCGGTTCATGACGTTCGTTGTACTAGCCACTTCGACTCAATGGGAGGGACTCATGCGTACACATTGATACGTATCCAACGTATCTACTTTTCCTAACACTTTTCCTCTTGTTTTGGACTCTAATTGGCATGATTGGAATGAAACTAACCCCGGACTGACACTGTTTTCAGCAAAACTACCATGGTGTTGTTTTTGTGTAGAAATAGAAGTTCTTGGAATGGAACGAAACTTTGCAAGGAATTTTTATACCAAATAAGAGAATTTCTGGAGCCAAGACCTACCGGAGGGGGGCACCTGGGTAGGCACAACCCACCAGGGCGCGCCCCCTCACCAAGCACGCTCAGGTGGGTTGTCCCCACCTGGTGGCCCCACAGACCCTGAAACCTACGCTATAAAATCCTATCTTTCCAGAAAAAATCAGGGAGAAAGAATTAACATGTTCCTAGAGACGGAGCTACCGTCACCTCCTGTTCTTCATTGGAAGGCCAGATCTGGAGTCCGTTTGGGGCTCTGGAGAGGGGGATCTTCGTTCTTCGTCATCACCAACCCTTCTCCATCGCCAATTCCATGACGCTCCCCATAGGGAGTGAGTAATTCCTTCGTAGGCTCGCTGGTCGGTGCGGAGTTGGATGGGATTCATCATGTAATCGAGTTAGTTTGTTAGGGCTTGATCCCTAGTATCCACTATGTTCTAAGATTGATGTTGCTATGACTTTGCTATGCTTAATGCTTGTCACTTTGGGTCCGGGTGCCATGAATTCAGATCTGAACCGTTTATGTTATCACCGTTATATCCATGTTCTAGATCCGATCTTGCAAGTTATAGTCACCTACTACGTGTTATGATCCGGCAACCCCGGAGTGACAATAGTCGGGACCACTCCCGGTGGTGACCGTAGTTTGAGGAGTTCATATATTCACTATGTGTTAATGCTTTGTTCCAGTTCTCTATTAAAAGGAGGCCTTAATATCCCTTAGTTTCCAATATGGACACCGCTGCCATAAGAGGGTAGGAAAAAAGATGTCATGCAAGTTCTTTCCTTAAGCACGTATGACTATTTACGGAATACATGCCTACATTATATTGATGAACTAGAGCTAGTGATGTATCGCCCTAGGTTATAACTGTCTCATGATGAATATCATCCAACAGATTACCGATCCAATGCCTACGAATTTATCTTATATTGTTCTTGCTAAGTTACTACTGCTATCGTTACTATTGCACTCGCTACAAAATCACTGCTATCACTGTTACCATTACTATTGCTGCAGCCACTACTATCAAAACTATCATACTACTTTGCTACTGATCACTTTACTATAGATAATTAATCTCCAGGTGTGGTTGAATTGACAACTCATCTACTAATACCTTCAAATATTTCTTTGGCTCCCCTTGTGTCGAACCTATAAATTTGGGTTGAATACTCTAGCCTCGAAAACTGTTGCGATCCCTGAGGGGGTCCTGGATTAGGGGGTGTCCGGATGGCCGGACTATAGCCTTTGGCCGGACTCCTGGACTATGAAGATACAAGATTGAAGACTTCGTCCTGTGTTCGGATGGGACTTTCCTTGGCGTGGAAGGCAAGCTTGGTGATACGGATATGTAGATCTCCTACCATTGTAACCAACTCTGTGTAACCCTAACCCTCTTCGATGCCTATATAAACCGGAGGGTTTTTAGTCCGTAGGACGAACAACAATCATACCATAGGCTAGCTTCTAGGGTTTAGCCTCTCTAATCTCGTGGTAGATCTACTCTTGTACTACCCATATCATCAATATTAATCAAGCAGGAGTAGGGTTTTACCTCCATCGAGAGGGCCCGAACCTGGGTAAAAACATCGTGTCCCTTGTCTCCTGTTACCATCCGCCTAGACGCACAGTTCGGGACCTCCTACCCGAGATCCGCCGGTTTTGACACCGACATTGGTGCTGAGTTCCTCTGTGTCGTCATCTTTAGGCCCGATGGCTCCTTCGATCATCAACAATGATGCGGTCCAGGGTGAGACTTTTCTCCTCGGACAAATCTTTGTATTAGACGGCTTTGCACTACGGGCCAATTCGCTTGGCCATCTGGAGTAGATTGAAATCTACGCCCCTGGCCATCAGGTCAGATTTGGAAGTTTGAACTACACAGCTGACGTCCGCGGAGACTTGATCTTCGACGGGTTCGAGCCACAGCCAAGCATGCTGCACTGTCACGATGGGCATGATCTAGCTCTGCAGCCGAACAGTGCCCTGGAGGCCGCACCAGTGTCCGCTCCGACCCTTAGCTCGGAGCCGACTACGCCGATCGAGGACGGGTGGCTGGACACTGCCTCGGGGGCTGCAATCTCTACGGCGATTGAGTCGAACACCATCCCTTTCCTTTGCAAGGCTCGTAACTCCAAGGTGCCGAACTCCTCTCCAGACTCCGAACCTTCTGCACCCCTACCAATCGAATCCGATTGGGCGTCGGTCATGGAATTCACCGCCGCGGACATCTTTCAGCACTCGCCCTTTGGCGACATCCTAAGTTCACTAAAGTCTCTCTCTTTATCAGGAGAGCCCTGGCCAGACTATGGTCAGGAAGGTTGGGATGCGGACGACGAAGAAATTCAAAGCCCACCCACCACCCACTTTGTAGCCACTGTCGATGATTAACCCGACATGCTCGACTTCGACTCCGAAGACATTGACGGTATGGACGACGATGCAGGAAATGACCAAGAACCAGCGCCTACAGGGCACTAGAAGGCCACCTCGTCATACGACATTTACATGGTGTACATCCCAAAAGATGGGAATGGCGATGGAACAAGGAAGGATGACCCCTCCAATAAACAGCCTAAGCGCTGGCGTCACCGGCGCCGCTCTAAATCCCGCCACAGCAAAAATGGTGATTCCGGCACGGGAGACAATAACACCCCGGACAGTGCCGAAGACAACCCCCTCCAGCAAGATTCAGTGCAAGAGGATGGAGAAGCCAGCCCTCATGAGAGAGCGGCAGGCAGAGAGGTAGAGGATGATAATTGCATGCCTCCCTCGGAAGACGAGGCAAGCCTCGACGACGACGAATTTGTCGTGCCCGAGGATTCCGTCGAAGAAGAGTGTTTCAAACGCAGGCTTATGTCCACGACAATTAGCCTCAAGAAAAAGCAGCAACAGCTTAGAGCTGACCAAGACTTGCTAGCCGACAGATGGACTGAAGTCCTTGCGACCGAAGAGTATGAACTCGAGCGCCCCTCCAAGAGCTACCCAAAACGCAGGCTGCTACCCCGATTAGAGGAGGAAGCACCTAAACCTACATCACCAGCGCATGATACGGCCGACCGGCCACCTCGTGGCCGCGACAGAGAGGCCTCTCGGCCCTCCACTCAAGCCGCACCCCGGCGCTGCTCAAAAAATGACAAGGCACGGGAAAATGCGCCAGACCTGCGGGATATACTAGAGGACAAGGCAAGGCAGACAAGGTCGATCTACGGATCGCGTGGGTGCCCCACGATACGTGATGATAACCGTCACGCCGGATATGGCAATTCCGGCCGGGCCGAACACATTAGACAAAGCTCATTTGAGCTGCGTCGTGATATAGCCCAATACAAAGGTGCCACACACCCACTATGCTTCACAGACGAAGTGATGGATCATCAAATCCCTGAGGGTTTCAAGCCCGTAAACATTGAATCATACGATGGCACAACAGATCCTGCAGTCTGGATCGAGGACTATCTCCTCCATATCCACATGGCCCGCGGTGATGATCTACACGCCATCAAATACCTCCCACTCAAGCTTAAAGGACCAGCTCGGCATTGGCTTAACAGCTTGCCAGCGGAGTCAATTGGTTGTTGGGAAGACCTGGAAGCCGCATTCCTCGACAACTTCCAGGGCACCTATGTGCGACCACCAGACGCCAATGACCTAAGCCACATAATTCAGCAGCCAGAGGAATCAGCCAGACAATTCTGGACATGGTTCCTAACCAAGAAAAATCAAATCGTCGACTGTCCGGATGCAGAGGCCCTTGCAGCCTTCAAACATAACATCCGCGACGAGTGGCTTGCCCGGCACCTAGGACAGGAAAAGCCGAAATCCATGGCAGCCCTCACAACACTCATGACCCGCTTTTGCGCGGGAGAGGACAGCTGGCTAGCTCGTAGTAACAACATGACCAAGAGCCCTGGTAAGTCGGATACCAAGGACAGCAATGGCAGGTCGCGTCGCAACAAGCACAAGCGCCGCATTAATGGCGATAATGCTGAGGATACGGCAGTTGATGCCGGATTCAGAGGCTCTAAACCCGGTCAGCGGAAAAGGCCATTCAAAAGAAATACTCCGGGCCCGTCCAATTTGGACCGAATACTCGACCGCTCGTGCCAGATACACGGCACCCTTGAAAAACCAGCCAACCACACCAACAGGGATTGTTGGGTGTTCAAGCAGGCAGGCAAGTTAAATGCCGGAAACAATGACAAGGGGCTGCATAGCAACGACGAGGAGGAGCCCCGGCCGCCGAATAATAGAGGACATAAGGGCTTCCCCCTACAAGTGCGGACGGTGAACATGATATACGCAACCCACATACCCAAAAGGGAGCGGAAGCATGCACTAAGGGACGTATATGCGATGGAGCCAGTCGCCCCAAAGTTCAATCTGTGGTCCTCCTGCCCGATCACTTTTGATCGAAGGGACCACCCCACTAGTATCCGCCATGGCGGATTTGCCACATTGGTTCTAGACCCAATCGTTGACGGATTTCACCTCACTAGAGTCCCGATGGACGGTGGCAGCAGCCTGAACTTGCTTTATCAAGATACAGCGCGCAAAATGGGCATAGACCCCTCAAGGATTAAACCCACAAAGACAACCTTTAAAGGCGTCATACCAGGTGTAGAGGCCATTTGTATAGGCTCAGTTACACTTGAAGTGGTCTTCGGATCCCTGGATAACTTCCGAAGCGAGGAGTTAATCTTCGACATAGTCCCGTTCCGCAGCGGCTATCACGCACTACTCGGACGAACCGCGTTTGCAAAGTTCAATGCGGTGCCGCACTACACATACCTCAAGCTCAAGATGCCAGGCCCTCGAGGAGTCATTACGGTCAACGTAAACACCGAACGCTCTCTCCTAATGGAGGAGCATACGGCGGCTCTCGCGGCGGAACTACAAAGCAGCCTCTCAAGGAAATTTTCGAGTACGGCTATTAAACGGCCAGACACCGTCAAGCACGGCCGGAGTAACCTACAACAAGGCCACCTGGCACGTCCCGAGCATGCGTAGCAATGTGTCCCCAAGCCCAGCCCTCACGAAATTGTGAAACCAGTACTACGCGTACATAATTACGCTCTGGAAATACCATGGGCATAGGGGGAGGGGCACGACCACGGTAGGCCCAGAATGCGGCTCAACCGCACCAGGGGTTCCCGATTGTGTAATTCTTTTTTCTTACTTTCAGGCTCCTTTATCAAGAAGCCCTGTCCGGCAGTAGAACCGCCGAACACACGATGCAACACCTAGGGAAGCAGAAAGCTACATCGAGTGTCCAGGTGGTCTCTATAACGAGCAGTATACTTGTTTTACATATCATCCCGCAGCTCGCTCTTGGAGGGGGACATGTCATATAGTCCCGTCCCTTGCTTATCGCACTATTTGTATCGTTCTGCTTTTACCGCAGCTTTTTTAATAAATAATGCACAGCTTTTGCCTATTATTGCATTCCTTTTTCTTATCTATATATGTTCACTTATGACATGTTGCATCCGTACGCTTTGGTACGGCCAAATACACCAGGGGCTTAAGTACCCCAATATGGTGTGATAAGTCCGAACACTTTCACAAGTGCGGCACCTCGAACTTATAGCATTATATGCATCGGCTCTGAATCATGTCTTGGGTCAATAGTTGGGTTTGCCCGGCTCCCATGTTTTGGTACCTTACGTTCCGTTATATCGGCTAAGGTAGCGCTGGGAGAACCACTGCGATTGTGCCCTGGTTGAGCTGGGTTAAGCACCTCAGTGGAGAAAGCTAAAACTGACCGTCATGATAGGGCGAGAGCCGGTCGCTGTTCGAGAGGTTTTCAAGTCCCTAAAGACTTATGCCGCTTAGAGCGAGGATCGGCTTTGTCCGGCCCAGGCGTGGATAGCGCCCCGAACTCGGTCTTCCGAATACTAGGGGCTTCGCCAAAATTTAAAATTATAGAATTCTATGGCTAAGTGAGAGTTTTCAAGCATTATAGTCCGGTTGCCTCGTTCGTCGCGTTGAGCGCCTCCCTCGAAGGACCGAAGAATGGGAAAAAGAGCGCTCAAGTTTATCCCGAACACCCCAGCACTCGTGGCATGGGGGCAGAAGCCGACGACTCGCCATCTCTCAAATTTAACAAACGGCCGCACAGAAGGTAATATTTTAAATTCACAAGCGTTGCTTAGCGCATATGAACAAGTTTTCAGCGTACAGGATAACAAAAGCGAGTTTACTCAAAAATTACATCTTTGGAGCATTCACCCGCTATAAGGCGGGCACCCTTCAGGACGCTCTCATAATACATCTCGAGCTTGCGATACTCCCTGCCCGGCGGTGGTCTGTCCGTCACAAGCTTCTCAGCATCCATCTTGCCCCAGTGCACTTTAGCATGGGCAAGGGCCATACGGGCACCTTCGATGCAGACGGAGCACTTGACGACTTCAATCCATGGACAGGCGTCCACCAGCTACCTCACCAGCCCAAAGTAGCTCCCAGGCATGGCTTCCTCAGGCCACAGCCGAACTATGAGGCCCTTCATGGCCTGATCGGCCACCTTATGGAGCTCGACCAACTGTTTCAGCTGGTCGCTCAAGGGCACCGGGTGTCCGGCCTCAGCATACTGAGACCAGAACACCTTCTCCGTAGAGCTCCCCTCCTCGGCTCGGTAGAACGCGGCAGCATCGGACACACTGCGGGGCAAATCTGCGAATGCTCCTGGAGAGCTCCGGATTCGGGTAAGTAACAAGTAATTCACTTTCATGTGCATGCTTTGCATAAAGAATGCCTTACCCGCCGCTATCTTCTTCATCGCTTCAATCTCCTAGAGGGCTTTTTGGGCTTCGGCCTTAGCAGCTTTGGCGCTCTCAAGGGCCGAGGCAAGCTCGGACTCTCGAGTCTTTGAGTCACGCTCCAAACTCTCGTGTTTTTCCATGAGAGCCTGGAGCTCTTGCCGCACCTCCGCCCCC
Organism: Triticum aestivum; assembly: GCF_018294505.1. Classification (NCBI taxonomy): domain Eukaryota; kingdom Viridiplantae; phylum Streptophyta; class Magnoliopsida; order Poales; family Poaceae; genus Triticum; species Triticum aestivum. Next base: position 413,215,053 of record NC_057801.1, read on the forward strand.
CGTGCCTCCTGCTTCTCTCGCTCGGTGCACTCCGCGGCCGCATTGCTTTCTGCCTTAGACACCGCCTCCTTCAGGGTCGCCACCTTGTTCGTGGCCCCTGCAATTCTCACGTTATTCCTGTCATTTTTTGCAACCACATCTTTTATATACTTCCATAAGGTATTACTTACCTTCCTTGTCCTCGAGCTGCTTTTTGGCAAGGCCGAGCTCTCTCTCGGACTGCTCGAGGCTCCGCTTCAATGCATTGACCTCCGTAGTCAGTGCGACAGAGGTCAGCAGCGCAGCCTGCATTCCCCATATTGACATACTTATGTTAGACTCCTACGTACATCTTTTTAGATCCTCAGTTCGGCTTTTCTTTCCGAACACCAAACTGAGCATCAGGGGCTACTGTCTATGCGGTAATATTTTTACATATCTTAAATACATACCTCAAAGCCCGTTAGAAGGCTGGCACAGGCTTTAGTCAGTCCTCTCTTGGCGGACTGAACTTTCTGAATCACCACACTCATAACAGTGCGGTGCTCCTCGTCGATGGAAGCGCCATTAAGCGCCTCCAGCAAATTATCCGGTGCCTCCAGTTGGACGGAGGTCACCGGTGTCGCAATCTCGCCCTTCTTACGAAGGGGCCGCCTGCCGGGCTCCAGAACCACTGAAGGTTCCGGTGCGGAGTCCGGCCTAGGGCCGGACTTAGAGCCCTTTGGGGTTTTATCCCCCTTGCGCCTGGATTCCGGGAGGTCGCCTTGCGGCGCCTCCTGGACCACCTCCTCCTGGCTGGGCCCCTTTTGGGACCCCACCTCGGCGTCATCCACAGCGTGAGGGGAGGAAGCAACCGGAAGTGAGGTGCTATTCACGTCCGACGAATCTAGGGAGCCGCTCGTTGAAGCGTCGAGCTCGTCCTTGGGCAGGCTGTTGGGTTATATTCGGCGTTAGGAGATACTGTGTGACAAATAAATGCCATGAGTTATTCTGGTATTCGGACACTTACGATTTTGCCAGGGGCTTAGCCCTCGGTGGCCACTCCTCTTAGCGGTCGTCGGGATTGGTGGAGTAGTCCGAAGGAAGGGTCCTTCCCTTCTTGGACCCTCCGGCCTCCCCAGTTGGGGCGGCCTTCCTTTTCTTCTCTTCCCCCGCTGGGGGAGAGGCCTCTTTTTCCTCCTCCTCGTCTTCGCGGGAGGAGTCCGCCTCGGAGCCATCGGACGATGAGTCCGATAACACCTGGCGCCGGGAACTCTTTCGGGTTCCCGTGGCCTTCTTCTTGGCCTTCTTCTCCGGCACCACGTGAGGTGCCGGAACCAGCAGCCCCATCAATCAGGCGTCCGCTGGGTCTTCTGGCAAGGGAGCCGGGCAGTCAACCTGCCCGGACATCTTTTGCCAGGCCTGTCAAAGGTAAGGGAGTTTAGATCCCGCATAGAGTCAAACTATGGAAAACAAGTGTCCTGTAAAGGGTAAAATAGCTTACCTTGCCGGCTTGACGCTGCGAGCTGAATCCGCGATCTTCGGTAGCGGATGCGGGAGCCTCGGCGCCCTTAAATAGCACCTTCCAGGCATCTTCGTACGTAGTGTCGAAGAGCCTGCTCAAGGTTTGGTGCTGTGCCGGATCAAACTCCCACAGGCTGAAGGCCCGTTGTTGGCACGGGAGGATCCGGCGAATGAGCATGACCTGGACTACGTTGATGAGCTTGAGCTTCTTGTTCACCAGATTTTTGACGCAGGATTGGAGTCCGATCAGCTCTTCCGAATTACCCCATGTTAGGCCCATCTCTTTCCAAGAGGTGAGCCGTGTAGGGAAGCCAGATCGAAATTCGGGGCCGCTGCCCATTTAGGGTCACGTGGCTCGGTGATGTAGAACCACCCCGATTGCCACCCCTTTATGGTCTCCACGAAGGAGCCCTCGAGCCATGGGACGTTGGCCATCTTGCCCACCATGGCACCTCCGCACTCCGCTTGGCGGCCGCCCACTACCTTCGGCTTGACATTGAAGGTCTTCAGCCATAAGCCGAAGTGGGGCTGGATGTAGAGGAAGGCCTCGCACACGACGATGAACGTCGAGATGTTGAGGACGAAATTCGGGGCCAGATCATGGAAATCCAGGCCATAGTAGAACATGAGCCCCCGGATAAATGGGTGAAGTGGAAAACCTAGTCCGCGGAGGAAGTGGGTGAGGAACACCACCCTCTCATGGGGCCCGGGGGTGGGGATGAGTTGCCCCTTGTCGGGGAGCCGATGCGCGATGTCGCTGGACAAGTATCCGGCCTTCCGCAGCCTCTTGATGTGCCCCTCCGTGATGGAGGAGGCCATCCACTTGCCTCCCACTCCGGACATGGCTGGGGAAGGTTGAGGCGAGATGTGCAGACTTGGGCGCTGGAGCTCGAGTGCGCGGAAATGGATAAGCAAAGGAGGAAGAAGGCGTAGGTAAAAAGGTGGATCCTTATCCCCTTATATGGACGGACAAAGCTATGCGTCCCCACCAGCCTGGTAAAACTCGCTTATCTCCCAAGCACCGTAATCAATGGCGTGGTTGGGTTACCCACGCCCGTATTGATGAGAATCCCGGAATAAGGGGACACGATCTCTGCTTTGACAAGACGTGCCAAGGAAACCGCCTCGCTAAACGCGCTGAGGTGGGACAGTGAAAACGATTCGAATAGAGGCTTGGCCGTGGTGTGATGTCACGCCACGGAATACGTCAACAGATTGAATTTGTGTAAATATTATTCTCTCTACAGTGGTATGTGGAACTTATTTTGCAGAGCCAGACACTATCCTTGTGTTCAAAATCTTCTATGAAGTATTCGGAGGAGGAACCCGCCTTGCAATGCCGAAGACAATATGCGCGCCGGACTCGTCGTCATTGAAGCCTGGTTCAGGGGCTACTAAGGGAGTCCTGTATTAGGGGGTGTCCGGATGGCCGGACTATAGCCTTTGGCCGGACTCCTGGACTATGAAGATACAAGATTGAAGACTTCGTCCCGTGTCCGGATGGGACTTTCCTTGGCGTGGAAGGCAAACTTGGCGATACGGATACGTAGATCTCCTACCATTGTAACCGACTCTGTGTAACCCTAACCCTCTTCGGTGCCTATATAAACCGGAGGGTTTTTAGTCCGTAGGACGAACAACAATCATACCATAGGCTAGCTTCTAGGGTTTAGCCTCTCTGATCTCGTGGTAGATCTACTCTTGTACTATCCATATCATCAATATTAATCAAGCAGGAGTAGGGTTTTACCTCCAGCGAGAGGGCCCGAACCTGGGTAAAAACATCGTGTCCCTTGTCTCCTGTTACCATCCGCCTAGACGCACAGTTGGGACCTCCTACTCGAGATCTACCGGTTTTGACACCGACAATCCCCTATACTTGTGGGTTATCAAGACCTTTTTCTAGCGTCGTTGCCAGGGAGCATAGCTATATTTGTTGAGTCACTTAAGATTATTATCATATTATCACTATGAGGAATCTGAAGGATGCTAAGACCAAGATATTTCCCTCTAAGATGAGGGGAGGTAAGGAACTGCCATCCAATTCTGCTTTAGATTCACCTTCTATTATAAGTAAACTTGCAACACCACCACATGCTATCAATTCTGATATGTCGCAAGTTATTGATGATGCTACTTCTGCTATGGATAATGCTTATGATGATGCTAGTACCTTGCTTGATAATGATGATGTGCCACTTGGTGATTTTCTTGATGAACAAATTGCTAGAGTAATACAACATGATGTTGTTGAATCTGATGATGAGCTTGAAACTGAAACTCCTGAAACACCTGCTAGAACTAGTCTTCCTAGATATGAATTGCCTAAGGTATGGAAGGTTGTGTTATAAATGAGGAGACAACTAGAGATATTCTTGCTTGTAAGGATAGGGATGATCTAGAGAAATTATTATGCATGTATAAGGAAAAATCTCTGAATGCTATAATGAAATATGATCCTAAGTTTGCTACCTCACTTATCTTTATTGATGATAAGGATTATGAATTCTCTGTCGACCCAGAGTTAATTACTTTGGTTGAATCTGATCCTTTCCATGGTTATGAAACTGAAACTATTATGGCACATCTTACTAAGTTGAATGACATAGCCACTCTTTTTACTCATGATGAGAAGACTCTCTATTACTTTATTCTCAAACTATTTTCGTTCTCACTAAAGGGTGATGCTAAAGCTTGGTCCAATACTCTTGCTCCTGGTTGTGTGCGTAGTCCCCAGGATATGATTTATTACTTCTCTGAAAAATATTTTCCTGCTCATAAGAAACAAGCTGCCTTACAAGAAATATTTAACTTTGTGCAAACTAAAGAAGAGAGTCTCCCACAAGCTTGGGGGAGGCTTTGCCAGTTACTTAATGCTTTGCCTGATCATGCTCTTAAGAAAAATGAAATACTTGATATCTTATATAATGGACTGTCCGATGCTTCTATGGACTTCCTAGATAGTTGTGCTGGTTGTGTTTTTAGGGAACGAACTGTTGTCAAGCTGAAGAATTATTGAATAATATATTGAGAAATTATGATGATTGGACTCTTCCCGAACCACCGCCTAAACCCACTCCAAAGAAGAGGGGTATATTATATTTCAGTCCTGCAGATATCCAAGAGGCAAAGAAATCTATGAAGGAAAAAGGTATTAGAGCTGAGGATGTAAAAAATATGTGGGCTTGATACACCACCACTGCCTAAGGTGGTAGAGGTAAATTCTTTAATGAAGTTCAATGATAATGATAATCCTCACAATATTCACCCTAGTAAATGCCTTTATGAGTTTGAAAATTATATTAGAAAACAAGATCACTTCAATGCAAATGTTACGAAAGAATTGAAATATAATTCTGATACGATTGCTCGCTTGAGTGACTTGTGATACGTCTCCAATGTATCTATAATTTTTGATTGTTCCATTCTATTATATTACCTGTTTTGGATGTTTAATGGGATTTACTATACACTTTTATATTATTTTTGGGACTAACCTATTAACCGGAGGCCCAGTCCAAATTGCTGTTTTTTTGCCTATTTCAGTGTTTCGCAGAAAATGAATATCAAACGGAGTCCAAACGGAAAGAAACCTTTAGGAGATTTATTTTTGGAACAAACGTAATCCAGGAGACTTGGAGTGGGCCTCAAGAAAGAAACAAGGCGGCCATGAGGCAGCGAGGCGTGCCCCCACCCTCGTGGGCCCCTCGTGGCTCCCCTGACCGACTTCCTTTGCCTATATATACTCATATACCCTGGAAACATCGAGGAGCACCAGAAACCCTATTTCCACCGCCGCAACCTTCTGTACCCGTGAGATGCCATCTTGGGGCCTTTTCCGGCGCTCCGCCGGAGGGGGAATCGATCATGGATTGCTTCTACATCAACACCATAGCCTCTCCGATGAAGTGTGAGTAGTTTACCACAGACCTTTGGGTCCATAGTTATTAGCTAGATGGCTTCTTCTCTCTCTCTGATTCTCAATACAAAGTTCTCCTCGATCTTCTTGGAGATCTTTTTGATGTAATTCTTTTTGCGGTGTGTTTGTTGAGATCCGATGAATTGTGGGTTTACGATCAAGATTATCTATGAACAATATTTGAATCTCCTCTGAATTCTTTTATGTATGATTTGTTATCTTTGCAAGTCTCTTTGAATTATCAGTTTGATTTGGCCTACTAGATTGATCTTTCTTGCAATGGGAGAAGTGCTTAGCTTTGGGTTCAATCTTGCGGTGTCCTTTCCCAGTGACAGCAGGGGCAGCAAGGCGCGTATTGTACTTGTTGCCATCGAGGATAAAAAGATGGGGTTTATATCATATTGCTTGAGTTTATCCCTCTACATCATGTCATCTTGCCTAATGCGTTACTCTGTTCTTATGAACTTAATACTCTAGATGCATGCTGGATAGTGGTCGATGTGTGGAGTAATAGTAGTAGATGCAGAATCGTTTCGATCTACTTGTCGCGGACGTGATGCCTATATACATGATCATGCCTAGATATTCTCATAACTATGCACTTTTCTATCAATTGCTCGACAGTAATTTGTTCACCCACCTTAATACTTATGCTATCTTGAGAGAAGCCACTAGTGAAACCTATGGCCCCCGGGTCTATTTTCCATCATATAAGCTTCCGATCTATTTTATTTTGCAATCTTTACTTTCCAATCTATATCATAAAAATACCAAAAATATTTATCTTATTATCTCTATCAGATCTCACTTTTGCAAGTGGCCATGAAGGGATTGACAACCCCTTTATCGCATTGGTTGCAAGGTTCTTATTTGTTTGTGTAGGTACGAGGGATTTGCGTGTAGCCCCCTACTGGATTGATACCTTGGTTCTCAAAAACTAAGGGAAATACTTACGCTACTTTGATGCATCACCCTTTCCTCTTCAAGGGAAAACCAACGCATGCTCAAGAGGTAGCAAGAAGGATTTCTGGCGCCGTTGCCGGGGAGGTTAGTGCTTGAAGGTATATCTTTAGATCTTGCAATCGAATCTTTTAGTTTCTTGTTTTGTCACCAGTTTAGTCTATAAAAGAAAACTACAAAAAAAGGAATTAAGGTTGCCTCATATGCTTCATATTTTTAATATCTTTCGTGAAAATGATGGAAAGGAAAATTGTGCTCAAGTGCTAGAAGAAGAATGCATTAGAATGTTTGGCACTAAATCTTTGTATGATGAGCATGATTGCAATATTGTTAGTATGAATTCTATGAATATCCATGATGCTAATGATATGCAAAGCCACAAACTTGGGATGCTATGTTAGATGAAGATGATATTTTTTGTCCCCCAAGTTTTGATGAGAAAATATATTATGATGATAGCATGCCTCCTATTTATGATGATTATTGTGATGACATGTATGCTATAAAGAATAAAGATAACCATGAAACTTTTCATCATGATTTTAATTTTCCATTGGATTATGCTTCACATGATATTTGTTTTGTTGAGTTTGCTCCCACTACTATTGATGAGAATAAATTTGCTTATGTGGAGAGTAGTAAAATTTATATGTAAGTAGATCATGAAAAGGATGCTTTAGGTGCTGGTTATATGGTTGAATTCATTCATGATGCTACTGAAAATTATTATGAGAGAGGATCATATGCTTCTACATATTGCAATAATATCAAGTTTCCTCTCTATGTGTTGAAAATTTTGAAGTTATGCTTGTTTTGCCTTCCTATGCTAGTTGATTATTGTTCCCACAAGTTGTTTACTCACAAAATACCTATGCATAGAAAGTGGGTTATACTTAAATGTACTAGTTATATTCTTCATGATGCTCTCTTTATGTTTCAATTCTTATCTTTTATGTGAGCATCATTGAAATCATCATGCCTAGTTAGGGGCGTTAAACGTTAGCGCTTGTTGGGAGGCAACCCAATTTTATTTTCATTCTTTGCTTTTTGATCCTGTTTAGTAATAAATAATTCATCTAGCCTTTGTTTAGGTGTGTTTTTATGTTTTAATTAGAGTTTGTGCCAAGTAGAACCTTTGGGAAGAATTGGGTGAAGTCTTTGTGATCTTGCTGTAAAAAACAGAAACTTTTGCGCTCACGAGATTAGCTGCCATATTTTACTGGAGAGTGCTTTTAGGTTGATTCTTTTTGCAGATGATTAATAGACAAATTCCGCACGTCCACCCATTTATGTACGAATTTTGGGAGTTACAGAAGTACTAGAGTGATACATATTACTACAGACTGTTCTGTTTTTGACAGATTCTGTTTTGTATGTGTCGTTTGCTTATTTTGATGAATCTATGAGTAGTATCGGAGGGTATGAACCATAGAGAAGTTGGAATACATTAGATATTACACCAATATTAATTTAGAATGAGTTCATAACAGTACCTAAGTGGTTATTTATTTTCTTATACTAACGGAGCTTACAAGTTTTCTGCTAAGTTTTGTGTTGTGAAGTTTTCAAGTTTTGGGTAGAGATTCGATGGACTATGGAATAAGGAGTGGCAAGAGCCTAAGCTTGGGGATTCCCAAGGCACCCCAAATTAATATTCAAGGACAACCAAGAGCCTAAGCTTGGGGATGCCCCAGATGGCATCCCCTCTTTCGTCTTTGTTCATCGGTAAGTTTCCTTGATGTTATATTTTTATTCACCACATGATATGTGTTTTGCTTGGAGTGTCTTGTATGATTTGAGTCTTTGCTTTTTACTTTACCACAATCATCCTTGCTGTACACACCTTTTGAGAGAGACACACCTGAATCGGAATTTATTAGAATATTCTATGTGCTTCACTTATATCTTTTGAGCTAGATAATTTTGCTCTAGTACTTCACTTATATCTTTTTAGAGCACGGCGGCGGTTTTATTTTGAAGAAATAGATGAGCTCTCATGCTTCACTTATATTATTTTGAGAGTCTTTTAGAACAGCATGGTAATTTGCTTTGGTTATAAAATTAGTCCTAATATGATGGACATCCAAGAAGGATATAATAAAAACTTTCATATAAAGTGCATTGAATACTATGAGAAGTTTGATTCTTTATGATTGTTTTGAGATATGAAGATGGTGATTAGAGTCATGCTAGTTGAGTAGTTGTGAATTTGAGGAATACTTGTGTTAAAGTTTGTGATTCCCGTAGCATGCACGTATGGTGAACCATTATGTGATGAAGTTGGAGCATGATTTATTTATTGATTGTCTTCCTTATGTGTGGAGGTTGGGATCACGCGATGGTTAACTCCTACCAACCCTTCCCCTAGGAGCATGCGCGTAGTGCTTGGTTTTGATGACTTGTAGATTTTTGCAATAAGTATGTGAGTTCTTTATGACTAATGTTGAGTCCATGGATTATACACACTCTCACCCTTCCACCATTGCTAGCCTCTCTTGTGCCGCTCAACTTTTGCCGGTATCATACACCCACCATATACCTTCCTCAAAACAACCACCATACCTACGTATTATGACATTTCCATAGCCATTCCGAGATATATTGCCATGCAACTTTCCACCATTCTGTTTATTATGACACGCTCCATCATTGTCATATTGCTTTTGCATGATCATGTAGTTGACATCGTATTTGTGGCAAAGCCACCTTTATAATTCTTTCATACATGTCGCTCTTCACTCATTGCATATCCCGGTACACCACTGGAGGCATCCACATAGAGTCATATTTTAGTCTAAGTATCGAGTTGTAATCTTTAGTTGTAAGTAAATAAAAGTGTGATGATCTTCATTATTAGAGCATTGTCCCATGTGAGGAAAGTATGATGGAGACTATGAATCCCTCACAAGTTGGGATGAGTCTCCAGACTTTATGAAAAATGAAAGAGGCCAAAGAAGCCCAAATAAAAAAAGAGGCCAAAGAAGCCCACCAAAAAAATAAGAGAAAAAGACAGAAGGGACAATGTTACTATCCTTTTACCACACTTGTGCTTCAAAGTAGCACCATGATTTTCATGATAGAGAGTCTCGTATGTTGTCACCTTCATATGCTAGTGGGAATTTTTCATTATAGAACTTGTCTTGTATATTCCAATGATGGGCTTCCTCAAATTGCCCTAGGTCTTCGTGAGCAAGCAAGTTGGATGCACACCCACTTAGTTTCTTTTGATGAGCTTTCATACACTTATAGCTCTAGTGCATTCGTTGCATGGAAATCCCTACTCACTCACATTGATATTTATTAATGGGCATCTCCATAGCTCGTTGATATGCGTAGTTGATGTGAGACTCTCTTCTCCTTTTTTGTCTTCTCCACAACCACCATCCTATTCTACCTATAGTGCTATGTCCATGGCTCACACTCATGTATTGCGTAAAGATGGAAGAAGTTTGAAAATACTAAAGTATGAAACAATTGCTTGGCTAAAACCGGGGTTCAGCATGATTTAAATATTTTGTGTGATGAAGATAGAGCATAGCCAGACTATATGATTTTGTAGGGATAACTTTCTTTGGCCATGTTATTTTGAGAAGACATGATTACTTTGGTATGCTTGAAGTATTATTACCCTTATGTCAACATTAAACTTTTGTCTTAAATCTTTCGGATCTGAACATTCATGCCACAATAAATAAAATTACATTGAGAATTATGCTAGGTAGCATTCCACATCGAAAATTATGTTTTTATCATTTACCCACTCGAGGACGAGCAGGAATTAAGCTTGGGGATGCTTGATACGTCTCCAATGTATCTATAATTTTTTTATTGTTCCATGCTATTATATTACTTGTTTTGGATGTTTAATGGGCTTTACTATACACTTTTATATTATTTTTTGGACTAACCTATAAACCGGAGGCCCAGTCCAAATTGCTGTTTTTTGCCTATTTTAGTGTTTCGCAGAAAAGGAATATCAAACGGAGTCCAAACAGAATGAAACCTTCGGGAGAGTTATTTTTGGAACAAATGCAATCCAGGAGACTTGGAGTGGGCGTCAAGAAAGAAACGAGGCGGCCACGAGGCAGGGAGGCGCGCCCCAGGGGGTAGGCGCGCCCCCACCCTCGTGGGCCCCTCGTGGCTCCCCTGACCGACTTCCTTCGCCTATATATACTCATATACCCTGAAAACATCCAGGAGCACCACGAAACCCTATTTCCACCGCCACAACCTTCTGTACCCATGAGATCCCATCTTGGGGCCTTTTCCGGTGCTCCGCCGGAGGGGGAATTGATCACGGAGGGCTTCTACTTCAACACCATAGCCTCTCCGATGAACTGTGAGTAGTTTACCACAGACCTTTGGGTCCATAGTTATTAGCTAGATGGCTTCTTCTCTCTCTTTGATTTTCAATACAAAGTTCTCCTCGATCTTCTTGGAGATCTATATGATGAAATTCTTTTTGCGGTGTGTTTGTCGAGATCCGATGTATTGTGGGTTTATGATCAAGATTATCTATGAACAATATTTGAATATGCTCTGAATTCTTTTATGTATGATTGGTTATCTTTGCAAGTCTCATTGAATTATCAGTTTGGTTTGGCCTGCTAGATTGATCTTTCTTGCAATGGGAGAAGTGCTTAGCTTTGGGTTTAATCTTGCGGTGTCCTTTCCAGTGACAGCAGGGGCAGCAAGGCACGTATCATATTGTTGCCATCGAGGATAAAAAGATAGGGTTTATATCATATTGCTTGAGTTTATCCCTCTACATCATGTCATCTTGCCTAATGTGTTACTCTGTTCTTATGAACTTAATACTCTAGATGCATGCTGGATAACGGTCAATATGTGGAGTAATAGTAGTAGATGCAGAATTGTTTCGATCTACTTGTCGCGGACGTGATGCCTATATACATGATCATGCCTAGATATTCTCATAACTATGCACTTTTCTATCAATTGCTCGGCGGTAATTTGTTCACCCATCGTAATACTTATGCTATCTTGAGATAAGCCACTAGTGAAACCTATGCCCCCCGGGTCTATTTTCCATCATATAAGTTTCCGATCTATTTTATTTTGCAATCTTTACTTTCCAATCTATATCATAAAAATACCAAAAATATTTATCATATTATCTCTATCAGATCTCACTTTTGCAAGTGGCCGTGAAGGGATTGACAATCCCTTTATCGCGTTGGTGGCAAGGTTCTTATTTGTTTGTGTAGGTACGAGGGATTTGCATGTAGCCTCCTACTGGATTTATACCTTGTTTCTCAAAAACTAATGGAAATACTTACGCTACTTTGCTGCATCACCCTTTCCTCTTCAAGGGAAAACCAACGCATGCTCAAGAGGTAGCAACTTGTTATTTAGAATCTGAAATGATGTTAGAGGTGTCGGAAAGCATGCTTCTATTGTACAAACCCAGTTAGAACAAGTTGCTAAATCTCAAAGAGAGTTGCTGGATGAAATGAATAATAATATACATGACTTGGCTGTTAGAGTTGCAACTAGAGGAGGTAAAATGACTCAGGAACCACTTTATCCTGAGGGACACCCAAAAACAACACTACTGCACCTAGTCCTTCTAAAAGGAAGAAGAAAAAGAAAAATGATATGACTTTGCATGCTTCTAGTGAACCTGAAGTAGAAAAACCTCCTGATAATGATAATGATGTCTCTGTTTCTGATGTTGAAACTCAATTTGGTAATAAACATCCACCTAGTGATAATGAAAAAGATAATGCTGATGTTCATGAAGATGCTCAACCAAACAATGAAAAAGAATCAGACAATGATGTTGAGATAGAACCACCTATTGATCTTGATAACCCACAACCTAAGAATAAAAGATATGATAAAAGAGACTTCATTGCTAGAAAAGATGGTAAAGAAAGAGATCCATGGGTTCAAAAACCTATGCCTTTTCCACCCAAGTCAACTAAAAAGAAAGATGATGAAGAATTTGAACGCTTTGCTGAAATGCTGAAGCCAGTCTTTTTGAGTACTCGCTTGACTGACATCCGTAAAATGCCTCCTTATGCAAAGTATATGAAGGACATCATCACTAATAAGAGAAAAATACAAGAAGATGAAATCTCCACCATGCTTGCTAATTATACTTTTAAGGATGGAGTACCCAACAAACTTGGAGATCCGGGAATACCAACTATACCTTGCTCCATCAAAAAGAATTATGTGAAAACTGCTTTGCGTGACTTAGGAGCTGGTTTTAGTGTTATACCTTTCTCTTTGTATAAAAAACTTGGTTCGAATAAACTCACACCTAATGAAATATCTTTGCAAATGGCTGACAAATCAACTACCATACCTATTGGTATTTGTGAGGATGTGCCCGTTGTTGTTGCTAATGTTACTATTTTGACTGACTTTGTTATACTTGAGATGCCTGAGGATGACAACATGTCGATTATCCTTGGTAGACCCTTCTTGAATACTACAAGTGCTGTTATTGATTGCAATAAAATCAAGGTCACTTTTCATATCAACGGTAATGAGCATACGGTGCACTTTCCAAAGAAACAATTCCAATTGAATGGTATTAATGTTATTGAAAAATCTCTAACAATCACTATTGGAAGTTTTCATCTACCTATTGTTAAAAATAAATATGAAATGCTTATTGTTGGGGACATTCACATCCCCGTTGAGGTAACTTAGTCATTTACGAAAGTTCTTCGGTTTCATGCTAATCGAAAGTGGTTGTTAATAAGACCTGATCAACCTTATTAATGAATCATTTTTGAGAGGTATGAAGTTGATGAATTTAGTAAGCACTAACTTCTGTCCCTACCTTTTGTTTTCTATTTTTGTTAGTTAAATAAAATAAAATGCCATGTTTTTTCTTTTTTAAAAATTTTCGTGCAGTAAAAAAAGACCCAAAAATAAAAGTTCTCATAATGCTCCAAAATTTTAATACGATTTTTTCTGAATATTTAAGAATTTCTGGTGCAAATAATATCAGAGGGAGGTGCACCAGGTGGGCACAACCCACCTGGGCGTGCCAGGACCCCCAGGCTCGCCCTGGTTGGTTGTGGTCCCCACGTGGGCCCCCCTCACTTATCTCTTCACACCACATCATCACCTACCTCTAGAAAAAAATCACCATTGCTCTCTCTCTCTCTCTCTCTCTCTCTCTCTCTTTCTCTCTCTCTCTCTCTCTCTCTCTCTCTCTCTCTCGTGTTCTTTCCCTCAAACCGCGGATTTCGATCTCTTTGCTTGAAGCTCCATTTCTGAAACTGTTTCAGAGGATTGTTGCTTGGTATGTGACTCCTCCATTTTTCCAATTAGTTCTTGTTTTAGTAGTTTATATTTTGAATAATTAGCAACTCTTGGTGCTGCTGTAGATGAGCTTGCATGTTGAATTCTTAGAGTTCTAAGTAGTTTGAATGCTTGCTTTGGCTTCTATGTATCCCTATGAGTAGTTGCTATCAATCTAATGAAGTTTTGTTGACAAACTTTTGTCATCCAAAAAATTTCAGAAAATTGTACGCGAATATGATGAACCTATTTAGAAGGAGTTCTTCGAGGAGGAGATCCTCGGGGGCATCTTATAGGGCCAACTCCGCTCGCAAGTCATATGTTGGACCGAGTGAAAGTTCCGTACAAGATGCCGCCACCAAACATGCTTATGGCCTTGCGATGATTACATGATGTGTGTGGGCATTAAGGAGGAATTTCAGCAATATGTTCACAATGTCAGTCTCGGTCCCTACATTTCAGATAAGTGTGAACAACACCACACTCTCACTGAATCATTTGTCAAAGGATTTAAATTCCATCCCCGTGAGTCTAGGTGTCATTTAAGCTTTATGAAAATCCATTTACCATTTCACTAGAGAATTTTGCTCACCACTTCAAAATCCCATTCTGGGGTTCACTTGACGAACCACCAAGGGGTGAGTACCAATCATTTTTGACTAGTCTTTGCTACGGTGAGACGAGGGGAGCGACACAAGGTAGAATAAAGAGCATTCATTTTCCCGCAGTTCAGTACTTTGCATTATTCACTAGTAGAAAACAGGGCATACGTCCAGGCCAGGTAAGCCCATTAGTCTCGGTTCGGTCACGAACCGGTACCCATGGGCCCATTGGTCCCGGTTCATGAGGCCAGGGGCCTGCCGGGCCTCGTGGGGCCATTGGTCCCGGTTCGTCTGACCCCTTTGGTCCCGGTTGGCAGCACGAACCGGGACAAATGGGCCTCACTCCTGGCACACCACCATTGGACCCAGTTCGTGGCATGAACCGGTACCAAAGGGTGGTCTTTAGGGCCGGGTCAAGCCACAAACTGGGACCAATGAACCAGCCAGGGGAGATGGCTTTTGTGTGTTAAACATTAAAAGCAAAAAGAATTTTCATAAAATAAATAAAAAAGCAAAAAAAGAAAAGAAAATAAGTAAGTAGAAGCAAAATAAAATAAATAAGTAGAAACAGAAAAAACTTCAATAAATAAGTAGAAACAAAATAAACTATAATAATGTAAAATAAATAAACTATAATAAAATAAATAAAAATAGCAACAGTAAGTAGAAACAAAATAAAATGAATAAAGCAAAAAAGAAAGAAGCAAAAATTATAAAACCTCTCACGTGCTAAAAAGCAAAAGGAACTAAAAAATAAAGCAAAAAACAAAAGAAAATAAATAATGCAAAAAACAAAAAAAAACTGGGAAAAATAAAAAAAGCCACCTATTGGGCCAGTACGGCCTGAATACGACTAGAAACCCTACCATAGGCCAGGATTCAGGCCCGCAGAAGGCCCAGTAGGCCCGACAGGCATAGCGGTGACAATTAGGCCTGTAAGCGTGCAATCGAGAGGAGTTCGAGAGGGGTGCGGCAGTGGGGCTTATAAAGCACTGCGCGTCCCTCTCAACTAGCGAGGTGGGACTAAAGTTTTGGCCACGGGCAGCACGAGGCCTTTGGTCCCCGTTGGTGGAACCAAACGGTACCAAAGGGGGCCATTGGTACCGGTTGGTGGCACCAACCGGGACCAATGCTCCCCTTTAGTCCCGGTTGGTGCCGCCAACCGGGACCAAAGGCCTCTGCTTCCCGCCCTTTGGGCTGCTGAAAAGAGTGCTTTGGTCCCGATTGGTGGCACAAACCGGGACGAAAGGGTGGCACTGGTCCCGGTTGGTGCCACCAACCGAGACCAAAGCTCTGGCTATATAAGCAGAACTTGTGAAAATTTTCATTCAGTTCCTCATTCTCCCGCCGCCGACGC
The DNA here is from genome assembly GCF_018294505.1 of Triticum aestivum. Lineage (NCBI taxonomy): Eukaryota > Viridiplantae > Streptophyta > Magnoliopsida > Poales > Poaceae > Triticum > Triticum aestivum. The sequence goes on from NC_057801.1 coordinate 413,230,657, forward strand.
CGCCCTCTGCCCGTCGTCGCCGCCCCCGTCGCCGCCCGCGCCCCGCGCCGCCCCGACACCATGCCACCTCCGTCACCTCACCGCGCCGCCTCAACGCCGTCGCCGCCCTCTACCCCGACCTCGACGACGCCGCCCTCTGTCGCGCCTCGTCGTCGCCACCCAGTGAGCCCTCCCTTCCCCCGCGCCGCCGCCCCTGCCTGCTCTGCTTGCCGCCCTCTGCCGCGCGCCGCCGCCGCCACCCCGGCCGTCCTGCTCTTTTTTTTGGATGTTGTACATATATGTATATATATGCAGATGTATGTATGATCCATGGATATATATGCAGATGTATGCAATTTTTTTTTGTTTATAGAATTTTTTTGTCAATTTGTGTGTATGTTCATATATATATATATATATATGTGCATATTTGGAAAAAAATTGTGTTGCAAAAGTTACATTTAAGGTTAGTTGATTTAGTGCATTTTAGGTTATGAGTAAGTGCTTAGTAGTTAAAATAGTTGATTTAATAAAACTACTTTATTTTATTATAGAAGTAGTTTATTTTTAGTAAGCACTACTTTTTTATATAGTAAGTGCTTAGTAGTTGAACTAGTTGATTTAATAAAACTACTTTATTTTATTATAGAAGTACTTTATTTTTAGTAAGTACTACTTTATTTTATTTATAGTAAGTGCTTAGTAGTTGAACTAGTTGATTTAATAAAACTACTTTATTTTACTATAGAAGTAGTCTATTCTTAACAAGAAAATTAATAGAACTAGTTTATTTTTAGTTCTTATTCCTGCATCAACGTCGACGATGCCTATCCCGCATCCTCATCGTCGACTCGGTGGAGGAGGCCTGCAGGATCAGAGGGGCCATGTCCGAGACTAGGCTCCGCCGGGCTGGTATTGGGTGGTGCTACCTTCCGGGGGGCGTAGGTTGGTGAGGAGCCAATCCATCGTTGACCCGATCCTTGTTTGGTGCCGGTCGCGTGGGCCAGTGATGGTGCCGAGGCTTCCGGACACCGCGGAGGTGGTACGGCACCGTGTTAGCGAGGAGGACGAGCACGTCCGGCGCTACATGGTTGAGTTGGAGGGCAGGTTCGACAATACCTGGCAGGTTCTTCAGGGACCTCACTGGAGCTATGATCTTGTGATGGTTCCTTCTCTTTGGGTGTGCACCGCCCATCCTGATACCCGTCGGGCGCTACGGTTCTAGCTGTATTAGCGATGCTATATGTATGATAGTATTTGAGGTGTATTAGTGATAATATTTGACGATGTACGGACGCAAGAGATGATGTAGTTTTGCTTATAATTGAATGCATGCTAATTTGAATACTACTTTATTTTACGATTTGGTTTTGCTAAAATTGGAGAGCACTAGGCGTATGCATTTGATTAGTTGATAGCTTATAGGGTTTTTGTTTTTGCAGAAATCTAGGAGCCCCCTCCATCATCCCCGCCGTCGTCCCCGTCACCGACCCCCTCCGACCTCTAGGTGAGACTAGCCAAATCTCCATGTCAATATGAGTCCTATAAGATATTTTGAAATGTTTTTGCTCATATTTTCAACCATTGAAATGTAATGGCCATCAAGTTTGAATGCTCATATGAAGTAGATAAGAACATGTAAATTTCCTTGCCGGCAAATTTCACGCGCTCGATAAGTCCTTTTTTAGAAAGATAATTAAACGATATTTCGGGTTGACTTTAAGTCTGTCGAGTATCCACCATATATGAGAGGATGAAGAATCCCGACTGTTGTCGTGGGGGTAGCTTCTCCTTCGTTCCCGTGTGCTATACAATTTGGTGTAATGCACTTGGGAACGAAAGGAGGAGCTACCATCATCGACGGTCGAAAATGTCAGAGAGGAATTAGTGAGGGAGAGTCTCAACCATATATAAATGAGAGGACGAAGAATCCCGACTGTTGTCGTGGGGGTAGCTTCTCCTTCATTCTCGTGTGCTAGACAATTTGGTGTAATGCACTCGAGAATGAAAGGAGGAGCTACCATCACCAACGGTCGAATATGTACACCACGTGAGCTGAGAGTTTTCAAGAAAAGGCTCGACAGACCGATAGTCAACCCGTGATGAATAATAATGATCTAGTTTAGGTTTTTAGTACATATATTTAATTGTATAAGTTTAATATTTGAATTATGACCATAGGAAATGTCATACTCGGACGACGGAAACCGCCCGGGGGAGTGCGACTGGCGCCACGACGACCGAGGTATGTGCGACAGGTTCCTTCAGCTGGACGAAGATCGGCGCTTCAGCATTAAGCTCGAGGAGACCTTCGATGTTGAAATGGTACGCAATGACAACAAGTTTTTTTTTGTAATTAAGCACGACTTCAACTATTTCAACGTGTAATTTTCATATTTTACAATTCGACTAGCTTATCCCATGCTATGCAAGACGCTATGTCTTGGAGAGGATGGGTTTTGAAGACCATGAAAGTATGGAAACAAAGAAAATTCACCTAAGGACCCATCATGGTATGGATTTTGAAATAAATCTGTACAATTCTGATAGCGTAAACCATTTTGGTTGCAAGAATTGGGAAGCACTTTGCGAGATGTATGGTTTTTATGGGGGTATACTTGTCACCATGGATCTTGGTGATCCTGACACCGCCGAAGATAATTTGGACATTTGGGTCCTTATTGATACGCTTCCAATTCTTCCCCTATGTGAGCTTCTCAAACATAGTTATTAAGTAATTTATATTGTTTATTTCAAAATAGTTGACAACTTATTTCCATTGACAGCTTATTTTCATTCTTCAAACAATGTGTGGAAGATGGTAGACAAAACCCACTACACCGATGGCTCCGAATTAACTTATCAGGAGAAAAATCATCTGATCGCATTTTGTACTGATCTTGAGAATTACAATATCTACAATCAAACTCCTCAACATTATGGTCAATACGTGCCACTAGTGCACGTGTTGAACTACGGTAACTACCATGGAGATACCCTGGTAAGATTTTTTACTATTACGACATCCGTGCATCTTTTGCATACTTCTAAAACTTGTACATCATTGCTAACTACGAACGTATTACTATGTTTTTCAACAAATAATCCCGAATGATTGTGTGCCTCATCTGATGTATCAGCATGGTCGCCTTGATGTTTTGAACATACAGCCAGGTCATCCTACGGATCTCAACTGTCCATGGATTTCTAAAAGAAGTGGAGACATGACAATCAAAGAATGGAAAAAATGTATGGACAGTCATAATGAGGTTCTTGGAAGCAAAAGGTAGTGAAGCGCAAGAATTGGAGACAAGATGATCTCCATTCTCCATAATGGAGAGTCAGGGTCTATATTGTTTTATGTTATTTTACCTTAAAGATGGTATTTAGGTCCTACCTAATACTGATGATCATGTGCTAAGAACAATTAAGTAGGGTTGGTTCGATGACTATGAGGATGATGATCATATGACTTGTTATTAATAACAAGTAGAAGTTGTATGATGATGATTAGTAGGACTTGTTATTATGATGATGCATGATGCGAGCATGAAGAGTTATTATATATCAGTGGGTGAAATGAACATGGATTGGATTCAAGTGAAGGCAACATGCATGTGGTGCATGTCGAAAGTAGTACAATCCAAACTTGATCAAGTTAGGATTAGTATTAATTTCGACATGCACCACATGTTGCCTTCACTTCAATCTAAGCCATGTTTAGGCATAGCAGTAGTGTTAGTAGACCAAGCACGGAGATAAGAGAGAACACTTCTCTCTATTAGCTAGCTAACAACCTAAATTAACCCCCAAAACCCCTAAACCACCCCCTTTAAAAAAACTAAAACCTTAGCTCATGCTAGCTGCTGACACATGGATGCCTTTTGGTCCCGGTTGGTGCCACCAACCGGGACTAAAGGCCCTCCTGCCTGGGCTCGCCGCAGCGGCCACGTGGAGGCCCATCTGTCCCGGTTCATGTAAGAACCGGGACTAAAGGCCTAGGGCTTTAGTGACGATCATTTAGTCCCGGATCCACAACCGGGACAGATGGGCCTTACGAACCGGGACAAATGGCCCTTTTTCTACTAGTGATTTAATGAGAAATGTATAGTAGGCAAGAAAGACTATAGTACACTTTGTGCTCCAGACTCGAGCCTCATACACACTACTCTAACCGGTGATAGGAGTTATAACCTAGGAGCAATTGTTGCACGCAGACTTCAGCATAACGCTAACAGTGGCTATTTCTATGGTGGAATATATGCCACGCGTTTAGCACGAGGGCTGGGTGTTTCACGTTTGCCCTTTGACCCTATCCTACCCACACAGTATTTAGATTTCGATGTTTTGAAGAGTCATAAGATCCTTACAGGAAAAGTCCATAATTTCACTTATAATCTGTTGTTTAACCAAAAATCTATTGTGCACACATATTTGCCTGTGCCTGCTCTTTTTGACTATCACATCAAATGAAGATACTTTGTTCTTGAGATCGAGGCCCGAGCTCACAACGCAGGAGTGGAGGCAGCATGGCAGGCCAAGGCATCCGCACCGAGAGCCTCCATGAGCTACCACGCCAACTACTATCCAGATTACTGATCGATTACCAAGTTAGGCCAAAAGCCTAAGCTTGGGGGAGTACGTGTTTTCTCACCGACATTACATTCATATTCACACATTTCATTTCAGTTGTCGGTATTCACACTTTTTCATTGTATCATCCATGCTTAATTTTATTTTCTTGCTTTCTTCTTGTGTGTTTGAAAACCTTGAGAAAATACAAAAATATTTCCTGCTTCTGTTTTATTTTCTTTCTAGAGTAGTTAGTTGTAGCACTAAAAAGAAACCCCAAAAAGATTTATTTGTTCTTCTTTTGCTTGTTGGGAGCTTTCCCATGTAAATAGTTTTTCTCGTTTTTGCTTTTCCCTTTTATTTGCTTGTTCAAGAAAACCAAAAACTCCAAAAATATTTCAGTGTGTTTCTCTGAATTTCTTTTCTTTTTATTTAAGTCGTACCAAGGAGAAGACCACGATGAAAATGTTGAGTGGCTCTCATATGAATAACTGTTGATCTAATAAGAGCCCATTTTACCTTGTCTTCTCTCGTTGAATAAAATGTTTGCAGATTCCAGCTTAGTCCATGACACTCTTGCACTATTATTATTTTCTTATCGTCCGGTCATGCAAGTGAAAGGTAATAATGACAATATTCGATGAGCTGGCCGTGGCAGAGCGAAACTAGTATGAACTTGACTTGTTCTGTTTGTGTAAATATGTTTAACCTAGTATCCATGATTCAGCCCATTATGATTAAACATGTTTGCAATGACAATTAGAGATTATAGTTTGTCATGCCATGCGTAACTAGCTAGGAGTGGATAATGATTTATCTTGGATATCAACATTGCGTTAAAATGTTTGTGATGTAGTATGATGATATGGTATCCTCCTCTGAATGTTCGAGTGGCTTGACTTGGCACATGTTCATGCATGTAGTTGAATCAAAACCAACATAGCCTCTATGATATTTATGTTCATAGTGTTCATATCCTACTCATGCTAGTGTCGAATGTTACTTATGCATAATGCATGTTCATGACCGTTGTTGCTCTCTAGCTTGCCGCTTCTCAATCTAATTGCTAGCCTTTGCCTGTACTAGGTGGGAATTCTACTTGTACATCAAAAACCTTGAACCCAAGTTATTCCAGATGAGTCCACCATACCTACCTATGTGCGGTATTACCCTGCCGTCCTAAGTAAATTTGCATGTGCCACCTCTAAAAACTTCAAATAAATATCCTATTTCTGTGCCTGGATCGTTCATGGAACGACAGGAGGTAGTCGGTATCTTCCATGCTAAGCGGGTTATTCTCAGGTCGAGTGTTTATTCACTCACCAACGCACGAGAAAAGGGCGGTAATAGGGATGCCCAGTCCCAAACGGCAAAAAGAAAAGAGCTTACAAACAATCAAACAAAGACTACCAATGGAGTCAAAACCTTTACTTTATCGCTTGGGAACCGCCACTAGTGTGTTTAGCATGGAAGATATTGATAATCCATGGTCGTGAAATAAATGAGAAGGGTGCATGTCTCAAAATATCATTTACCTCTGTTTTAAAAACTTGAGCTCTGGCACCTCTGCAAATCACTGCTTCCCTCTGCGAAGGGATTATCCATTTACTTTTATGTTGTGTCATCACCTTCTAAAATAAGCGCCAGAACCTGAGAACACTGCTGTCATGCTGATGCATTGTGTGTAGCTAATGTTGGGTGCATCATGACTGGATCTTTTCTACCATGTACAATGTCTAGCCGTTGCTTGAACTTTGAAGGTGTTGTGCATTTATGTTTTGCAGTCTCAGAAAGGGATAGCAAGATACCACTATTGTGATATTATACCATGGTTGCTTTGACAACGTGTTGCCGTTTGAGATATCTTATTATTACTCGCTAGCTGATTATGTCATTGATATGAGTCAATATAATTTTTAAGAGTTATTGTCGGCATGGTTAGTTATAAGGATTGCCTGAACCCTGGGTGTTGTTTAAGCTTATTTATGCAAACAAGAGCAAAAGAGTTCGTAAAAGTTTTTCTTTTTCACTTTCAGTTTATCAACTGAATTGCTTGAGGACAAGCAAAGGTTTAAGCTTGGGTGAGTTGATACGTCTCCAATGTATGTACTTTTCCTAATGCTTTTCCTCTTGATTTGGACTCTAATTTGCATGATTTCAATGAAACTAACCCCAGACTGACGCTGTTTTCAACAGAACTACCATGGTGTTGTTTTTGTGCAGAAATAAAAGTTCTCGGAATGGAACGGAACTTTGTGAGGAATTTTTATACCAAATAAGAGAATTTTTGGATCCAAGACCTACCGGAGGGGGGCACCTGGGTGGGCACAACCCACCAGGGCGTGCCCCCTCACTAGGCGCACCCAGGTGGGTTGTCCCCACCTGGTGGCCCCACAGAACCTGAAACCTACGCTATAAAATCCTATTTTTCCAGAAAAAAATCAGGGAGAAAGAATTATCATGTTCCACAAGACAGAGCCGTCGTCACATCCTGTTCTTCATCGGGAGGCCAGATCTGGAGTCCGTTTGGGGCTCCGGAGAGGGGGGTCTTTGTTGTTTGTCATCACCAACCCTTCTCCATCACCAATTCCATGATGCTCCCCACCGGGAGTGAGTAATTCGTTCGTAGGCTCGCTGGTTAGTGAGGAGTTTGATGAGATTCATGATGTAATCGAGTTAGTTTGTTAGGGCTTGACCCCTAGTACCCACTATGTTCTAAGATTGATGTTGCTATGACTTTGCTATGCTTAATTCCTGTCACTTTGGGCCCGGTTGCCATGAATTCAGATCTGAACCATTTATGTTATCACCATTATATCCATGTTCTAGATGCGATCTTGCAAGTTATAGTCACCTGCTACGTGTTATGATCCGGCAACCCCGGAGTGACAATAGTCGGGACCACTCCCGGTGATGACCGTAGTTTGAGGAGTTCATGTATTCACTATGTGTTAATGCTTTGTTCCAGTTCTCTATTAAAAGGAGTCCTTAATACCCCATAGTTTCCAATATGGACCCCGCTGCCACGGGAGGGTAGGACAAAAGATGGCATGCAAGTTCTTTCCATAAGCACGTATGATTATTTACGGAATACATGCCTACATTATATTGATGAACTGGAGCTAGTGCCGTCTCGTCCTAGGTTATAATTGTCTCATGATGAATATCATCCAACAAATTACCGATCCAATGCCTACGAATTTATCTTATATTGTTCTTGCTAAGTTACTACTACTATCGTTACTATTGCAATTACTACAATGTTTACATATTTAATACTTTTGCGAATTCGAAAAATGTTCGTGATTCGAAAAAGTATAATAAAAAATAAAACATAAACAAAATGTTTAAAACCCCCGAAGAAAACCACGCAGGGAAACATAATAGAAAGGGAAAAACCTAGAAAACCAAACCCCGAGATAGTACACATCCACCACTAGAGGTACGCTTATATATAGTTCGCTACCTCCTGACTGCTGCTACGTTACATGTGAGTTTAAGAGAGGGAGAGAGTTATTACACGCCCACTACTAGAGGTATCTAAAGGCTCGTAGTGCCAGGCTTCAAGACTAGGAAACACCTCAATTAATGTCTCTGGTGGTTGTACTGCTTTCAGCCGAGTGAAGTCCATCCAAGTGAAGATATGTCCTTTTCCATCTGAACCGAGTGACATAGTTCTCCTCGCGGGTAACCCATGCCGAGTGACAAAAACTCTTACACATTAATGCTATCTTGTTACACACTATCTGGACTTTGGACCTCCATGGGTCTATGTTGGATTTAAAATCATCATGGGCCTACCTAGTGGGAGATAACTTCATCAGACGTAGCGGCCACCAAGACCAAGGCATTTGCTGCCTCCCTTAGTTGGCCATGCAAAGATCAACATCGACACAACGGTATTAAAGGTTGGAGGATGTGTTGTTGTAGCTGTAATTTACCGAGACCATGCAGGAGCATACCAAGGGCCACGGTGCGTGGTTTTCAATCACCTAGATGATTCAACAATTCTTGAGACTTTGGTGGTGAGGGAGGCGTTACCGTCAGATTGCAAGGTGGCAATTGAAGCAATTAACAAAGGGAGTGCAACAACGCATGGTGTAGGTATACATGAAATCATAGATAGCGCTAGAGCTTTTGATTTTGGTTTCTTTAGTCATGAGTTTAGAACCTCGAATATCGAGGTTCGCGATCTCACAAAGCACACACTTTCACTAAGGGTTCGATGACATGCCTGGTTAGGCCAGTCCAGAGATCTTTTATTTGGCCCTATAAACATTGTGACGTCTTAATAAATCTTGCGAGTTTGCCTAAAAAAACGCAGAGGGCATTCACACGGATGGTCCTGTAGGTCACTCTTAGCGAGCAATACAGTGCGTCGCGTCGTATATCTGTGTCCCGCGCAACTCGTCTAGGTCGGCCCGCCCATTGTGCATGCCATCCACCATGCATGAAAATTGGTCAAACGCTCTTCTTTTTTTGCCTCTATGATTTTGGGAACATTCTAGAACCTTCTTTCATCAATTTCCCCTCATGGTTTTAAGGGTTTTATTTAAAAATGAAAAATAATTCATAGAAATGTTCACAAATTCAAAAAGTTCACGGATTAAAAAAAATCTCGCAGACCCAAGAAAATGTTCACATATTTTTGAAGAAAATGTTCATTTAATAAAGAATTTAATGGATTAAAAATTGTTTGTGAATTCAAAAAGTCACGAATTTGAAAAAGTTCATGAGAACTCGAAAAAAATTCGCGGATTCAAAAAATGTTCATGGATGCAAAATAGTTTACAAATTCGAAACAAACTAGCTATTTCAAAAATGTTTGCAAATTGCAAATAGTCTACCAAATTTAATAAAATGTTCCCGAGTCAAAAAAATGAACACGAATTTGAAAACATGCATGCAACTTGAAGAATTGTTCGCAAACTCAAAAAAAACGTTCATGGGTTCAAAAAATATTCATGGGCTCAATTTTTTTATTGTTTTAAAATAATATTCACAAATTTGAAAGAAAATCATGGGAACTCAAAAAAATAGGTTCGTGAATTCAAAAAGTGTTCATGAATTCAAAATTTTTGTGAATTAAAAAATGTTCACAAATTAGAAAAATCTCCACGAATTTGGAAAATATTAGAAAATTTGATAGAGTTTGTGGATTTTACTTTTTTGTGAATTCAAAAACGTTCTAGAATCGAAAAATAATATTAAAAAAGAAAACATAAACACAAAACATGAAGAGAAAATACCCGAAGAAAACAATGCAGGAAAACATAATAAAAAGAAAAAAAAGGAAAAATCAAACCCTAAGATCGAAACAATCGCGCCTGAACCAAACCTATACGAATGCCCGTGGCAAGCGCTACTGGGCTGGCTCTCGCTCGCATTGCAGTGAGCGGTTTGCTCGTAGCGCTTGCTGGGTGATACGTATCATTTGTGTGTGCGGACTCCCCCTCCCATGAGTTTGAAGCTCTTTCTACTGATCTTTATGTCCCAAGAATTTGGTTACTTTGGATTGCAAGGTGGCAGTTGATGCGATAAAAAAGGAAGTGGAGCTGATTTTGGTGCCATAGTTCAAGAAATAGTAGCTAGGACTAGAGATTTTTCTGCTTGTATCTTTAGCCATGAATTTTGAACCTCAAATGTTAAGCTCATAATCTTGCAAAATATGCTTTATCCCTAGGATTCAGCCGCCAAGTTTGGTTAGGCGATCCCGATGACCTTGTATTCATCCCTGTGAGATGCCGTAATAAAACTTCTGTGAGATTTTAAGAAAAAAGTGAGTTCATTTCTGGAACCCCTTAAAAAGAGTTTGTTTCCCGTTTTAAGAATTTTAGACACACACACCATGTCATGGACATTTGATATACGATGTTGAATGGTAAAAAGTGCTTTGATTGCATTATCCAGGCACTTAGGGGAAGGGGGATTGATGTACAATGCTGAAGTTGCCCTTAGATTATCTATGAACGGTCCATTCAAATACTTCCCAAATGTCGCCCGGCCACTACCCACCCAACCGAACCCCCCACTTTGCTCTCATATGTCTGGGATGCCTGCAAATTATCATACCTAAAAAATATATGGGGAGGATATAAAGAATGTTCAGACTCCTATGTGTCCAGGTAGTGGCACATAGGAGTTGTCCCACATGGATCACCTTTTCTCTTTCTTTATTCTTTTCTTTATTTACTCTCTCTTTGTCCACACCAATCATGTGCATGTGAGAGCATCTAGAGCCAGACTTGGCAAATCTGACTCCTCAAACGCTCACGGACGAGCCCGGACGCGTCCGCGGACACTGACCGGTCAAGCCTCAAATTTCGCTTCTCGCAACTAGACACCTTAATTAGCATACCTCAAATCCATACAAACTCATGCAATTATATAACGATGTATTACACACATCAGCCGGCTACTACATCACAACATGCCATCGGACTACCAAAATTTGGCATGTTTGGCTATGGTGGACAAGATTATCCACGGTTGCCCTTGCCCTTCCCGGCGCCGTTGGTGTCGTTCTCACGGAAGTACCGGTCGAAGACTCGGTAGGGATCAAGCTAGACCCGCTCGTCGCCAGAGCTATCCGACCCGTCATTGTCCTCCTTCTCCTCCTTGGGTGGTAGTCCGGCCATGGCATGAACCGCCCAATTATGCTCTCAGGCGAGGGCACACGTGTTCGTCCGATGCCGCTTCTTTATAATCCAGATGCGGATGGCTTCCTCCTTTGCGGCCGCGCTGCCGCATCAACCGCCCTTATCCTTTCCTTCCCACGGCGGGCACACCTGTCCCAATGGGACTCATACTCCGCCAGACTGGTGATGGGGAAGGGGAGATTTGAAGCTCCCGGGTCCGCGACGATCTAGACCTGAAGGATCCGAGCGCCCAATGCGTCGACGCTATGGAGTCGCGCCGGACAGATCCTGCCATCAGCCGGGCGTTGTCTTCCTGAAAGCGGCGGAGTGCAATGAGGATGGCCATTGTCTCCTCCAACCAACACGAGATGACACCCCAGTAGATGGATCCATACTAGTCGGCGTCAGACCCACTGCCCGCCATGCCGGAGAAGGCCTGAGAGCGACGGATGGGAGCTTGGGTGGTGGAGGGGAGCGGAAGGGAGTGGAGTGAAGTGGCTAGGGTTTAGTCCCATGAGCTGATGGAGGAATATATGTGGGGTCGGGTGTGCCAGCGTGGGTCGGGACCGACGTGGCCATATCGGTCCCATATTTGGGCTGGATATGACGGGTGCTGGTCAGGCCGGACATTTGAGGCCCTTTTGAGGCAGCCGTCTGGGTTGCATTTTCGTGACCGGTCAGCGACCGGGCCGTTCATCTAGGTGTTTAAGACAGATTTGAGACGCCCGACTGTAAATGCTCTGACCTGACATATAAGGAGAAAAATAAGCACAATTGTGTGCATGGACAAATAGAAGCCCAAAATATACACAAATCGACGTTGACTGAACGCATCCACACAGGTTTGAGGGGTCAAATTTGTGCATTGCGATTATCCTTGCTCGTAATAAATAGCAGTGGACTCAAAGAGCCCCATCATGCGACTCCCTTAATTTAAGATGCTTTTGCAATTCAAGGGACAGAGGTGAAGTTTGCTTCTGAATTGAAGAGAAAAAATGAGAGCATTTACAGCCACGATGAGCAAATCCAGGCCCTTAAACGCCCGGACACATCCGAATCTGTCCACGGGCACTGACCGGGCACTTCTCGAATCATGTCTTCCATATCCGTGTATCTCATATTCGGTACCCTATATCCATACTAAGCATGCTACATGGAACTAAACAACATAGAACATGAAACAGACATAGAATCGGACATAGAAATGCACATTCCGATCACCAAAAGATCGCCTACGGATCTCGAAAAGATGAACAAAGTTCAAATAATTCACATAAATGACAGACAAGCTTAAACTAGATTACTAAAACCTTAAAATTAAAGACGGATACGGTAGAGCTTCACCACTTCCTCGTCGGGCCATTGCCCTTCTGGTTGTCAGCGTAGTTGTAGGCATCCGTGGCTGGTGCAGGGTCTTGGTCGTCGTTGTCGGAGTCAGAGTCGGATAGGACGATGAGCCTCGTCATCCGTCGGACCGCCTTGTCCTACTCCCGCTTCATCTTGATGACCCGAGCCTTCTCCGCTGCTGCCTCCTTCACCTTGCACTCTGACTGCTCAATAGCAAACCGGAGCGCCATGGCATTCTTTCGTCGGAGGCGGCGAGCGTCCGTCTCTGTCGTCGTGAGGGACTAGTGGTAGACCCATGCGAGGAGCCGCGCATCCTTGATACGTCCATTTTGCATCATGTTTTCTACTGTTATTTAGGATGTTTTGATCAATATAATACTTTGTGGTGCCATTCTAATGTCTTTTCTCTCTAAATTTGCAAGGTTTACATGAAGAGGGAGATTGTCGGCAGCTGGAATTCTGGACCTGAAAAAGCTACATCAGAGATACCTATACTACACAACTCCAAATGAGCTGAAATTTCACGGAGAATTATTTTGGAATATATAAAAAATACTGAAAGAAAGATATACCAGAGGGGACCCACCATGTGCCCATAAGGCACCAGGGCACACCCACCCCCCTGGGCGCGCCCAGCTGGCTTGTGGAGCCCCTGGCCATCCTCCGTGGCCCATCTTCAGGTATATAACTATTGAAGATATGCCCTAGAGGTAATAATGTATGATGATATTTCCTATGTGTTTATGAATAAAGATAGTCCTTGGATATTATCAATGATGTGTATCAACAAGTACGTGCTTGTTTGCGGGACTAAGCATTATATGATGACTGTCCTAAAAGGTCCTTAGTCGAAAGGGCTGTGTGGACGCTCAACCGACTAGACTAGCATATGACACGGTCAATGGCTTGGTCTCACTAGCCATGGAGCACTGGATGCTAAACGGATAATATGGACCCAGAAGGATCTGGTCGTATTCGACGTAGTCGGATCTGAGTTGAGATAAGGTCCGAGTCGGACAAACCCAACTATGAGATGCAACGATATGTCATATGTGAGTCTCTAGTACAACATACATTCTATGTCCTAAGACCTGAGTTGGCGCATGTACTCGGGATGGTGACAAACTTGCTTTGGGCCAACCAAACGCTACTCCATGACTGGGTAGTTTCGAAGGTAGGTTTTGGGCTTGTTCAGACCCATGCTGGGAGACATGGTCGAGCAAGATCGTATTTGTCCCTCCAATCAAGAGAGATATACTCTGGGCCCCTTGTGTGATCCGACCAAGATAAGCATGGCCATGCGATTACGATTGTGAGATAATCCAGTTAGTAGTCGGCGTCACTGGAACGAGAAAGAGGTGATGTCTACTACGCAACTTTATTCTTGTAGACACATGTTGGCTCCAAGCGCAGAGTTTTGTAGGACAGTAGCAATTTTCCCTCAAGTAGATGACCTAAGGTTTATCAATCCGTGGGAGGTGTAGGATGAAGATGGTCTCTCTCAAATGACCCTGCAACCAAATACAAGAAATCTCTTGTGTCCCCAACACACCCAATACAATGGCAAATTGTATAGGTGCACTAGTTCGGCGAAGAGATGGTGATAAAAGTGTAATATCGATGGTAGAAATATATTTTTATAATCTGAATAAATAAAAACAGCAAGGTAGCAAATAGTAAACGGGCACAAAAATGGTATTGCAATGCTTAAAAACAAGGCCTAGGGTTCGTACTTTCGCTAGTGCAATCTCCCAACAATGCTAACATAGTTGGATCATATGATTATCCCTCAAAGTGCAATAAAGAATCATTCCCGAGTTCCTAATAGCGGAGAACAAAAGATAGAAATTGTTTGTAGGGTACGAAACCACCTCAAAGCTATTCTTTCCGATCAATCTATCCTAGAGTTGGTACTAAAATAACGCAAGCTATTCTTTCCGATCGATCTAATCAAGAGTTTGTACTAAAATAACACCAAAGCAATTCATATTCATAATACTCAATCCACATAAAGAACTACAAGGGGACCCCAAAGTTTTTATCGGAAAAAAGATAATAAAAACGTGCATCAATCCCTATGCATAAATTACCCCAATGTCACCGCGGGAATCCGCAAGTTGAGTGCCATAACATATATCAAGTGAATCAATATGATACCCCATTGTCACCTCAAGTAATCATACCGCAAGACACACATCATGTGTTCTCATATCTGAATATTCAACCCGACAAGACAAAACTTTAAAGGGTAAAGATTCAAATCATCACAACAAGAGTATAGAGGGAGAAACATCATATGATTTATCTATATTAACAAAGCACATGATATAGATCACGAGAGAGAGAGATTAAACACATAGCTACTGGTACAAACCCTCAGCCCCGAGGGTGGACTACTCCCTCCTCATCGTGGTGGCCGTCGGGATGATGAAGATGGCCACCGGAGATGATTCCCCCTTCGGCAGGGTGCCGGAACGGGGTCTAGATTGGTTTTCGGTGGCTACAGAGCCTTGCGGCGGTGGAACTTCCTGAAGGGTTTTGGAATATTTGGGAATTTATAGTGCCACTACTCAAGGATGCTGCTAACACGACACTACGATGAGAGACCCTTCGACGAAACTGCGTGCGATGCAATAATCGCAGACAGTGGTGTAAAAGAACCGTCAAAAAAGGTGCAAAATGTTTGCGATGGCGGAGCCATCAAACACGGTTCAGATTTTAGTTGCGTGTGTGATGCAGGGCATACGGTTCAGTCCAATGAACTATTTGCGATGTGGCGGAACAAAAGAAATGGGCAGCCTGATGAAGGTGTGTGCGATATACAACATACGGTTCACTCGGATGAACTGTTTGTGATTAGGCAACACAAAAGAAACGGTCGGCCAGATCAAAGGTGTGTGTGATTGAGGGCATATGCTTCAGAAGGATTACTTGTTTGTGATTAGGCAACAGAACAGAAACGGGTCAGCCAGATCAAAGTGTCTGCGATTGATGGCATACACTTCACATGGATGAACTGTTTGCAATTAGTCACAACAAACTAAAACAATTAGATAGATCAACGTGTGTGCGCTTGACGGGCACACACATTCTAATTAGAAGAAGTGTGTGCGATGGTAATAACGAGCGTGCAAGGTTGTTTGAACAAGACGTGTGCTGACATTGCCTATTGCGGTGCACCCTATGGTGCAAACGCCACATACGCAGCCGAGAAGGTGTACGTGCCCACGTTACGCCTTCCGAGAATAGTGCTGCACTTATAAGCATCAGTAAATTTTGAGCATGCGTCCCGTCACATTCCAAATTGCAAACCTGTTCACACCGATCAAAATCTGAACGGTTTCCCACTTAGGAGTGTATTACTACTTGGTTATAAATACTACTACTCCAAGATGACTGCACATTCCTCCTCAACTCCTCATCCACAAAAACAAACAAGTCATTCATGATCGTTCCCTTTGCGTCTGCCATGGCCAGTGTGAGTTCTGGGTCAAGAGATTGCCACCAGGCAGAAGTGAGCATGGAAACGAAAGCACGAGAGATGTGTCGCCTCGCCGCGAACGCAGCCGGCAATGTACCGCCATGCAACCATAGAAGCACAGAGGTCCCGCCGTGCCGTCAGTGCGGCAGACTGGTCCGGCTACGCCGCGGAAGCAGAAGAGATGTGCCGCCGCTCCGCGAATTAAGCAGAGATGTTCTCCTGCTCCGTGGTAGCCTGGGAAAATGTCTCACGGGCAGGCGAGGACTCTTACAGGCACATACATGTGATCATCCATAGCCAGATGGATCAGATCTCTGGCTGGCGAGGTTGCAGGACGACATGAAAGCCTCTTTTGCTGGCGTCATCTAGCAACTAAATGAGAGCAATGCGGAGCCCCGGGCCGAGCATGACCTGCTGAGGGCGAAGATCGTCGGAAGTGCGGAGCAGTAGGAGGAGACCACTGCCTTGTTGAAGAGGACTGGCGTCATTATCGAGAAACTTATGGACGAGAATGCCATGCTGCGCATCGAGCGCAGAAGGTTGGTGGAGGAATCTGCGGATGCTCTCAAGCAGCATCTTGAGCTCAAGAAAGAGCTCATCGCTGCTCGCCGCGGAGACTAGTTCCCGCGGCCTGCAGCAACATAGAGATCAGCGAGCCAGATCATTGTCTTCCATCTTCTTTTGCCCTTGTGTATTTCGGGCGTTGCTGCATGTGGCTTTTTTTAATTATGTTCCTAAATATGTAAGACAATTATTATTCACTTTCATCGTCCTTATATTCATCATGCTTGCTATAAGTCGCAGTCAATGCTATATAGGTCCGCCAGATCTTACATCAAGATCTATGCAAAACTTTCTTTTCAGATTTTCATTTTACTCTCTTAAATCTCAGTCCAGTGAGACATATAGCCACGCCATAGAACAAGGGCTCAGGCGCCATTAATGGAGATGGTTGGGAGGGAGGTGCGATGCGGGTAGTGGTCAAAGGGCTCTCCTCCCGATGAGCACACGCAGGGGTCTGATCACATGCCTCCCGTACTCAAATAGCTACCCCACATGACACCTCCTAGCCAATAAAAAAAGGGGATGCGTGGCGGCATGTAATTGGTAAGTAGAACGCCCACGGTTTCAATAATACTTGTGTTTCCGATTTGTAATGTGACAACACTTGTTCCAAAATGACTTTGTTGATTGTTAATGTGTGCACCTTCGCAAATTGGACAGAAAAATTACCACAGCATGTTGGTGCCATGTCATGACACCATGCCAAGTTTCATGATTTTCAGGCGTGTTTTGGATTTACTGGAATTAAAAAACCAAGTTTCTCAATCTTTCCGGTCGAGCCATGACGTCCAGCTGTTTGAATTTCATTCCCATTTCTTGCATGGGACCTAGAAATTCACCCAATGTCGCTGGGAACGACATCTATGGGTCACTGGAATCCCTACTATGGTCGGCGGGAGCGGGGTTGTGGAAAGAGCGTGTCTAGGAGCCAGCGCAAAGGTTGTTTACCCAGGTTCGGGCCGCGAGGATGTGTAATACCCTAGTCCTGCTTTGGTGTATATTTGAGTGTTCTTGTGTTCTTGAACTAGCTATGGTGCGTGCGTAGTCCAAAAAGCCGAATTCCCCTCCAGTAGGCCTCGGGCCTCCTTTTATAGTCGAAGGGGGCGCCACAGTGGCACACAGGAGGTGGAAAGGTGCACAGTGTACAAGCTTATCGCCCGTCATTATGGGACAAGACGCATTAAATGCTCTCCTTAGGCATCCCCTTGCTTTATTGGGGACGAGAATGAGGCCCGTCCCATCCGTCGCCGCCTCGCCTTGCTTCGACACGCGTCCAGGCCAACGAGGCGTGGGATGCCATGTAGGCTGGCAGGCTGCTGAGCTGGTGCGGTGGCAGTGTCTTCACGAAGATCTGCATGCCACCACGCAGGTGCTTGCTGAGTTGGTCCAGAGGCCGCACGTCGCCACGCAGGTGCTCGCCTAGCTGGCTGGGCTGGCAGCTACATGGGAATGGCGGTGGAGTCTTGGTAGGTGTGGGCCTGGCCGCGGCCCCGCTGATGTCCTCGGCAAGGGTCTTGCCGGGGCCCCCGGCAAGGGTCTTGCCGGGGCATTGCGGTCATCCCCGGCAAGGATCTTGTCGGAGGTCTCATGGATTTCCTCAGCAAGGATCTTGCCGAGGGTCGTCGTCTTCTGGCCCTCATCTGATCTTGCATGCTTATGATCTTTACGAAGATCTGCATGCCACCATGGAGGTGCCTCCAGAGCCTTGGTTCCAATATGGTCGATGGCGTTGGAGCCCCTAGGCTCAAGGGTGGCGTGCTCTGCTGGCGTTGGGCAAGTTGCCCCGACAAGGTTCTTGCCGGGGCTGCAGAGGCTGCCCCGGCAAGGGTCTTGCCGGGGGAGTCTACCTCGCCCTCTTGCTTCTTGTGTCTCCGGTCTTGGCATCGCCTTAATCGTCTTGTCGCTTTGGCTTCCTTCTTCTGCCCTACTAAGTGTGGCCACGAGCGCGGCTCTGACTGCCCATGCACAAGTAAAGGTGTACATAGGAGAGCCCCTACTTTCGTACACCGACAGGAGCCGCCGGGCCTGGGCCACACATAACTGCAACACGTTGTTGGGCTAGGCCTAGAATGGTGCATGGGCAGGCGGGGCGGAGCCTTACCATGGTAACTTTCTTGCTCGTTGCGCTTCCCCACGACCTGCGTTGAATGCATGACATGGGGATCATGTGTGGGGTGACCGAAGCATGCCTGCCTCACCCTACGGTGAATAGTAAAGAGGCGGCTTGCGTGTCTCTTTAAGACTGCAGGGCCGCTGCTCATTTACTTTCTCCGCCTTGGAACCGTCGTTCCATGTTTCCCACTACGTCCGCCCCTTGCACCACGTATGCCGCATGCACGGCGTGGGGTAGGTGACAGACGCATGGGATATGGGAAGGCGTGTGCGGGACGATACCCACACGCCTCCAATTGGGCAGGGAGGGCGGTCGATGACCTCTCCTGCTGCTACTTTAATGAGCCATATTTGAGCGGGCTCTTCATTGGCATAGAGCTAGTCCTTCGGCCTCCCCTGCTCAACTATAAAAAAGGGAACTCAGGGGCAGGAGGAAGAGCATATCTCTGCGTCTCCCCGTTGTTGCCATTCCCCATCCATTGCTTATGGCGAGAGGGCACGCCGGTGCTTCGATGGAGGCGACGAGGGTCTCTGCTCGAAAGCGTGCCCCTCCTTCCCAAGAGCTCGTGGCGGTAGAGGTGGCCGTGAGAGGAAGGGGGAGGGGGAAAGGCCGAGGCCGCCATGGCGCTCGGGGAAGAGGAGGACGGGGCGGCGCACCGGCCTCGCCTCCACCAGCAACCCCTCCCCTAATGGAGGGTCACGTCGGAGACCAGCCCCGCGAGTTCGTCATTAGGCTACACCAGCCAGTGCGTTGTCATCTTTTTCTTTCTACTCCATTCGCTCGGGAGATGGAGCTCGACCCGCCACAGGCTCTGATATTGCATATGAGGGGCTGCGGGAATGGCAACAAGCGGGTCAATGTTGACTTCCCCGCCCCTCACGTCATGTATCTTCGTCGTGGATGGAAGGCCTTCGCTCATGCCCACAGCCTGTCGGAGGGGCTCGTTCTCCACTTCAAATTAATGGATAACGGCTTGCTTTCCGTCAAGGTTTTTGGGCACTTGGGAACTCGCCTAAGGTGTTGCGTGGAGAGCTCCTCCGATGATGAAGACTCCTCCTCAAGCAAGAGTGGCGAGGAGGACAGCGACAACGACGACGAGGGCGTCAAGCGGGAGGATGACGGGTCCGACTAGGCGTCGGACACGCCGTCCCTGGGCGGCGCCGGCAGCAGCAGCATATGCACCTGGCCCTTCCTCCTGGTGGGGCCAGTTCCTTGAACTTCTCGGGGTCGCCTCCTTGGGCGGCTGGCGTGGGATGGCCGGAGAAGGCGAAGGAGGCGGGTGGCAGGCCGTCAAGTCGGAGTACGCGGGCATCGACGCCTTCATAGCATATTGGCGTCCCGCTGCCTCATCTTTCGGCTCTTCTCCCGGCACCATCATCACCAGCCCTCGTCCGGACGGCCACCGGGATGTTTTCTTGGTGTCTTCTGCTACTCGTACCTTGCCTAGGCACTCCTTTTGCCCCCCTGCTATCTTGTTCCGTTTCCTGAGGAGAGGAATAAGAGAGGGATTACGGGCATCTTATCTCTTTTTAGTTTGTAAACCCACGGGCCTTAGTTAAATTTAAAACTTGTAATCCCCTCGCTCATGTTTACATTCCATACGAACTGTACCTGTATGGGACATATTAATGAAAAAGGGTGCTTGCTGGGTTCTTTGTGCGTGAGCAAAACTCATGCCAAGGAATGAATCCTTGTTATTTTTAGGATAAACATTGTAACCCGGCAACAGGCCTTGCCATCCCCTTACTTCATTCGACCATACTCACGCTCTTGGCGGAGGCAGGGGCGAAGTAGGGTTAGGCCCCTCGTTTTCTTCCTTGCCACCGTGACTACAACCAAGTTCCGACCCAGGGATTGGGTACAGGAAAAGGGGAGCACGGTGGCCTGGGAATAAAATGAGGTTTGATACGTCCAATTCCATACGGAAATGCACAACAGGGGATGAAGGACTTATCTGAATCTGCAGCCCCCCGGCAACCTTGGCTTGCCATGGTTGGACCCTTGTGTCTGCAACCCCCGGCAACCTTGGCTTGCCGGGACCAGAGCATCGGCTTGTTCTCTTTCTTCCAAATAGCTCAGCAGAAATGTCCATGTACCCTGCGAACCAAAGAGGACGGAAAGGAACAGAGAGACGCACACTCGACCTCTATGCTAGGGGTTAGCCGCCGCTAAGCACTATCGACCCTAACTGAGGGAGAGACTCAACCTAGCATGCATGTTATAACTTAGGGCGCCAGCGCTTCATTTATTTATGCTCAGGGTCTACGCCTGGCTTTGTACAAAGGGTTACATGCCTTGCCGGCAAGGCTTGTACAAAAGGTGGTCTTTCGGGGGGCCTGATAACCGCGCCTTATGGGTAAAACTTGCGAAGATGCTCGATGTTCCAGAAGTTGCTCACTGGAATGGCATCTTCGGTCTCCAGGCGGACTGCGCCGGGCCAGGTGACTCGTATTACCCGATAAGGGCCTTCCCACTTTGGCGTCAACTTGTTGGAATTCTTGGTCGATTGAACACGCTGAAGAACAAGGTCGCCTTCCTCAAAGCTTAGGGCATGAACCTTGCGGCTATGGTAGCGGCACAAGGCTTGCTGGTAGCGCACTGCTCTTATAGCCGCCCGAAGACGATCTTCCTCGATGAGCATTGCGTCATCTTGCCGCAATCACTCTTTCTCAAGCTCGTCATAAGTGAGCACTTGAGGTGACCCGTACGTGAGTTCCGTGGGGAGAACTGCCTTTGCCCCGTATACCAGGGCAAAGGGCGTCTAGCCGATGGCTCGATTTGGAGTCGTTCTGATCGACCAAAGAACCACCGACAACTCATCAATCCAGCGCCTTCCGCTCTTGTGCAGCCTGTCAAAAGTCTTTGTCCTCAAGCCTCACACTACTTCAGCATTTGCCCTCTCCGCCCGGCCGTTGCTCCGTGGGTGTGCCACGGAAGCGAAACAGACCTTGTTGTCGAGGTCTTGGATGTACTGCATGAAGGTGTGGCTTGTGAACTGCGTGCCGTTGTCGGTGATGACTCTGTTTGGCACACCAAAATGGCAGACCAGCCCCTCGAAGAATTTGACGGCTGACTACGCTATCACCTTCCTCACTGCTTCCACCTCCGGCCACTTTGTGAACTTGTCGATTGCAACGTACAAGTAGTCAAAGCCCCCGACAGCGTAGGGGAAAGGGCCCAGTATGTCGAGCCCCCAGACCGAGAATGGCCAGGAGAGAGGGATTGTTTGAAGGGCTTGGACTGGCTGATGAAGCTTCTTTGAATGGAACTGACATGCTTCACACTTGGTTACTAGTGCCACTGCGTCCTGGAGGGCAGTGGGCCAGAAGAAACCTTGTCGGAAGGCCTTGCCAGCAAGGGCCCTCGGCCCTATGTGAGAGCCACATATGCCTCCATGTATCTCTGTCACCAGCTCCAGTCCTTCCTCCTTGGGATGCACTTCAATTCACACCGTTTGGTATTTTTCTGTATAGAACGTTGTCAACGAACTAGTACATGGAAGACCGACGGGCTACTTTCTTTGCTTCTTCCTGTTCCTCAGGAAGCTCCCCTGTTTGGAGGAATCGAACGGTATGTTGTGCCCATGCTGGAGCCTGTGGCTCGACGGGAAGGACTAAAGGCATTTCCTCTGCCATGGGAGCGGATGTCTCTACGGCCAGGGCTTGACGCCCTATCAGAGTCGATTGCCCCACGGCGGGCTCAGCATCCACGGCAACATCTTCGTCAGCGGCCCCTGGGAGCTCGGGGGGAAAGTACTTGCCGGGGCCTGATTTCCTCCGCTTGTTCTGCTCTATTGATGGTTCAACGGATGGCTGAGTTAACCGAAGCACAAAAGTACCTGGTTCCAAAGGTAGTTTGAAGGCAGCGCACTTCGACAGGTAGTCGGTGATGTCGTTCTCCACTCGGGGAACATGCTCCGCCTGTATCCTGTCAAAACGCTCCTCCAGCTTCCTCACCTCATCGACGTAGGCTTCCATCAACGGGCTTTGGTAATCCTTGTTGACCTGCCTGACGACAAGCTGTGAATCACCCCTGACGATGAGCTTCTTGATCCCAAGGTCTGCCGCGGTCCGAGACCGGCAAGCAACCTCTCGTATTCAGCAGTGTTGTTTGTCGACACCTCCCTGGGAAAGTGCATATGGATTACATACTTGAGGTGCACTCCGGTGGGTGCGATGAGCAGCACACCAGCACGGGCGCCTTACAGCGAGAAAGCCCCGTCAAAGTACATAATCCAGTTGCGACCTGCTTCCTTGCCGGGAAGAGTGGTCTCCTGGATCTCTTCATCAGGTGTCGAGGTCCACTCTGCAATGAACTCTGGCAAAACTATGCTCTAGATCATCGTGGTACTTTCAAACTTTAAACCAAAGCTCGATAGCTCCAAGGCCCATTCCACGATCCTCCCCGTTGCGTCCAGCTTATGCAGTATCCATTGCAATGGGAGGCGGGTGATGACGGTGATCTCGTGCGCTTGGAAGTAATGACGCAGCTTCCTCGAGGCCATAAGGAGGCCGAAGAGCAATTTCTGCACACCGGAGTACCTTGACCTAGCCCCCTGCAAGAGGGAGCTGACAAAGTAAACCCGGTGCTGCATCATTTTCTTCTTGTGCACCATTTCACTTGGTTGCATAGGCCCTGTCTCGCCGGCGTCAAACCCTGCCGGGGGCCTTGCCTTGCCGGGACCAGGCCCTACCGTGGGGAGCTCTGGCTCGCCATCCGCCAACCCTTCCATTGCCACTGCCCCTTCGTCGACCTCCCTCTACGCCACTAGTGCGGCGCTGACCACTTGATTCGTTGCCACTAGATACAGCCACATCGGCTCTTGTGGTTTAGGCGCAACCAGTATCAGCGTGGAGGAGAGGTATTTCTTCAAATCCTGCAGCGCTGCTTCGGCCTTTGGGGTCCACTCCATTGGGCCCGCCTTTTTCAAGATTTTGAAAAAGGGAAGGGCACGCTCAGCAGACTTGGAGATGAATCAGCTCATGGCGGCAACACAGCCAGTCAGCCGACGCACATCCTTGATCCGCCTAGGTGCCTCAATCTACTCAATAGCCTTGATCTTATCTGGATTCGCCTTGATCCCACACTGCGACACAAAGAACCCGAGAAGCTTGCTGGACAGAACACCGAGACACACTTCTCAGGGTTCAGCTTGAGGTTGATCTTGCACAAATTTGGAAACGTATCTTCCAAATCTTGCACAAGTGTTGCCTTGTCCTTGGTTTTGACCACTATGTCATCCATATAAGCTTCCATATTTCTATGTAGCTGGGGCTCAAAACCAATTTGGACTGCTCTTTCAAAGGTTGAGTCAGCACTCTTCAACCCGAAAGGCATCCGTAAAAAGCAATATGTACCACATGGGGTGATGAATGTCGTCTTCTCTTCATCTTCTCTTGTCATGAAAATCTGGTGATATCCTGAGTAGGTGTCAAGGAATGACAACAGGTCACACCCGGCCATGGAGTCAACAATCTGGTCGATAAGTGGAAACGGGAAAGGGTCTTTTGGACAGGCCTTATTGATATTTGTTTAATCAATACACAGCCACCACTTCCCATTTGCCTTGCGCACCACCACCGGATTGGCCAACCACCTTGGATGGAGCACTCCTCTCACCAAGCCTGCCGCTTCCAACTTCCTGATCTCTTTTGTGATGAACTCCTGCCTTTCCAAAGCTTGCTTCCTGACCTTCTACTTGACGGGTCGCGCATGAGTACAAACAGCAAGATGGTGCTCAATCACCTCCCTGGGAATGCCAGGGATGTCGGACGCTTGCCATGCAAACACATCAACATTCGCCCGCAGGAAAGTGACGAGCGTGCCTTCCTATTTGCTATCGAGGGTGGAGCTTATGGTGAAAGCCCCTCCCATGCCATCCTCCTTGACGGACACCTTCTTGGTCTCTGGTGGTGCAACTATGGATTTCTTGCTCTTGCCGGTGGAGCTCTCTGGCACGTCCTCGACGGGAGCACAACACTCCGGAGAGGTGCGCTTGCCGGAGTGGGTGCGAGAGGTCTTGCCGGTCTTCTTCCCTCCTGGGGCTTTAGCGGCAGGAGCAGTGCCTTGGCGGCAGTTGCTGCAACTGCTTCGCGGTATAGTTGGTCAGCACAGATCAGTGCATCCTTCTTGTCGGAGGGGACGGTGATCATGGTCATCGGCCCTGGCATATTCAGCGTGTTGTAGGCATAATGTGATGCCGCCATGAGCTTGGCTAGTGCCGGGCGGCCAAGGATCCCGTTGTAGGGCAAGGGGATCTCAGCTACATCGAAGACAATCCTCTCCGTCTTGTAGTTCAACTCTCCTCCAAACGTCACGGGCAGCGTGACCTTACCCTTTGGCTGACTCCTTCCCGGGTTGACCCCTTGAAACGTGCCCGTCTCTTCGAGGTCTCCATCAGGAATCTATAGCCTTTTGATCACAATAGGCGAGATCAAGTTCAGACCGGCCCCGCCGCCAACTAACATCTTCGTCACCTTGACATTGTGTATCGTTGGTGAAACCAACAATGGTAGATACCCAACCGTAGTTGTGCGATCAGGGTGGTCCTTTGTGTCAAAGATGATAGGCGTGCTGGACCACTTCAGTGGCTTCTGTGTGTTGAATGATGGCTCCGCCACTGTGATCTCACGTGCCCACTGCTTGAGCTGGCGGTGAGAGGTGTGCAGTGAGGCGCCACCGTCGACACACATGGCCTCTGTAGCTTTCTGAAACTCGTGGTCGCCGGACTCATCGTCCTCGTCATGATCATCGTCTTCCTGCTTCTTGTTGCGGCCCCGGGTGGGCCTCTCTTGCTAATTATCCTTGCCGTGGTGGCCTCCTTGGCCACCACGCTTCTTGCTAGATCCTTCGGCACCGTCCTGACCTTTCTCCTTGTCCCGCCTCTCATACTCAGCTTTTTGCTTCTCAGCAAGTAGCTCAACTTGTCGGCAGTTCTGGAGGTCGTGGCCCTTGGTGTGGAGGATCTTCCAGTATTGCTTGTCGGAGCTTCCTGGCTTGTCGGCAGCCGCCAAGGCCCGGCAAGCGGCACACCCGGCAATTTCCTTGCCGGGGTCACTTGCCTTGGCCTTCTTGGCAGCGCCGGTGTCGTCGGACCCCCCGACGGCAAGCATGGTCTTTCCCTTGTGCTTCCTGTTGGAGTGCCGACCCTTCTTTGTCGGGGCGGCGGTGTCTCGTCTGTGGAGTCGGTTTTCGCACAGGCGTCCTCGCTGGGGTACTTCCTTCCCTCTTCAGCTCGGGCGCACCTATCGGCCAGAACATAAAGTTCGGCCACAACTTTGACCTTGTTCATCGCCAGCTCTTCACGCATCTTGCGGTTGCGCACATTCTGATGGTATGCGTTGATCATAGCGGCGGGGTGAACGTCTGGGATGTTGTACTACACTCGGCTGAATCTCTGTATGTACTTGCACAGGCTTTCACCTTCCTTCTGGGGGATGATATGCAAATCACTTGCCTGGCCATGAGCTTGATGGCCTCCAGTGAAGTCGCCAATGAACTCATGACACAAATCCGACCAAGAAGAAATGGAATCCGCCGGCAAGTGCATCAACCATGACATGACATTAGGCTTAAGTGCCAACGGGAAATAATTGGCAAGCACCTTGTCGTCGCGGGCTCCAGCAGCTTGCATCGCGATGGTGTAGATGCTGAGGAACTCTGACAGGTGAGTCTTGCCATTGTACTTCTCACCAACATCAGTCTTGAACATGCGGTGGGAGGGCCACTAGAACTGCCGCAGCTCACGGGTAAAGGCTAGGCAACCCACCTCGTAGGGTAGGCCACCGTAGCCTCCCGGTGTCGGGTGGTCCATAGTGGGCCATGCCCGCCTGTCCGACTGGTGGCGCGCATCACGCTGGTGTTCAATGGTGGTTCGAGCATCTTCAAGGGCTCGCTCCCGAAGAACTTGGCGCTGATCGCGGTGGGTCTGTGGATCGGACGACGCTATGGAAATGTTATCACAAGCATCATCACGATGGATCGACACCCGGGGTAACTGGCATGGGGGAGGAGAGTGCATCGTGGCTGCATCACCTCCGACCCTTCCACCACCGGCATGCGGTGGCTCGACGGAGCATCGGCCTATGGGCCCCGCTGGTCACGGCTCATCTTTGTTGGCGATGCCGACGAGGCTCCGGATGGTGGCTCTCCACTCGTCGAGCTTCTCTGCAGCAGGAGGAAAGTCAAGGAGTAGCTACGCGCGCGCCAAAGCTTCTGCTGGCGTGGGCGGTGGCGGAAGCTGCATGGACCGCGACACGCTCCAACTTCTAACCACGTTAGAAGGAGCTCTATCACGGTCTTGCGGTTGTACGCCATTTTCGCCAGCACCTCGGCGTGCATGCTAGCCTCCTTCGTCCTACGAAATGCAGGACTCTTCCCACGGCGGCGCCCAGGGTCACCAGCGTGGTGACGCTGCTCATCGCGCACAACTTGGGAAGAGCGTGTCGCGGGAGCCGGCGTAGGTGTCTCGGAGGTCAGCGCGCCGCCATTAGGTGGCATGGCGCCGCCCTTGGAGGGCCCCGTGCCGCCTGCAAGGGGGGCAGCTCCGTCTTTGGATTTGGCGGCGTGCGGCCCGTCATCTTGCGCACGAACAACGCCGCTCGCCAGGCTTTGACTGCCAGAGCGATGTGGGTGTTCGCAGGCTGCGCCCCGGGTTCTGTCCGCGACCACCCCTCTACTTGCCCGCACTGGTATGGGCAGCCCAGCTCCGGATGAACCGACTGTTGTCGTCGTCTTCCTCTTGGGAGCCATCGCGATGAAGAACTGCTATACTAGCTGCTAGACCGGATTTTCACAACTTCACCCCCTACCTGGCGCGCCAAAGATGTCGGTGGGAATGACATCTATGGGATCACTGGAATCCTTACTACGGTCGGCGGGCGCGGGGTTGTGGAAAGAGCGGGTCTAGGAGCCAGCACAAAGGTTGTTTACCCAGGTTCGAGCCGCGAGGATGCGTAATACCCTAGTCCTGCTTTGGTGTATCTTTGAGTGTTCTTGTGTTCTTGAACTAGCTACGGTGCGTGCATAGTTCAAAAAGCCGAATCCCCTCTAGTAGGCCTCGGGCCTCATTTTATAGTCGAAGGGGCGCCATAGTGGCACATAGGAGGTGGAAAGGTGCACAGTGTACAAGCTTATCGCCCATCATTACGGGACAAGACGCATTAAATGCGCTCCTTAGGTGTCCCCTTGCTTCATTGGGGACTTGAACGAGGCCCCTCCCGTCCGTCGCCGCCTTGCCTTGCTTCGACATGCGTCCAGGCCAATGAGGCGTGTAGTGCCATGTAGGCTGGCAGGCTGCTGAGCTGGTGTGGTGGCAGTGTCTTCACGAAGATCTGCATGCCACCACGCAGGTGCTCGCCTAGCTGGCTGGGCTGGCAGCTGCATGGGAATGGAGGTGGAGTCTTGGCAGGTGCGGGCCTGGCCGCGGCCCCGCTGATGTCCTCGGCAAGGGTCTTGCTGGCGCCCCCGGCAAGGGTCTTGCCGTGGCATTGCGGTCGTCCCCGGCAAGGATCTTGTCGGAGGTCTCGTGGATTTCCTCGGCAAGGATCTTGCCGAGGGTCGTCGTCTTCTGGCCCTCATCTGATCTTTCATGCTTATGATCTTTACGAAGATCTGCATGCCACCATGGAGGTGCCTCCCGAGCCTTGGTTCCAATGTGGTCGATGGCGTTGGAACCCCTGGGCTCAAGGGTGGCGCGCTCTGCTGGCGTTGGGCAAGTTGCCCCAACAAGGTTCTTGCCGGGGCTGCGGAGGCTGCCCCGGTAAGGGTCTTGCCAGGGGAGTCTACTGATAACCCACAAGTTTAGGGGATAATTGTAGCCTCTTTCGATAAGTAAGAGTGTCGAACCCACCGAGGAGCTAAAGGTAGAACAAATATTCTCTCAGGTCCTATCTGCCACTGATACGACTCTACGCACGCTTAGTGTTCGCTTTACCTAGAACAAGTATGAAACTAGAAGTACTTTGTAGGTGTTGTAGGATAGGTTTGCAAGATAATAAAGAACACGTAAATATAAACTAGGGGCTGTTTAGATAAAGAAACAATAAAGTAAATATAGCGAGTGTGGAAAAGTGGTGGTAGGAGTTGTGAAATTGTCCGTAAGCAATTGACTACTTTACTAGACCGATAGCAAGTTTTATGTGGGAGAGGCATAAGCTAACATAGTTTCTCTTCTTGGATCATATACACTTATGATTGGAACTCTAGCAAGCATCCGCAACTACTAAAGATCATTAAGGTAAAACCCAACCATAGCATTAAAGCATCAAGTCCCCTTTATCCCATACGCCACAACCCCCTTACTCGGGTTTATGCTTCTGTCACTCAAGCAACCCACTATAAGCGAATCATGAACGTATTGCAACACCCTACAGCGGGAATCCCTCACGCTTGCACGACACGGAGGGCACAATAGGACAGCAACATAACCACAAGAAAATTAAACCAATCATAGGAATTCATCAATCACCGATAGGACAATGAAAATCTACTCAGACATCATAGGATGGCAACACATCATTGGATAATAATATGAAGCATAAAGCACAATGTTAAAGTAGAGGGTACAGCGGGTTGTGGGAGACTGGACTGCTGAATATAGACGGGGGAAGGTGATGGAGGTGTTGGTGAAGATCGCGGTGATGATTATGGCCCCGGCGGCGTTCCGGCGCCACCGGAAGCAATGGGGAGAGATCCCCCCTTCCTCTTCTTCTTCCTTGACCTTCTCCCAAGATGGGAGAAGGGTTTCCCCTCTGGTCCTTGGCTCCCATGGCATGGGAGGGGCGAGAGCCCCTCCGAGATTGGATCTATCTCTCTCTGTCTCTCTCCGTTTCTGCATTCTCAGATTCTGCCCTTCCACCGTTTCTTTTATATCCGGAGATCCGTAACTCCGATTGGGGTGAATCTTTCGCCCAGATTTTTCTCATAAAATTGGTTTTGTTGCGGCAAAAGAAGAGCGTCAACGACCTTACAGGGTTCCCACGAGGGTCCAGGGCGCGCCTGCCTCCCTAGGGCGTGCCCCCCTGCCTTGTGGCCCCCTCAGGCACCGTCTCGCGTTGATTTTACTTCCCAAAAATCATAAATATTCCAAAATAATTCTCCGTCCGTTTTTATCCCGTTTGGACACCATTTGATATGGGGTTTCTGTGAAACATAAAACATGCAACAAACAGGAACTAGCACTGGGCACTGGATCAATATGTAGTCCCAAAAAATAGTATAGAAAGTTGCCAAAAGTATATGAAAGTTGAATAATATTGGCATGGAACAATCAAAAATTATAGATACGACGGAGACGTATCAGCATCCGCAAGCTTAATTCCTGCTCATCTTCGAGTAGGCAAATGATAAAAGAGATAATTTTTGATGTGGAATGCTACCTAGCATAATCTTGATCATATGTCTAATCATGGCATGAATATTAAGACACGAGTGATTCAAAGGAATAGTCTATCATTTGACATAAAAACAATAATACTTCAAGCGTACTAATAAAGCAATCATGTCTTTTCAAAACAACATGGCCAAAGAAAGTTATCCCTACAAAATCATATAGTCTGGTTGTTGCTCTATCTTCATCACACAAAGTATTTAATCATGCACAACCCCGATGACAAGCCAAGCAATTGTTTCATACTTTAGTAATCTCAAACTTTTTCAACTTTCACGCAATCCATGAGCGTGAGCCATGGATATAGCACTATGGGTGCAATAGAATATGATGGTGGAGGTTGTGTGGAGAAGACAAAAAGGAGAGGTCTCACATCGACGCGACTAATCTACGGGCTATGGAGATGTCCATCAATTTATGTCAATGTGAGGAGTAGGGATTGCCATGCAACAGATGCACTAGCGCTATAAGTGTATGAAAGCTCAACAAAAGAAACTAAGTGGGTGTGCATCCAACTTGCTTGCTCACGAAGACCTAGGGCATTTTGAGGAAGCCCATCGTCGGAATATACAAGCCAAGTTCTATAATGAAAATTCCCACTACTATATGAAAGTGACAATATAGGAGGCTCTCTATCCGAAGAACATGGTGCTACTCTGAAGCACAAGTGTGGTAAAAGGATAGTAACATTGCCCCTTCTCTCTTTTTCTCTCATTTTTTATTTTCTCTTTATTTTTATTTTTTTGGTGGGCTTCTTTGGCCTCTCTTTTTTTATTTGGGCTTCTTTGGCCTCTTTTATTTTTCATAAAGTCCGGAGTCTCATCCCGACTTGTGGGGGAATCATAGTCTCCATCATCCTTTCCTCACTGGGGCAATGCTCTAATAATGATGATCATCACACTTTTATTTACTCACAACTCGATATTAGAACTCGATATCTAGAACAAAGATATGACTCTATATGAATGCCTCCAGCGGTGTACCGGGATGTGCAATGATCTAGCATAGCTATGATATCAAAAAAACGGACAAGCCATGAAAACATCATGCTAGCTATCTTACGATCATGCAAAGCAATATGACAATGAATGCTCAAGTCATGTATATGATGATGATGGAAGTTGCATGGCACTATATCTCAAAATGGCTATGGAAATGCCATGATAGGTAGGTATGGCGGCTGTTTTGAGGAAGGTATATGGTGGGTGTACCGTACCGGCGAAAGTTGCATGGCACAAGAGAGGCTAGCAATGGTGTAAGGGTGAGAGTGCGTGTAATCCATGGACTCAACATTAGTCAAAAGAACTCATATACTTATTGCAAAAATCTACAAGCCATTGAAAACAAAGTACTACGTGCATGCTCCTAGGGGGATAGATTGGTAGGAAAAGACCATCGCTCGTCCCCGACCGCCACCCATAAGGAAGACAATCAATAAATAAAATTGTGCTCCAACTTCATCACAAAGCGGTTCACCATACGTGCATGCTTTGGGAATCAAAAACCTCAACACAAGTGTCTCCACAATCCACGACCACCCACTAGCATGACTCTAATATCACCATATTTATATCGCAAAACTATTGCAAGGAATCAAACATATCATATTCAGCGATCTACAAGTTTATGTAGGATTTTATGACTAACCATGTGATTGACCAATTCCTGTCATCTCTCTAAATGGATATAAGTGAAGCAAGAGAGTTTAATTGTTTCTACAAAAGATATGCCCACGCTCTAACAAATATAAGTGAAGCAAAAGAGCATTCTACAAATGGCGGTTTTCTATATGAAGAGAAACAGGCAATCCAAACTTCAAATGATATAAGCGAAGCACATGAAGCATTCTATAAAGCCATACTCAAAAGATATAAGTGAAGTGCAATGAGCATTCTATAAATCAACCAAGGACTATCTCGTACCATCATGGTGCATAAAAGAAAAATGAAAACTAAATGCAAAAGACGCTCCAAGACTTGCACATATCGCATGAACGAAACGAATACGAAAACATACCGATACTTGTTGAAGAAAGAGGGGATGCCTTCCGGGGCATACCCAAGCTTAGATGCTTGAGTCTCCTTTAATATTTACTTGGGGTGCCTTGGGCATCCCCAAGCTTGAGCTCTTGCCTCTCTTCCTTTTCCTCATATCGAGACCTCCTCGATCAAACACTTCATCCACACAAAACTTCAACAGAAAACTCGGTAAGATCCGTTAGTATAATAAAGCAAATCACTATTCTAAGTACTGTTGCAAACCAATTCATATCTTGTTTTTGCATTGTGTCTACTGTAATATAGCTTTTTCATGGCTTAATACACTGATATAAGTTGATAGATTCATCAAAACAAGTAAACTATGCATCAAAAACAGAATCTGTCAAAAACAGAACAGTCTGTAGCAATCTGAACATTCACCATACTTCTGGTATCCCAAAAATTCAACCTAAATTAGGAACAATAAAAAATTTGTATATAAATACAGTACAAAAGGAATCAGAACCATTTGACGTTCCAGTAAAAAATGTAAAATCACGCACTACAGCCAAAGTTTCTGTCCTGCACCATACAAACCAACAAGCATTGTAAACATCCTAAAGGCAAACCTTGGCACATTATTTTTATAATACAATGGAATTGTACAAGGGGATAATTATTTTTGATGAAAAGTTTCTGTAATTAAGATTCACAAAGTTTCCGTGAGCATGAACAAAGTTCAAAGAGCCCTCCCACTTCAACAATGCTTGTCTTTCTCACTTTCACTTTCCTTTTTGAAAAGTTTTGGGTTCCCCTCTTTATTTTTTTTGTTTTTAGACTATATAAAAGCACTCAACAGAAATAAATGACTCTCTAAAACTTCCGGGTTGTCTCCCTGGCAGCGCTTTCTTTAAAGCCATTAAGCTAGGCATATAGTGCTCAAGTAATGGATCCACCCGGATCACAAGGTATATCAAAGCCAATTTTAATTAACAATGATTTGTGATGAGCACAAAGTAACATATATCATGTAACAACAAAGTCTAACTCTCTTCCTATGCATCGGCATGTCATAAAGAACAATTCATGCACACATAGTGAAGGCCAATGCATAGTATAAGTAGTTACTTCCAATTTTATAATATTGGAAACATAGAGAGGTGGAGGTATAGTTCCTCTCTCATAATAATTGCAAGTAGGAGCAGCAAGCACATGCATATTATATCTATTAAAATCATCATGTGTAACGGTAAAACGCAACCCATCAATATAATCCTTAATAAGCACGAACTTCTCCGATATAGTGTGGTAGGGAGAATTCAAAAAGATAATAGGACTATCATCCGTGGGTGAAATAGCAACAATTTCATGTTTAACATAAGGAACTATAGCAAGTTCATCTCCATAAGCATAATTCATATTGGCATCTTGGCCACAAGCATCATCAAAAAGGGATATTTCAAGAGAATCAATGGGATCATAACAATCATCATAGCAATCATCCTTCGGTAAGCACGAAGGGGAATTAAACCATGTATGAGTTGAAGAGTTACTCTCATTAGAAGGTGGGCATGGGTAGCTAATCCGCTATTCCTCCTTTTGTTCTTTGCTCTCCTCGTCATCTTTTTATCCAATGAGCTCACAGTTTCATCAATTTCTTCTTCCATAGAATCCTGCAAAATATTAGTCTCTTCTTGGACAGCGGAGACTTTCTCAATAAATGCATCAATACCGGAATTGTATTCATAATTCTCATAACAATATTTAAGTATAGAAAAATTTTCAGGTCTGTAAACCGAATCATCAAAATCGTCAAACGCTTTAAACATGGATTCAATATCATAAGCACCCATAAAAGCAACAAATTTTTCTATTTGTTCCACATCATAGTAATCATATCTACCATTAGCATAAGAAGCTAAGGTTTTATTATCATT
This sequence comes from Triticum aestivum, assembly GCF_018294505.1. Lineage (NCBI taxonomy): Eukaryota > Viridiplantae > Streptophyta > Magnoliopsida > Poales > Poaceae > Triticum > Triticum aestivum. Next base: position 413,264,656 of record NC_057801.1, read on the forward strand.
GAATTTGCATGAAAAGGGAAGGTGTGGAGCCTTCATCCTAGAGCAACAAGTATAATCATATCTCAAGCATAGTTGACGAGCATACCAACGCAACATATGAATTTGATCCCATAATAGTTTCAATTTTTGTGTCAAGCGATAATCCCTAAAGTATTCACATTGATCCAACGTGTCTCCCATAATATAATTGAATGGGGTTTTCTCAGGATTATCAAAGTAGTACATAATATCTTGAACATAACGAGCATCAATGGTTTTAGGAGGTTCCCCATCTCCACGAGTAGCAAGTACACCTAATTTTTTTGGTATTTCGTGTTCCATATCCATAAACAAAGATAGAGAACACCTAAGAACAGCAAATAAAAATTACTTAGTGATAAAGCAAACAAGCACACACGAGAATATTCACCCCACACTATGACTCCCCGGAAACGGCGCCACAAAAAGGTCTTGATAACCCACAAGTTTAGGGGATAATTGTAGCCTCTTTCGATAAGTAAGAGTGTCGAACCCAACGAGGAGCTAAAGGTAGAACAAATATTCTCTCAAGTCCTATCTGCCACTAATACGACTCTACACACGCTTAGTGTTCGCTTTACCTAGAACAAGTATGAAACTAGAAGTACTTTGTAGGTGTTGTAGGATAGGTTTGCAAGATAATAAAGAACACATAAATATAAACTAGGGGCTGTTTAGATAAAGAAGCAATAAAGTAAATATAGCGAGTGTGGAAAAGTGGTGGTAGGAGTTGTGAAATTATCCCTAAGCAATTGACTACTTTACTAGACCGATAGCAAGTTTTATGTGGGAGAGGCATAAGCTAACATACTTTCTATTCTTGGATCATATGCACTTATGATTGGAACTCTAGCAAGCATCCGCAACTACTGAAGATCATTAAGGTAAAACCCAACCATAGCATTAAAGCATCAAGTCCCCTTTATCCCATACGCCACAACCCCCTTACTCGGGTTTATGCTTCTGTCACTCAAGCAACCCACTATAAGCGAATCATGAACGTATTGCAACACCCTATAGCGGGAATCCCTCATGCTTGCGCGACACAGAGGGCACAATAGGACAGCAACATAACCACAAGCAAATTAAACCAATCATAGCAATTCATCAATCACCGATAGGACAACAAAAATCTCCTCAGACATCATAGGATGGCAACACATCATTGGATAATAATATGAGGCATAAACCACCATGTTCAAGTAGAGGGTACAGCGGGTTGCGGGAGAGTGGACCACTGAATATAGATGGGGAAGGTGATGGAGATGTTGGTGAAGATGATGGAGGTGTTGGTGAAGATCGCAGTGATGATGATGGCCCCTGATGGCGTTCCGGCGCCACCGGAAGCAAGTGGGAGAGAGCCCCCCTTATTCTTCTTCTTCCTTGACCTTCTCCCTAGATGGTAGAAGGGTTTCCCCTCTGGTACTTGGCTCACATGGCATGGGAGGGGCGAGAGCCCCTCCGAGATTGGATCTATCTCTCTGCTGTTTCTGCATTCTCAGATTCTGCCCTTCCACCGTTTCTTTTATATCCGGAGATCCGTACCTCCGATTGGGGTGAATCTTTCGCCTAGATTTTTCTCATAAAATTAGCTTTCTTGCGGAAAAATAAGAGCGTCAACTGCCTTACGGGGTGCCCACGAGGGTCCAGGGCGCGCCTGCCTCCCTGGGGCGTGCCCCCTGCCTTGTGGCCCCCTCGGGCACCGTCTCGCGTTGATTTTACTTTCCAAAAATTATAAATATTCCAAAATAATTCTTCCTCCGTTTTTATCCCGTTTGGACTCCGTTTGATATGGGATTTCTGCGAAACATAAAACATGCAACAAACATGAACTGACACTGAACACTGGATCAATATGTTAGTCCCAAAAAATAGTATAAAAAGTTGCCAAAAGTATATGAAAGTTGAATAATATTGGCATGGAACAATCACAAATTATAGATACGACGGAGACGTATCATCTACCTCGCCCTCTTGCTTCTTGTGTCTCTGGTCTTGGCGTCGCCTTGATCGTCTTGTGGCTTTGACTTCCCTCTTCTGCCCTACTAAGTGCGGCCGCGGGTGCGGCTCTGACTGCTCGTGCACAAGTAAAGGGGTGCAAATGAGAGCCCCTACTTTTGTACACCGACACCCAAGGACACACATGTGATTTTTCAAACAACTTTGGTGCACTGGAGCCTGTGCTTGTAGTTCAAATTTGAATTATGCACATTAAATGTGCAGAAACTCTATTAATGTATGAAAAGGCCAAACGAACCCAGAATAATTTCAAATTTTAGCACGATACTTCTATTTGGTCTAATCTGCCTGTGTAAAAAAATTAAGGTGGGAGAAGGCAGTGTATGTATGTCATTTCACACACGGAGGTGAGACGTTCCCTCTCGGAACCACGAGCCTTCTTGAGGGAAGCTCCGGTTTGCAAGAAGCTTACACCAAAGCTTGTCCCAATTCGGCCAAAAAATTTACCGTAGCATGTTGGTGCCATGTCATGACACTATGCCAAGTTTCATAATTTTCAGGCGTGTTTTGGATTTACATGAATTAAAAAACCAAGTTTCTCAATCTTTCCGGCCGAGCCACGACGCCCAGATGTTTGAATTTCATTCTCATTTCTTGCATGGGACCTAGAAATTCACCCAATGACACACATGTGATTTTTCAAACAACTTTGGTGCACTGGAGCCTATGCTTGTAGTTCAAATTTGAATTGTGCACATTAAATGCGCAGAAACTCAATTAATGTATAAAAAAGGCCAAACGAACCCAGAATAATTCCAAAATTTAGCACGATACTTCTATTTGGTCTAATCTGCCTATGTAAAAAAGTTAAGGCGGGAGAAGGCAATGTACGTATGGCGTTTCGCACACGGAGGTGACACGTTCCCACGAGCCTTCTTGAGGGAACCTCCAGTTTGCAAGAAGCTTACACCAAAGCTTGTCCCAATTTGGCCAAAAAGTTACCGCAACATGTTGGTGCCATGTCATGCCACCATGACAAGTTTCATGATTTTCAGGCGTGTTTTGGATTTAGATGAATTAAAAAAACCAAGTTTCTCAATCTTTTCGGCTGAGCCATGATGCCCAGATGTTTGAATTTCATTCCATTTCTTGCATGGGACCTAGAAATTCACCCAAGGACACACATGTGATTTCTCAAACAACTTGGGTGCACTGGAGCCTGTGATGGTAGTTCAAATTTGAATTATGCACATTAAATGCGCAGAAACTCAATTAATGTATAAAAAAGGCCAAACGAACCCAAAATAATTCCAAAATTTAGCACGATACTTCTATTTGGTCTAATCTGCCTGCGTAAAAAAATTAAGGCGGGAGAAGGCAGTGTACGTATGTCGTTTCACACATGGAGGTGACACATTCCCTCTCGGAACCATGAGCCTTCTTGAGGGAAGCTCCGGTCTGCAAGAAGCTTACACCAAAGCTTGTCCCAATTCGGCCAAAAACAATACCGCAGCATGTTGGTGCCATGTCATGACACCATGCCAAGTTTCATGATTTTCAGGCGTGTTTTGGATTTACAGGAATTAAAAAACCAAGTTTCTCAATCTTTCCGGTCCAGCCACGACGTCCAGATGTTTGAATTTCATTCTCATTTCTTGCATGGGAGCTATAAATTCACCGAAAGACACACATGTGATTTTTCAACAAACTTTGGTGCATTGGAGCATGTGCTTGTAGTTCAAATTTGAATTATGCACATTAAATGCCCAGAAACTCAATTAATGCATAAAAATGCCAAACGAACACAGAATAATTTCAAATTTAAACACGATAGTCATGTACTAGTTGCATGTTCACTGTATGTAAATGTTCTAGAAATTCTAACACCATCCTTTCCCTCTGTAACACCATTTTGTCTTTCCAAACATAATGAAAAAATCAGGTATGCCACAAACAGTTTACTAGAACGAATCGTGTGGGATGCAATATAAAATATCTTGGCGCACCGTCTTGTCTAGCTTACGCAGGAAGCTTCGTCGTCTACAGTCCACCGCCCCCGCTTAAACCACACTTGCGCGCCAGTTTCTCGCGGCACCGAGCGAATTTTTTTTGCCACCGTGGAAATATATATCTCCCCGCCCCCTCACTCCTACCAAAAGCCACATCTCCACTGTTCCTCCTTGCTTTCCAAGTTCAAACCTTCATTGCTTCTTACTAGCAGCTCAGCCTCCTCACCGGCAACCCTTCTTTTTGCAGCGCCGCCTCCTTGTCGGCGGCCCTTCTTCTTGCTGTGCGGCCTCCTCGCCGCCAACCCTTCTTCTTGCTGCGCAGCCTCGTCAGTAATCCACACCCCACCCACACCATCCTCCTCCTTTCCCGTCCCACATGGCCCGACCAACGGTGCGACACCTTCCAGCGAAATCACTGCCCCCCTCCTCCAATTAAGCGCCGCCCACATCCATTTTGCACGCAGTATAACATGGAGCTCAGTAGCATGCGGCCGCACGCGTGCACAAGGTCGCTATGGCTGCCATGCGTGTCGACCGCCAGATCTTGGAGGAGCACCTCGTCTTCGAGGCCACCGTCGACACCACCACACGACTGTCTACTTTAAAATACAGTTTGTGTTGTTTTCTCGAGGCGACTGCCAGTGCCTTCTGGTGATTTCTCTTTTGTAATTTTAATATGCAATCTGATGTTTAGTTAACAATTTTGTCCTCTAAAATGCAATGTTCAGTTAATAGTTTGGTCCAACAATTGCTACATTTCGTAGTACAATCTGATGTTCAGTTAACAGTTTGGTCCTCTGAAATGTAATATTCAGTTAACAATTTGGTCCAACAATTGCTACATTTTGTAGTACTGTTCTCAAGCATTCTTTGTTTTGTAAGTTGTCTTCTAGTACATGTTTTGATTCTGCAATGCCGTGCTCAGTTAAATATTTTGGTTCATTTGGTATGTTGTCCATTTAACTGTTTGGTTCAGTTCTTCAATTTGATTTTCATTTGATGTGGGTACAATTTTGTATTGTTTTGCATGTGACACCAATCGAATTTGGCTGTACTCAATACATATTCTACTGATAGTATGGCAACTCTCAGTTAACCTGATCAAGATCTTCCTTATGTGTGTTACAGGGAAACAATGGGAGACACTGCGGTTTACCATCGAGGTTTGTTCAAGCAGGGTCCTTTGGATAATAGCACATTATTGTGCAGTTGCAGGAATCATTCTAATATTTAGGTTTCTTACAATTTGGTCTTGCACATGTAGGTCCTGCTATCAAAGTCTTAGACCCACTGTTCGACCCATTTTGCATATGGGGAAATGAGATGTCCATGAATATCAGTCAAGTCAAGAAACTCAGAAAGATTTTTAGGATGAAGAAACTTGCGACGAATAACAGCAAGATCTTTGTTTGCACAATGAAAAATACATCAGTCAACTATAGGATGGTACCGACTCTTTTACCTTGTTTTTACACCTTGCGCCATTTCAAAATTTACAACAGCGATTTATGCATAGCTTTGTTTTCAGTACTTTTCAAAGAAGTTCACCGATGATTACCTCTCAAACCACCTGCATGGTCAAGAGGCAAGGAAGGTATTCATTCAACACCCACGGTACAATATTGAAGTCTTGCTGAAGAGGACGAAGGTTGGGCGGGGAATTATCCATAGCCACTGGCCTAAAGTTGCAAGGACATTCAACATCACTGAAGGCTCAATATTTGCCTTCCGCTTCTGCAGTTTCCCACATGAGATTCATATGTCTATTTACCGTGTATGATGCTACTTTCCAAAGGTTCTTTATGTTGCATGTGAAACTTGGTCCTCTTGTCTAATGGCGTAACTGAGTGCTAAAGCTATCTGATGTAATTCGATTATGAAATCCTGGTTGCTTTTATAGGGATATGAAATATCTGGCGTATTTTATAAGAAATATCAGTTTGATTAGTACATGGATTATCAATAATAGGCTAATTACCCTGCTTATTGGGGTTTTCCATTGCAGGCGGTTACTCATAGAGCACCATGGGTGATGAACTCAAACAACCCGCACGGTTTCTAGAAAGTAGGCGTGTTTGATCAACTAACAATCACACATGGCTTCCGGTAGCGAACTGTTTGCGTTAGGCCACCTTGCACAAACGTTTCCACACAAAGAATTGTGTGTGATATACATACCTACGGAAATGTTTTTCTAGGATTCACCGTGTGGGATGTACATACCTACGGAAATGATTTTCTGGGATTCACCGTGTGGGATGTACATACCTACGTAAATGATTTTCTAGGATTCACCGTGTGGGATGTACATACCTACGGAAATGATTTTCTGGGATTCACCGTGTGGGATGTACATACCTACGGAAATGATTGGGTTTCGTTGCCGCGCCCGATCGCACACGGCCCCAGCCTGGGTCCCAGGAGGGCCTATCCCCGACGATTTTTCTGGGTCGTGTGGGAAGGACCCCCCCTATCGCCCACACTCACTTGGCGACGGTTCCAAATGTCATCGCGAAAAGTGGTTAAAAACTATTTGTTTAGCACGCCATTGTACGAGTGTGCAAAGAAGAGGTACGGGAGGCCACCGACGTGGGTAAAACTCACCTGGGCGCGCCTGGGCCCCCATGCCCACCCTGGTGGGTTGTGCCCCCCTCAGGGCACCCCCTAGGTTCTGCTCTGGTCCATCGGGCGTCTTCTGGTCCATAAAAAATCCACAAAAAGTTTCGCGGTGTTTGAACTCCGTTTGATATTGATTTCCTGCAATGTAAAAACACACAAAAAACAGCAACTGGCACTGGGCACTGGGTCAATAGGTTAGTCCCAAAAAATGATATAAAGTTGCTATAAAATGATTATAAAACATCCAAGAATGATAATAAAACAACATGAATACTTCATAAATTATAGATACATTGGAGACATGTCAAGAGGTCGGGCTAGCACAAGGATGACAGACTCGCCTTGAGCCCAAGAACATATATTGTGTGGCAAAGGGAACATAAGTGTGATGTACAGGTTCGCCTAATCGGCTTCATCGGACACTTGGAGTCGGCACGCTTTGCTAGAGGCCGCTACCGACTAGCCAAGTAAGATGTGATCTGACTCGCGTCCAAGTGAACGAGAACCTAAGGGGTCGCACACTTAAGGGAAGGAACATTTGAGGCCCAGTCCGACTCCATGAGTCAGATGTGATCCTACTCAGACTCGGATCCAAGCTGAACAGATTTTGGGCTTTGGGCTCCGTGCGAGGCCCAAGTGTTGAGCCCGCGACGGACGCCTATATAAAGTGGGGGTGCGGCACACTCATGGGGTTGATCGCTTCGGCGCTATCACTAGGGTTTGCATGTGTTGCGAATAGCCACCTCCCCTCATGGCCGACTATGTGATCGAACCTAGCAGTCCGCAGCACGGTGTTCCTCTTGCACGCGCGGATACCGTTAGAGGCGATGCACCTATGCCGCCCCGCGAACTTGTACATGGGATCCGACGACCAGCTGTTCGAGGGAGATCGGAAGAGGAGGAGATGATCCACGCGGACGCGCTGCCCCAACTCTTCTTCCGCTTCACAACATTGAGCGTCCAGTGGTAACGATCTGTGATCCATCTCTCGTAGCATGTTCTTGGTTGTTCTACACGTAGGAATTTTTATTTGCAGTCGACGGAACCTACCATAGATCCCAACAGTGGTATCAGAGCCTCTGCTATAGGATTTGGATTTAGATCGTATGCATATTAGATATGTGGAGGCGGCAGATGACATCTGTTGTCGTTTTTGAAACGACTATGTGCACGATTGATGAGATCAACTACACATGGGGATCGATGTGGCTATGTTTTCTAATGATCGGAATAGATGAGGTCGTGACACAACCTACCCCTACCGGTTGGTATCCAGCATCGGGGTTAACAATAAAACGTAAATCCGAATCTGATTTGGGACGATCGATAAGATCGGTCAGATCACAAAATTTGGCATGATCGGAATGCAGATGTGATTTGTGATTTCCGAAAATGCCTCATTAATATCAAGCAATTTGCCATTCCCGATGTTGCACCTTCACACGTCTAGTACGTCTAGTGGTGGGCTCATAAAATTGGGGTGCTACTAGGTGTCCTTGAACTGAGGGGTTCATGTCGGACACGGACATGCACTGCATTAGGTTGACTTGACAAGGCTATCAAAACGGTTTTGGGCCTTGTGGCAAAGAAGGTAGCCAGGGTATGAGATACCTTCTCGGCCGACAGGAGTCGTATAGAGATACGATTAGCAAGGAGTTGCTTACTGGATAGGTATGTTGGCTAGCAGTGATGCTAAAGCTCACTAGTCGCAAGCGCTAGTCGGATCATGAATCACTAAGAGTTTGCGGAGGGATGCCAACTTTAGTGGGAGCATTTGTGTTTAAGTCTTGAATTACTCTACATAAACACATTGCTTAGTGATTGCATATTTTCTGTTGTAGATCAATGGCACCACCTGCTCAACCCAACTTTGCATTGAAATCAATTCTGGAAAAGATAAACTGAATGGAACAAACTTTACCACCTGGTATAGAAATCTGAGAATTGTTCTCAAGCATGATAAAAAGGAACATGTTCTAGAGGATCCACTTCCAGAGGAACCTGCCAATAATGCTAATGCCACAACCAAGAATGCCTACCTGAAACTTGTTGATGAATCAACGGAGATCAGCTGTCTGATGCTGGCTTGTATGGAGCTTGATTTGCAACAGCATTTCGAAAATGTTGAGGCTTACGATATGATCGAGAATCTCAAGAGCATGTTTCAGACACAGGCTAGGAACGAAAGGTTCAACGTCTGGCGATCCTTGATGGATTGCAAGCTGAAGGAAGGTGATCCACTGAGCCCACATGTGATCAAGATGATCAGATATGTGCAAGCTTTGGATCGGTTGGGCTTCCTGCTCTTGGATGAGCTGGCTACCATGCAGTTTTGGGTTCTCTTCCATCCAGCTATGGGACGTTCATCTCGAACTATCATATGCATGGCATGGATAAGAAGCTCACTGAATTGCATGGGATGCTCAAAGTGGCAGAGTAGGATATTAATAAAGGCACGCATCAAGTGTTGATGGTGCAGAAATCAGCCAAGTTCAAGAAGAGTTGGTCCAAGAAGAAGGCTAAGGAAAAGGGCTCGGAGATGGTAACCTCTTCCATTGTGCCGAAGTCAGGACGGGACTCGAAGACCATTTGCTATCATTGCAAGGACACCGGTCACTGGAAGAGGAACTGTAGCAAGTGGCTTGCAGAGCATGGCAAGAAGGCCAGAAATGCTTCTTCAAGCAAAGGTACACTTGTTGTATATGTTATAGACATCTACCTTGCTGACATACCTAGTAGCTCTTGGGTATTTGATACTGGATCAGTTGTTCACATTTGCAACTTGATGCAGGGGCTGGTAAGAACTAGACGTGTGGCACAAGGGGAGATTGACATGGGTCGACAACAAAGCAAGAGTTGCTGCGTTGGAGGTCGGCACGATGCAGCTCCAGCTTCCTTCTAGATTTATTTTGGAATGGAATAATTGTAATTACATTCCTGCACTTAGTCGGAACATTATTTCTGCCTCATGCTTGATGAGTCAGGGTTATGAATTCAATTTAAAGGACAATGGTTGTTCATTTTATTTGAATGGTATGTCCACGTCAATGCACCCATTGTTGATGGGCTATTTATATTGAATCTAGAAACGGAACCGGCCTATAATGTGAATGTCAAGAGGCATAAGCCAAATGAGATAAATCCGACATACTTCTGGCATTGCCGGCTTGGACACATTAGTCTGAAACACATGAAGAAGCTGCATGATGATGGACTCCTAACTTCGTCCGACTTTGGGTCGTTCGAGACATGTGAATCATGCTTTCTCGGCAAGATGACTAAGTCTCCTTTTGCAAAGAGTTGTGAAAGGGCGTCCGAGCTATTGGATCTTACACACAGTGATGTGTGTGGTCTAATGAGCACAACTGCTAGAAGCAACTATCAGTACTTCGTGACTTTTATCGATGACTTGAGTAGATATGGATATATCTATTGGATGAGGCACAAGTTAGAAACTTTTGAAAAGTTCAAAGAGTTTCAGAACGAGGTTGAAAATCATCTTGTCAAGACTATAAAGCTTCTACGATCAGATCGTAGAGGTGAGTACATGAGCCAGGAGTTTGATGATCATCTGAAAATACGACGTACAGTACCTCAGCTCACATCTTTGGGTATGCCACAGAGAAACGGCGTGTCAGAATGGAGGAATAGGACCTTGTTGGACATGGTCCGGTCAGTGATGAGCAAATCGGATTTACCATTGTCATTCTGGGGATACGCTCTAGAAACTGCAGCTTTCACACTTAACAGGGTACCATCAAAATCTGTAGACAAGACACCACATGAGATGTGGAGCGGGAAGAGTCCCAGTTTGTCTTTTCTAAAGATTTGGGGTTGTGAAGCATTTGTCAAGCGACTTATGTCGGACAAGCTTACACCCAAGTCGGATAAATGCATATTCATGGGATATCTGAGAGAACCCTTGGGATATAGCTTCTACAACCGGGAAGAGAACAAAGTGTTTGTTGCTCGGAATGGGGTTTTCCTTGAGAAAGAGTTTCTCAGTCAGGAAGCCAGTGGGAGGACAGTCCGACTCAAAGAAATTCGAGGACCACTTGGGGACGGCTCGGTGGGTGATGAGATCATGCCGGAGTCAGTCACGGAACCCGTAGTCGAAGCGGCTTCGGAACCACCAAGATCGGAAAGATTACGCAGAGTGCGTAGTGTATTGTTGCTAGAAAGTGACGAGCCGGCACATATGCGGAAGCGATGGTGAGCCTGGATTCCAAGGCATGGATAGAGGCCATGAGATCTGAGTTAAAGTCCATGGATGAGAATTAAGTCTGGGACTTGGTTGATCCGCCACCTGGCGTAAAGGCCATTGGCTGCAAATGGGTCTTTAAGAAGAAAACCGATGTGGATGGAAATGTTCAAATCCAAAAAGCTCGGCTTGTCGCTAAAGGTTATGGACAAGTTCAAGGAATTAACTATGATGAAACTTACTCGCCGGTAGTGATGCTGAACTCAGTGAGGATCGTACTAGCAATTGCTGGATATTTTGATTATGAGATATGGCAGGTGGATGTCAAATGGCTTTCCTTCACGGAAATTTAACAAAGGACGTCTATATGATACAGCCCGAGGGTTTTGTTGATCCGACTAGCACTAGTAAGGTATGCAAACTAAAGAGATCCATTTATGGGTTGAGGCAAGCATCTCGGAGTTGGAACATTCGTTTTCATGAGGTCATCACTGGTCTCGGTTTCATCAAAAGCGAAGGACGGTTGTTTACATAAGCAGTTAAGTGGGAGCTCAATAGTGTTTTTGATCTTGTATGTGGATGACATACTACTAATCAGAAATGATGTTTCGATGCTTAACTCGGTCAAGGAATCATTGAATGGCAAGTTTGCAATGAAGGACCTTGGTGAGGCAGTTTACATTTTAGGCATCAAGATCTATAGAGATAGATCAAGGAGGCTGCTCGGCTTGAGCAAGAGCACGCACATAGATAAAGTGTTGAAGCGGTTCAACATGAGTGAGGCCAGGAAAGGGTTCTTACCTGTCTCACATGGTATGAGGCTAAGAGAGACTCAGTGTGACATCCTGGATTTTGCCTTCTCTCTTTTTCCGGACTTGCCTTCTCTCTCTCTCTCTCTTTCCGGACTTGGTTTTCATCGTGGTTTTTGCCCTGATTTGAATTGGAGTTTGAATCATTTCAAATGGACTTGTCACTTGGGCATATCCTTGGCTTTCACCCAAGTGACCTATCTTCTTTGTTCCTCTGTTCAAACCTCAAAATAATCAAATGAATATTCTTCATAAAAGAAAAATATTCATTTCTCCTTCTGAATCTCACTTCGGAACCTTGTGCTCCAAAGCAACCTCAATTTTTCTTGCTCAGAAAAATCTGAGATAAATCCCAAATATTCTTAGAACCATGGCACAACTTCCCTTGTAAAAATATTGCAACACTTTTTGCAATATTTTTGTTGTAGAAAATCTTTTCACTTCTGGACCAGAAATGCACTTCGTACAGCAAGTACATTTTGCCTTGAGCTTTTAGCCTTGATCTTTCTTGAGCTTAAACACCCTCCTAAGAAACCCTAAACCCTATGAGATTAGCCCTAATGGTCTTCTAGAAGGTGGCCAAACTTGGCGGCCAAGTTTTTGTACAGAAACTTGTCAGCTTAGTGAAGTCTAATCTGGTCGGCCTGAGCATGAGCCATCAACTCCCCTAGACTAAACACTGCATGATCGAACGCGTAGACAAGGTTTGGCCGCTCCTGGGCGTCATTTTGACGATGTCAGCTTGGTGACCACACGTGGACACGGTGCCTGGCATGCGTTTGACGTGCTCTGGCTGGCGCCTTGTGCTCTGTTTCGCGCGTGCTCGATCCAGCGCTCGCCTCCGACTACCACACCGCGCCACCAGCCTTGACACATCACCCTTGACCACTCCCTGGCGCTCACCGATGCTGGAGCTACCGTAGCAAGCACGGGCACATCGCGGCCAAAAGGCCACAATGCATGTGTGCACTTGTCCGCTTCTCCAACTGCCTCCTATGCTCATCAACGAGCATGGGCAAGCTTCTGCGTTAACGCTGAGCATTTGCCCCCTCTCGTTGGAGCTTCTCGTCGCCGTTCACCACATGTCTAGAGAGCTTCGGTGACGACATGTCCCCCCCCTCCGCTCCAGCTATATATAGCACCCCTCCTCACTTGCTAGCCGCGCACCACTCCACACCACCTCCACGAACACGTAGACGAGCAGAAGCCCGGTCGGGCAGGCCTCTGGCCGTCGCCCGACCCGAGGACTCCAGCGATCCCCGCAGTCCAGCCGCCGCGCTCCGGTGCCTCTCGAGCTCAAGCAGCTGCTTGGGCAGGGCATTGGGGGTCTGCTGGTGCTGCCTAGACCCCGCCAAGCCCTCGGAGACGCCTCTAGCCATCATCTCCTTCCTCTCCAGCGAATCCCCTCCGCCACCGAAGCTTGCGAGCTCGAGTGCGACCAGCTCAGGCCACCTCTCGCCAAGCCACGGGTACGGGCAGGTGCGCCTCGAGCACTGCTTCATTTCTATCCCTCTCGTTTAGCCCCAAAACCCCTCGTTGCCGGATGAGCTCCAGCGAAGCACCGCCTCCCTCTAATCTCGCTCTCTCTCTCTCTCTCTCCTGACGCACGGGGCCCACTTGTCGGCCTCACCACTCGCGCCCGAAGAGGTACAAGTGGAGGCGTATTTCCATTATATGCCTTCGATGTCACCCCCCCCAGGAATTTCTGTTTAATTCAAATTTATTCAAGAATTTGACAAAACTTTGACCAGCCACCATTTCTAAACAACAAGTCCAAATGATTTGATTCTTTTTGCATTGTCTTTGTTACAGAAAGCTCTAGCAGCACACCAGAAGGTGGATTTTTCCTTGCTGCCTAGAATTTCTGGTGATTTTCAGAATGTGTTTTGATATTTCGTTTTGTGGTTTAAATTATTTTTTCAGAAGGAGAAGCTTGTCTTGAAGCCAACCAAGAGGGTGTGATCCACCTCTACACTAAGGCAAGCCACACCAGCATTTGGATGGTGTTATTTCAATATGTATGGTTTTCTACTTGAATATGAGTCATTATTTGCATTTAAAATTTGATAAATAACTTTGGTTAATTTCTAGTTACTTTACCATGCTTGATATGCTTGCTTTAGCTTCTGTTTGAATGCATGAACTTGTTTGGCTAAGTAGAGTAATATTTTGCACTATGAAATTGCTATGGAAATTAATGATAGTTATTTTGCTACTAATTGTTTTATACAAATAATGAACTAATAAAAATATTGCTTGGTTATAAAAATGAGTTATAACCAGAGAAGTTTGATTCTTAGTATTGCATGATGCATATGTTGTTAAGTTTGATCCATGAGCATGAGTTGTTTTGCTTTGCATGATGAGTAGATTGCATGATTATTTTGATTATATCATCTGGATGATAAAAAGTTTTTATCAAAGCTAAACTTGATTAAGTTCAACGTGAATATGATGTTGATCACATCATGGTGCCACTGAATCGGGTTTTAATTCAGTGCGACCAAATTTACCGTATGGGAAGGTCTTGATTTGGTACTTTGTTGTGGCTCTCACTGATGCCTCCCGCGAGGGAAGGTTATGAGCATGCATACCCTGGCCTAGTAGGCAAACATAGCTCATTTTGTTTTTATGGTACCTTGTCCCCGTTTGGGACCATTTTGCAACGACGGTGGCCGTTGGTGTCTTTGGTAGACACGGGGCCACCCAAGACCTAGCCCTGAGAGGGAGTTGGTCGGAGTGGCCGGGGAGAGTGCATGACAAAGGGAGGGTTTCCTCGGAATGCTTTGGTCCGCATGTATGGGAGTGCGAGGCCAGTATTCCGTAGTGTGGGTAAAGTGCGCTACCTCTGTAGAGTGTAATTAATCTATCGATAGCCGTGCCCTCGGTTATGGGCAAACTCGGAAGTAAGTAACACCATGGATCAACTTTTCTAATAACCTTGCAAACTAAGTAAGTGATGTGATGCATTGGTTCGTGATGAAAGCATGAACAGTTGAGGTGTTCATGAGTGATTGGTTTCAGTTGTAACCGGGTATGGTCACCGTTTGGTTAAGAGGTAACCGAATGGTAAGCGAGTCCGAAGGACTCATTGTATGAAATGGTTGTTTTGGTAGTAGTAGCTTTGCATTGAATTAATCTGATTAAATATCATGATATTGTTTGTCATCGTGCTTATGTTTGTTGTGAGCTTGCGAGTACATTCAATGTACTGACCTGGCGTGTTATGCCAGCTTTCAGGCAAGTCAGTTTGCATCGGAGTGCATCTCGTGTCTAGGCCGTGTTCACGTCGGTGTCCCTGTGCTATGGAGTTCCTCTACGTCGTTATTCTGCTGCCGCATAGCTCGTGCGATCGAGGCCCCGTCATGTTCATTAAATAATGTACATACCGTCCAGCAGCACCGTGTGTGCCGCTCAGCCTCGTATCTCGATGTAACATCAGACCTATGTAATCTGCTAGCATCAATAAAGCGGTTGTTTCTGTACCATGTTGTTGTGTATTGCCAGAAGACTTGATCTCTGGGCTGGCAATGCAAGGTAAACCGGTTGCTCTGAGCCGGGGTGCCACAACGCTTGGTATCAGATCCGCGCTGATTGTAGGACACGCTAGACCATTAGTGCGCTAGTGAAACGGTAGATAGCTTCATTTGAGTGCTGATTGTTGCACTTCATGCATGTTTATTTGTTATTACTAACCGAATGATTTGTGAATGTAGATGGCACCACTACCGATCTTGTACCATCCTGAGCCAGTTCCGTACACATCGCCGCATCTGCTTCAGAATGTGTGGCGACCACTCTACCCAGAGGGTGCTGATCCAGAGTATCGGGTGTATCGCGAGCATCTGGCCGGTGGATTGTATGAGTATTATGCTGAGGTCACTCTACACCACAGTTCACCTACTGGCACTTACACTCGTTCGACTAAGGGTGGTCTTGCTTCTACGCCATCCCAGGCGATTCAGTTTGCTGCTCTCGAGGCTCTTGTAGACTTGCGCTACAACGAGGTTCGCATGGACACCCACCCTGGTCTTTTCTACTACCCATCTCTGCATGAGAATGGGCGTGTCCGTTTTCCTTTGATTTATCCGGCGTGCGATCGTCCCACTAGCCACCTTTCTCGCTACATCACAGCTAGTTATCTTCTGAACTACGAGTTAGCTCGGGAGCTTTCACGTGCTCGCACCGCTCTCGCAGCTGCTCGGGTGAGGAACCCTCTTCCCGTTGTTATCTACACTTCTGCTCTGGTTCTTCCCACCCCCGTTCCATCGACGACCTCGCAGGGTACCGTTAACCCTCCTGCTGCATGGTCTTCCCTTGTCTCTACTCCTGCTGCTCCTATGCTTAGATCCCATCCCCCGCCTGCCCCTGAGGGAGAGCCCTCGAGGCAGCGTCGTCGCGTTCCTCTTGGCCCGGAGGTCTCTGCTACCAGTTCAGGATCAGGGTCCGACTCAGGAGACGAGCCTGCAGCAGCACTGACCGAGCAGTAGACCGTTAGACTATCGCGGTAGTCATGAGCATGATGTATGACTGTAACCGCACTTGTCATGATGCGTAGTTTCATGTACGAGGGTAGTAGACCCGCTGTGATGTTACTTTCATGTTGGGACTATGTCTAATTATGTTGGAACTTTTTATTCGCCTTGGTTTTCATTCGCTGTTTTCTTTCGGGATTTTTCACTGGCTTTTTACCCCATTTTGGAATTTTCTCATCTTGGTTGCTATGTATTGGGAAAACAAAAAATAGGATGACGCGTGGAGGCAGCAGCAGCCAAGCTTGTGAGGATGTCCCTGTCCGTCATTCTGCAAGACAGGCGGGACATTCCCTCGAGCTGTACCAGTCACCCCCGCCGCCACCGCCACATCCACCTTCCACCGATCAGATCATGAGAATGTTTGAAGAAAGAAGAAGCAACGACCTGTTGGAAATCCTGAAGAGTGTACAAGTTATGGTTGGGTAGAATGGAAACCAGAATGGCCATCACTCCAAACTGTCAGACTTTCAGCGAACCAAGCCTCCCAGTTTCAACCACGCTATTCATCCTTTGGACGCTGACGACTGGCTAAGGACTATGGAAAGGAAGCTGGAAATTGCCCGCACTGAAGAAGGAGACAAGGTTCCCTTTGCAACGCATTATCTCGAAGGAGCTGCCACGATATGGTGGGATAATGCCAAGGAAATATGGCCTGCAGACGAGGAAATTACTTGGGATAAATTCAAGGAACAATTCCGCAAGTATCATATTCCCACCAGAGTTATGAAAATCAAGCAGCGCGAATTCCTCGCTCTCACTCAAGGCAGTATGACCGTCAACGAGTACCTGAACAAGTTCAACCATTTGGCCTGCTATTCTCTCCATGATGTGGCCATAGAAGAGCGGAAGATTGACCGGTTCCTTGGAGGCCTGAATCAACATCTCAGGTGCACCCTCAGCATGTTTGATTTCCCAGACTTCCTGACGCTGGTGAACAAGGCCCTCATCACCAAAAGGGAACACAAGCTCCTGCACGACCACAAGCCGGCTGTTAACGACCACAAGCACAAATTCGAGCCAAAGAAGGATATGCAACCAGTTCAAAAGGCTCATACTTGGCAACAGACTCAGGTGGAGTACAAACTAAATTGGCAACAAAATGTCAACAAGACTACTACACAATTCAAGAATGTCGTGACCAGCCCGGTGCGTGAAGACTGTCAGCGCAACAATACATGTTTCAGCTGTGGTCAAACCAGACACTACGCCAGGCAGTGTCCCAAGAATAGCAAGCAAGTAGCTCCATTCCAACTGCAAGTCAACTACGTGTACCCGTATCCTGCCCCAGACATGATTCAAGGGCAAATTCATCACATCTCCACAGACGAAGCTCAAGAGGACCCGGAAGTCGTCATTGGTTTGTTTCTTGTTAATGACATACCCGCTGTAAGTTTATTTGACTCTGGGGCTTCCCACTCTTTTATATCGCGGAGTTTTTCTTCCCAAAACAATTTTCCTTGTTCAATTTTGGGAAAGCACATGCTGGTACAATCCCCGGGATCCCTACTCAGAAGCAATCTCGTCTGCCGAAATTTGGAAATTGACATCAAGGGCGTCAAGTTTCCAACCTCGTTGATAATCATCGATTCCAACAAATTGGACGTCATTCTGGGCATGAATTGGTTAACTCAGTATCAAGTCTGCGTCAGCTGTGCGACCAGAGAAGTTACCTTGAAAAACATGGAAGGTCGCACCACAAGTTTTTATTCCCGCAGGCGCATACCCATGAAAGATATGGTTTTCGCAGTAGTGGCCGAAGAAGTGGATTTAATTCCTGTGGTCAGTGAGTATCCATACGTCTTTCCTGAAGAATTGCCAGGCATGCCACCTGACCGAAAATTGGAGTTCGCGATTAACTTGGTGCCTGGAACCACTCTGATACATAAGAAATATTATCGGATGCCTTCCTTAGAATTGGTAGAATTGAAGAAACAACTAGATGAGATGCTGCAGAAAGGATACATTCGACCCAGCTCTTCACCATGGGGATCACCAGCAATCTTCATGGACAAAAAGGATGGCAGTCTACGAATGTGTGTAGACTACTGGCAGCTGAATGACGTCACCATCAAAAACAAGTATCCACTGCCAAGGATCGACGATCTGTTTGATCAACTTAGTGGGGCCAAAGTATTCTCAAAAATTGATTTGAGGACTGGATATCATCAACTCAAGATAAAGAAGGAGGATATCCCTAAGACCGCGTTCACCACTCGATACGGTCTTTATGAGTACACCGTTATGTCCTTCGGCCTCACCAACGCTCTAGCATTCTTTATGCATATGATGAACAAGGTGTTTATGGACTTCTTGGATAAATTTGTGGTGGTATTCATTGATGACATCCTCATTTACTCCAAGAGCAAGGATGAACACAAGCAGCATCTTTGAGCAGTTCTGCAAAGGCTTCGCGACCATCAGCTTTATTCCAAATTCAGCAAATGTGAGTTCTAGCTCCAACAAGTGGGATTCCTCGGGCATATCCTCTCGGCAGAAGGAATCTCAGTGGACCCAAGCAAGGTGAAGGATGTACTTGATTGGTCCGCACCCACCATAGTCTCAGAAATCCGGAGTTTCCTTGGACTAGCCGGATATTATCGCCATTTTATCAAAGGCTTCTCGAAGATCGCCAAGCCTATGACTGAGCTTCTGAAGAAGGATAAGAAGTTCGTATGGACTGAGGAATGTGAGCAGAGTTTCAATGAGCTGAAAACCAGGCTGACATCGGCACCAGTATTGACTCTTCCAGACTCTACCGCAGTTTTGATGTTTACTGTGACGCATCCAGAAGAGGACTAGGATGCGTACTAATGCAAGATGGCAAAGTGGTGGCTTATGCATCTCGACAACTGCGGCAACACGAAGGAAACTACCCTACCCATGATTTGGAATTGGTCGCGGTAGTGCATGCTTTGAAGATCTGGAGACACTATCTGATTGGAAAGAGGTGCCCGATATTCACTGATCATAAGAGTCTCAAGTATATATTCACTCAGCCCGATTTGAACCTTTGACAGCGAAGATGGCTCGAATTGGTTAAGGACTACAACCCCGGGATAAATTATCACCCGAGTAAAGCTAATGTGGTGGCTGACGCCCTCGGCCGCAAACTAGCCAACCTTAATGCTCTAATGGATTCCTTGCCACCTGAGCTTTATGAAGAAATCATGCAGCTCAATTTGGTAATCACCAACGCCCGTCTTGCCAATATATCGGAAGTTTCCCCTACTCTCGAAGAAGAAATCCGCATCGCTCAAGCGAATGATGAGGGGTTAAAAAGATATATTCAGAAGATGCGCCAAGGGCGTGCACCAGACTTCTCTATGGATCAGCGAGGTTCGCTAAGGTTTCGAGGAAGACTCTGCGTACCCAACCAAGGAAGTCCGCAGAAGAAGATATTGGCAGAAGCGCATGAAGCACCATACTCAATTCATCCCGGTGGTACCAAAATGTATGAGGAACTTCGTCAGGTATTTTGGTGGAACGGAATGAAGAAAGAAATCGCATACTTTGTAGCCTGTTGCGACGTATGCAATAAGGTAAAGACGGAACACCAAAAACCCGCTGGACTCCTCCAACCTCTGCCAGTATCCCAATGGAAATGGGATGATATCTGCATGGACTTCATCACCGGACTACTCAGGTCTCATCGAGGAAATGATGCAATATGGGTTATAGTGGACACCTTAACGAAGGTGGCACACTTTATTCCTATCCAGACCACATACCGTGCAGATCAACCCGCATATTTGTATGTGTCAAGAATCGTCAGTCTACACGGAGTACCCAAGACTATCACCTCCGACAGGGGATCTCTCTTCACCTTCGCATTTTGGTCCCGACTTCATCAAGCCTTTGGAACCGCGTTGAAGTACAGCATGGCCTATCATCCTCAGACAGATGGACAGACTAAACGAGGAAATCAAATACTCGAAGATATGCTCAGGGCATGTACATTGGCCCAAGGAACCAAGTGGGAAGACTGTCTGCCTTACGCCGAGTTCTCCTATAGCAACAGTTACCAGACCAGCTTAAAGATGTCACCCTATGAAGCCCTGTATGGCCGGAAATGCCGTACTCCATTGAACTGGTCTCAAACCGGAGACAGCCGTATCTTCGGAACTAATTTAATGCTCGAAGCGGAGAAGCGAGTCAAGGAAATCCGCGATAGACTGCAATTGGCTAAATCTCGACAGAAGAGCTACTATTATGCCAAACATCGTCAGATCAGCTTCAAACCCGGAGAACACGTATATCTCTGAGTCACACCTATGAAAGGAGAGGTTTCAGACCCGCGGAAAATTGGCACCCAGATATATTGGTCCATTCCCCATCATGGCCAGAGTAGGAACAGTTGCATATCAGTTGGAACTGCCACCAGAATTGTCAGACGTACACAACGTGTTCAACATCTCACATCTAAGAAGATGTATCTCGACACCGGAGAAAAGGACTGATATGGCAGAGATTGAATTGGCTAAGGATTTGACTTATGAGGAAAGGCCAATCAGAATATTGGATCAGACAGAAAGGGTTACTCGAAGCAAGGAAATAAGGTTTTACAAGGTTCAGCGGGAGCACCACACCGAAGAAGAAGCGACCTGGGAAAGAGAGGAATTTTTAAGGACTGCATACCCAGAATGGTTTTTCCAAGCAACCGAATCTCGAGGATGAGAGTCATCCTAAGTGGGGGAGGTTTGTGACATCCTGGATTTTGCCTTCTCTCTTTTTCCGGACTTGCCTTCTCTCTCTCTTTCCGGACTTGGTTTTCATCGTGGTTTTTGCCCTGATTTGAATTGGAGTTTGAATCATTTCAAATGGACTTGTCACTTGGGCATATCCTTGGCTTTCACCCAAGTGACCTATCTTATTTATTCCTCTGGTCAAACCTCAAAATAATCAAATGAATATTTTTCATAAAAGAAAAATATTCATTTCTCCTTCTGAATCTCACTTCGAAACCTTGTGCTCCAAAGCAACCTCAATTTTTCTTGCTCAAAAAACTCTAAGATAAATCCCAAATATTCTTAGAACCATGGCACAACTTCCCATGTAAAAATATTGCATCACTTTTTGCAATATTTTTGTTGTAGAAAATCTTTTCACTTCTGGACCAGAAATGCACTTTGTACAACAAGTACATTTTTCCTTGAGCTTTTAGCCTTGATCTTTCTTGAGAATAAACACCCTCCTAAGAAACCCTAAACCCCAGGAGATTAGCCTTAATGGTCTTCTAGAAGGTGGCCAAACTTGGCGGCCAAGTTTCTGTACAGAAACTTGTCAGCTTAGTGAAGTCTAATCTGGTCGGCCTAGGCATGAGCCATCAACTACCCTAGAGTAAACACTGCACGGTCGAACGCGTAGACAAGGTTTGGCCACTCCTGGGCGTCGTTTTGACCATGCCAGCTTGGTGACCACGCATGGACACGGTGCCTGGTATGCGTTCAACGCGCTCTGGCTGGCGCCTTGCGCTCTATTTCGCGCATGCTCGATCCAGCGCTCGCCTCCGACTGCCACACCGCGCCACCAGCCACGACACATCACCCTTGACCGCTCCCTGGCGCTCGCCAATGCCGGAGCCGCCGCAGCAAGCACGGGCACGTCGCGGCCAAAAGGCCACAGTGCATGCGTGCACTTGTCTGCTTCACCAACCGCCTCCTGTGCTCATCCGCGAGCGTGGGCAAGCTTCTGCGTTGATGCTGAGCGTTTACCCCCTCTCATTGGAGCTTCTCGTCGTTGTTCGCCGCGTGTCCAGAGAGCTCCGGTGGCGACACGTCCCCCCCTCCTTCGCTTCGGCTATATATAGCGCCCCCCTCCTCACTTGCTAGCCACGTACCACTCTACACCACCTCCACGGACATGTAGACGAGCAGAAGCCCGGTCGGGCAGGCCTCTGGCCGTCACCCCGACCCGAGGACTCCGACGATCCCCGCAGTCCAACTGCCGTGCTCCGGTGTCTCTCGAGCTCAAACAGCTGCTTGGGCGGGGCATTGGGGGTCTGCTGGTGCTGCCTGGACACCGCCAAGCCCTCGGAGCCGCCTCTAGCCGTCGTCTCCTTCCTCTTCGGCGAATCCCCTCCACCACCGAAGCTTGCGAGCTCGACTGTGACCAGCTCCGGTCACCTCTCGCCAAGCCACGGGTACGGGCAGGTGCGCCTCAAGCCCCGCTTCATTTCTATCCCTCTCATTTAGCCCCAAATCCCCTCGTCGTCGGCGTGAGCTCCGGCAAAGCCCCGCCTCCCTCTGATCTCTCTCTCTCTCTCTCTCTCTCTCTCTCTCTCTCCTAACGCACGGGGCCCACCTGTCGGCCTAACCACTCGCGCCCGAAGCGGTACGAGTGGAGGCGTATTTCCGTTATACGCCTTCGACGTCACCCCCCCCAGGAATTTCTGTTTAATTCAAATTTATTCAGAAATTTGACCAAACTTTGACCAGCCACCATTTCTAAACCACAAGTCCAAATGATTTGATTCTTTTTGCATTGTCTTTGTTACAGAAAGCTCTAGCAGCACACCAGAAGGTGGATTTTTCCTTGCTACCTAGAATTTCTAGTGATTTTCAGAATGTGTTTTGATATTTCTTTTTGTGGTTTAAATTATTTTTCAGAAGGAGAAGCTTGTCTTGAAGCCAACCAAGAGGGGTGTGATCCACCTCTACACTAAGGCAAGCCACACCAGCATTTGGATGGTGTTATTTCAATATCTATGATTTTCTACTTGAATATGAGTCATTATTTGCATTTAAAATTTGATAAATAACTTTGGTTAATTTCTAGTTACTTTACCATGCTTGATATGCTTGCTTTAGCTTCTGTTTGAATGCATGAACTTGTTTGGCTAAGTAGAGTAATATTTTGCACTATGAAATTGCTATGGAAATTAATTATAGTTATTTTGCTAGTAATGGTTTTATTTAAATAATGAACTAATAAAAATATTGCTTGGTTACAAAAATAAGTTATAACCAAAGAAGTTTGATTCTTAGTATTGCAAGATGCATATGTTGTTAAGTTTGATCCATGAGCATGAGTTGTTTTGCTTTGCATGATGAGTAGATTGCATGATTATTTTGATTATATCATGTAGATGATAAAAAGTTTTATGAAAGCTAAACTTGATTAAGTTCAACGTGAATATGATGTTGATCACATCATGGTGCCACTGAATCGGGTTTTAATTCAGTGCGACCACATTTACCTTACGGGAAGGTCTTGATTTGGTACTTTGTTGTGGCTCTCACCGGTGCCTCCCGCGAGGGAAGGTAATGGGAGTGCATACCCTGTCCTAGTAGGCAGACATAACCTTGTGTGCTCGTTTTGTTTTTATGGTACCTTGTCCCTGTTTGGGACCGTTTTGCCACGACGGTGGCCGTTGGTTTCTTTGGTAGACACGGGGCCACCCAAGACCTAGCCCTGAGAGGGAGTTAGCCGGAGTGGCCAGGGAGAGTACATGACAAAGGGAGGGTTTCGTCGGAATGCTTTGGTCCGCACGTATGGGAGTGTGAGGCCAGTATTCTGTAGTGTGGGTAAAGTGTGCTACCTCTGCAGAGTGTAATTAATCTATCGATAGCCGCGTCCTCGGTTATGGGCAAACTCGAAAGTAAGTCACACCATGGATCAAATTTTCTAATAACCTTGCAAACTAAGTAAGTGATGTGATGCATTGGTTCGTGATGAAAGCATGAACACTTGAGGTGTTCATGAGTGATTGGTTTCAGTTGTGACCCGGGTATGGTCAACGTTTGGTTACAAGGTAACCGTATGGTAAGCAAGTTCGAAGGACTCATTGTACGAAATGGTCATTTTGGTAGTAGTAGTTTTGCATTGAATTAATCTAATTAAATATCATGATATTGTTTGTCATCGTGCTTATGTTTGTTGTGAGCTTGCAAGTACATTCAATGTACTGACCTGGCGTGTTATGCCAGCTTTCAGGCAAGTCAGTTTGCATCGGGAGCGCATCTCGTGTCTAGGCCGTGTTCATGTCGGTGTCCCTCTGCTATGGAGTTCCTCTACGTCATTCTTCCACTGCCGCGTAGCTCGTGCGATTGAGGCCCCGTCATGTTCATTAAATAATGTACATACCGTCCAACAGCACCGTGTGTGCCGCTCGGCCTCGAATCTCGATGTAATATCAGACCTATGCAATCCGCTAGCATCAATAAAGCGGTTGTTTCTGTATCACAGCCGAGCTGATTGTAGGACACGCCTAACAAGTAGATACCAGGCCAACCCAGGGGAGAGTTACTGGTTAGCGGTAAAGACTATTTTGAAGTATGTGAAAATGACTAAAGAGATGGTCCTAGTTTATGGAGGTGAGGAAGAGCTCGTCGTAAGGGGTTACACCATTGCTAGTTTCGAAACCGACAAAGATGATTGTTGATCACAGTCCAGATTCATGTACGTCATGAACGGAGGAGCAGTGAGCTGGGTAAGTTCCAAGCAAGATACGGTGGCCGATTCTACCACAGAAGCCGAATACATTGCGACTTGTGAAGCTGCAAGGGAAGGTGTTTGGATCCGAAACTTTTTTGATGATCTTGGTATTTTCCCAGCCTCGGTAAAACCGTTGGATCTTTATTGTGATAATTTTGGTGCCATCGCACAAGCCAAGGAGTCGAGGAATCACCACAAGACCAGACACATAGATCGGAAAATAACACCTGATACGAAAGATCGTAAAGAATGGTGATGTTGAGCTATGCAAAATTCACAGGGATGCAAAATTCACAGGGATGCAAATGTCACAGACCGCACAAGCCAAGGGATGCAAGTATACAGGATAGTTGTAGCCTCTTTCGATAAGTAAGAGTGTCGAACCCAAAGAGGAGCTAAAGGTAGAACAAATACTCTCTCAAGTCCTATCGGCCACTAATATGACTCTACGCACGCTTGACGTTCGCTTTACCTGGAACAAGTATGAAACTAGAAGTACCTTATAGGTGTCGTTGGATAGGTTTGCAAGATAATAAAGAACGCGTAAATAAAAACTAGGGGCTGTTTAGATAAAGATGCAATAAAGTAAATATTAGTAGAGAGCTTTTTGTTACGAGAAAGTTATTTGTCCAAGGCAATCGATAACTGGACCGGTAATCACTGTTGTAATTCTATTTGAGGGAGAGGCATAAGCTAACATACTTTCTCTACTTGGATCATATGCACTTATGATTGGAACTCTAGCAAGTGTCCGGAACTACTAAATATTCATTAAGGTAAAATCCAACCATAGCATTAAAACATCAAGTCTCCTTTTATCCCATACGCAAACAACCTGCTTACTCGGGTCTGTGCTTCTGTTCACTCACGCCACCCACCATAAGCAAATCATAAACATATTGAAAACCCTACAGCAGGGATCCCTCACGCTTGCACGACATGGAGAGCACCATAGGACAGCACCAATAATAAAACATGCAACTCAAACCAATCACGATCATCAATTAACCCATGGGACCAAACGGATCTACTCAAACATCATAAGACAGCCATACATCATTGGGAAATAATATATAGCATTGAGCACCATGTTTAAGTAGAGATTACAACGGGTAAGAGAGAGGTTACACCGCTGCATAGAGGGAGGAAGAGTTGGTGATGAAGGCGGTGAAGTTGTTGGTGAAGATCGTGGTGATGATGATGGCCCCCGGCAGTGTTCCGGCGCCACCGAAAGCAAGGGGGAGAGGGCCCCCCTTCTTCTTCTTCTTCCTTGACCTCCTCCCTAGATGGGAGAAGGGTTTCCCCTCTGGTCCTTGGCTCCCACGGCTTGGGAGGGGCGAGAGCCCCTCTGAGATTGGATCTATCTCTTTGTTTCTGCGTTCCCAGATCTACCCCTTCACCGTTTCTTAAATATCTAGAGATCGTAACTCTGATTGGGGTGAATCTTTCACCCAGATATTTCTCATAAAATTAGCTTTCTTGCGCCAAAAGAAGAGCGTCAACTGCCTTACGGGTGGCCCACGAGAGCCCAGGCCGCGCCCAGTGGGGAGGGCGCGCCCCCATGTCTCGTGGCCACCCCGGACACCGTTTCGCGTTGATTTTACTTCCCAAAAATCATAAATATTCCAAAAAAATCTCCGTCTGTTTTTATCCCGTTTGGACTCTGTTTGATATTGGGTTTCTGCGAAACAAAAAACATGAAACAGACAGGAACTGGCACTGGGCACTGGATCAATATGTTAATCCCAAAAATAATATAAAAAGTTGCCAAAAGTATATTAAAGTTGAATAATATTGGCATGGAACAATCAAAAATTATAGATACGACGGAGACGTATCAGGATCCCCAAGCTTAATTCCTGCTTGTCCTCAAGTAGCTAAATGATAAAAAAATAATTTTTGATGTGGAATGCTACCTAGCATAATCTTGATCATATGTCTAATCATGGCATGAATATTAATACACGAGTGATTCAAAGAAATAGTCTATCATTTGACATAGAAACAATAATACTTCGAGCGTACCAATAAAGCAATCATGTCTTTTCAAAACAACATGGCCAAAGAAAGTTATCCCTACAAAATCATATAGTCTGGCTGTTGCTCTATCTTCATCACACAAAGTATTTAATCATGCACAACCCCGATGACAAGCCAAGCAATTGTTTCATACTTTAATAATCTCAAACTTTATCAACTTTCACGCAATACATGAGCGTGAGCCATGGACATAGCACTATAGGTGGAATAGAATATGATGGTGGGGGTTATGTGGAGAAGACAAAAAAGGAGAAATTCTCACATCGACTAGGCGTATCAACGGGCTATGGAGATGCCCATCAATAGATATCAATGTGAGTGAGTAGGGATTGCCATGCAACGGATGCACTAGAGATATAAGTGTATGAAAGCTCAAACTGAAAACTAAGTGGGTGTGCATCCAACTTGCTTGCTCATGAAGACCTCGGGCATTTGAGGAAGCCCATCATCGTAATATGCAAGCCAAGTTTTATAATTAAAATTCCCACTAGTATATGAGAGTGAAAGCATAGGAGGCTCTCTCTATAAAGAACATGGTGCTACTTTGAAGCACAAGTGTGGTAAAAGGATAGTAACATTGCCCCTTCTCTCTTTTTCTCCCATTCTTTTTTTTCTTTTTTTTCTTTTTTTCTTTTTTTAATTTTTTTGGTGGGCTTCTTCGGCCTCTTTTTTTATTTGGGCTTCTTTGGCCTCTTCTATTTTTCATAAAGTCCGGAGTCTCATCCCGATTTGTGGGGGAATCATAGTCTCCATCATCCTTTCCTCACTGGGGCAATGCTCTAATAATGATGATCATCAAACTTTTATTTACTTACAACTCAATATCTAGAACAAAGATATGACTCTATATGAATGCTTCCGGTAGTGTACCGGGATGTGCAATGATCTAGCATAGCAATGACATCAAAAAAACGGACAAGCCATGAAAACATCATGCTAGCTATCTTACGATCATGCAAAGCAATATGACAATGAAAAGCTCAAGTCATGTATATGATGATGATGGAAGTTGCATGGCAATATATCTCGGAATGGCTATGGAAATGCCATAATAGGTAGGTATGGTGGCTGTTTTGAGGAAGATATAAGGAGGCTTATGTGTGATAGAGCGTATCATATCACGGGGTTTGGATGCACCAGCGAAGTTTGCACCAACTCTCGAGGTGATAAAGGGCAATGCACGGTACCAAAGAGGCTAGCAATGATGGAGGGGTCAGAGTGCGTATAATCCCTGGACTCAACATTAGTCATAAAGAACTCATATACTTATTGCCAAAATCTACAAGCCATTGAAAACAAAGTACTACGCGCATGCTCCTAGGGGGATAGATTGGTAGGAAAAGACCATCGCTCGTCCCCGACCGCCACTCATAAGGAAGACAATCAATAAATAAAATTGTGCTCCAACTTCATCACAAAGCGGTTCACCATACGTGCATGCTACGGGAATCACAAACCTCAACACAAGTGTCTCTACAATCCACAACCACCCACTAGCATGACTCTAATATCACCATATTTATATCGCAAAACTATTGCAAGGAATCAAACATATCATATTCAGCGATCTACAAGTTTATGTAGGATTTTATGACTAACCATGTGAATGACCAATTCCTGTCATCTCTCTAAGTAGATATAAGTGAAGCAAGAGAGTTTAATTCTTTCTAAAAAAGATATGCCCATGCTCTAACAATTATAAGTGAAGCAAAAGAGCATTCTACAAATGGTGGTTGTCTATATGAAGAGAAACAGGCAATCCAACTTCAAATGATATAAGTGAAGCACATGAAGCATTCTAAAAAGCCATACTCAAAAGATTTAAGTGAGGTGTAATGAGAATTCTATAAATCAACCAAGGACTATCTCATACCAGCATGGTGCATAAAAGAAAAATGGAAACTAAATGCAAAAGACGCTCCAAGACTTGCACATAATGCATGAACGAAACGAATTCGAAAACATACCGATTCTTGTTGAAGAAAGAGGGGATGCCTTCTGGGGCATCCCCAAGCTTAGACGCTTGAGTCTCCTTGAATATTTACTTGGGGTGCCTCGGGCATCCCTAAGCTTGAGCTCTTGCCTCTCTTCCTTTTCCTCATATCGAGACATCCTCGCTTAGACACTTCATCCACACAAAACTTCAACAGAAAACTCGGTAAGATCCGTTAGTATAATAAAGCAAATCACCACTCTAAGTACTGTTGCAAACCAATTCATATTTTGTTTTGGCATTGTGTCTACTATAACATAAATTTTTCATGGCTCAATCCACTGATATAAATTGATAGATTCATCAAAACAAGCAAACTATGCATCAAAAACAGAATCTGTCAAAAACAGAACAGTCTGTAGCAATCTGAACATCCATCATATTTCTGGTACCCCAAAAATTCTACCACAATTAGGAACAATAAACAAGTTGTATAGCAAGACATTGCAAAAGGAATCAGAACCAAATGACGTTGCAGTTAAAAATGTAAAATCGCGCACTACAGCCAAAGTTTCTGTCTTGCACCGTACAAACCAACAATCATTGTAAACATCCTAAAGGCAAACCTTTGCACATTATTTTTATAATACAATGGAATTGTACAAGGGGATAATTATTTTTGTTGAAAAGTTTCTGTAATCAAGATTCACAAAGTTTCCGTGAGCATGAACAAAGTTCAAGGCTAGCTCCCACTTCAACAATGCTTGTCTTTCTCACTTTCACTTTCCTTTTTGAAAAGTTTTTAGGTTCCCCTCTTTATTTTTGTGTTTTTAAACTATATGAAAGCACTCAGCAGAAATAAATGACTCTCTAAAACTTCCAGGTTGTCTCCCTGGCAGCGCTTTCTTTAAAGCCATTAAGCTAAGCATTTAGTGCTCAAGTAATGAATCCACCCGGATCCCAAGGTATATCAAAGCCAATTTTAATTAACAATGATTTGTAATTTAGTGGTGAGCACAAAGTAAGATATATCATGCAACAACAAAGTCTAACTCTCTTCCTATGCATCAGCATGTCATAAAAGAACAATTCATGCACACATAGTAAAGGCCAATGCATAGCAGTTTCTTGCAATTTCATAGTATGGGAAACATAGAGAGGTGGAGAAATAGTTCCTCTCTCATAATAATTGCAAGTAGGAGCAGCAAGCACATGCATATTACATTCATCAAAATTATCATGTGCAATGGTAAAAGGCAACCCAACAATATAATCCTTACTAAGCACAAACTTCTCTGATATAGTGTAGTCAGGATAATTCAAAAAGATAATAGGACTATCATGCGTGGGTGCAATAGCAACAATTTCATGTTTAACATAAGGAACTATAGCAAGTTCATCTCCATAAGCATAATTCATATTGGCATCTTGGCCACAAGTATAACAAGCATCATCAAAAAGGGATATTTCGAACAAATTCAAGGGATCATAGCAATCAGCCTTCGGTAAGCACGAAGGAGAATTAAATAATGTATGAGTTGAAGGGTTACTCTCATTAGAAGGTGGGCACGGGTAGCTAATCCGCTCTTCCTCCTTTTGTTCTTCGCTCTCCTCATCATCTTTTTCATCCAATGAGCTCACAGTTTCATCAATTTATTCTTCCATAGCTTCCTGCAAAATATTTGTCTCTTCTTGGACAGCGGAGAATTTCTCAATATATGGTTTAACATTGGCATTAGAAGCATAATTATCATAACAATATTCAAGTATGGCAAAACTTTCAAATTTGTAAAGAGTAGCATCATACTTTTCAATCAAAGAAACAATTTCAAAAGCACCCTTAATAGCAACAAATTCTTCAATTTGTTGAACATCATAGTAATTATAAATAGCCTTAGCATACGAAGATACGATTCCATTATCAATAAACTCACATTGGTAGGGAAGGTGTTTCTTAGGGTTTTCAGAATAACAAGTAACATCATAAATTTCACATAAATTCCAAGCATAGCATTGCAAACGTTGAATTTGATCCCATAATAATTTCCCTTTTTCAGATATACGGTGTCGCACATAACAAGAATGCTCATCTAAAGATTTTCCCTCAACTAAGCTAGTTGGGGTTTCAGCACGAGCACATAGGGATCGAAGATGATCCAAGTAAAAAGCTCCAGTAGTGTGATAGATTTTGAGTGGTTCTTCAACCATTGGAGCAGTAGGTACAACTAATTTTTTTGGTATTTTGCGTTTCCTACCCAGAGCTAAAGATAGAAAACAACTAAGAACAGCAAATAAAATTACTTAGTGATAAAGCAAACAAGCACACACGAGAATATTCACCCCACGCTATGACTCCCCGGCAACGGCGCCAGAAAAAGGTCTTGATAACCCGCAAGTATACGGGATAGTTGTAGCCTCTTTCGATAAATAAGAGTGTCGAACCCAACGAGGATCTAAAGGTAGAACAAATACTCTCTCAAATCCTATCAGCCACTGATACGACTCTACGCACGCTTGACGTTCGCTTTACCTAGAACAAGTATGAAACTAGAAGTACTTTGTAGGTGTTGTTGGATAGGTTTGCAAGATAATAAAGAACACGTTAATAAAAACTAGGGGCTGTTTAGATAAAGATGCAATAAAGTAAATATTAGTAGAGAGCTTTTTGTTACGAGAAAGTTATTTATCCAAGGCAATCGATAACTAGACCGGTAATCACTATTGTTATTCTATTTGAGGGAGAGGCATAAGCTAACATACTTTCTCTACTTGTATTATATGCACATATGATTGGAACTCTAGCAATCGTCCGCAACTAGTAAAGATTCATTAAGGTAAAACCCAACCATAGCATTAAAGCATCAAGTCCCCTTTTATCCCATACGCAAACAACCTGCGTACTCGGGTCTGTGCTTCCGTTCACTCACGCCACCCACCATAAGCAAATCACAAACATATTTCAAACCCTACAGCGGAGATCCCTCACGCTTGCGCGACACGGAGAGCACCATAGGACAGCACCAATAATAAAACATGCAACTCAAACCAATCACGATCATCAATTAACCCATAGGACAAAACAGATCTACTCAAACATCATAAGATAGCCATACATCATTGGGAAATAATATATAGCGTTGAGCACCATGTTTAAGTATAGATTACAGCAGGTAAGAGAGAGGTTACACCACTGCATAGAGGGAGGAAGAGTTGGTGATGAAGGCGGTGAAGTTTTTGGTGAAGATCGTGGTGATGATGATGGCCCCCGGCAGCGTTCCGGCGCCACCGGAAGCAAGGGGGAGAGAGCCCCCCTTCTTCTTCTTCTTCTTTGACCTCCTCCCTAGATGGGAGAAGGGTTTCCCCTCTGGTCCTTCGCTCCCATGGCTTGGGAGGGGCGAGAGCCCCTCGGAGATTGGATCTATCTCTCTGTTTCTACGTTCTCAGATTCTACCCCTTCACCGTTTCTTAAATATCCGGAGATCCGTAACTCCGATTGGGGTGAATCTTTCGCCTAGATCTTTCTCATAAAATTAGATTTCTTGCGCCAAAAGAAGAGCGTCAACCGCCTTATGGGTGGCCCACGAGAGCCCAGGACGCGCCCAGGGGGAGGGCGCGCCCCCTGTCTCGTGGCCACCCCGGACACCGTCCCGTGTTGATTTACTTCCCAAAAATCATAAATATTCCAAAAAAAATCTCCATCCCTTTTTATCCCGTTTGGACTCCATTTGATATTGGGTTTCTGCGAAACAAAAAACATGCAACAAACAGGAACTGGCACTGGGCACTGGATCAATATGTTAGTCCCAAAAATAATATAAAAAGTTGCCAAAAGTATATAAAAGTTGAATAATATTGGCATGGAACAATCAAAAATTATAGATACGACGGAGACGTATCAAGGGTTGTGTGGACGCGCAGTCGACTAGACTAGCATATGACACGGTCGATGGCTTGGTCTCACTAGCCATGGAGCATTGGATGCTAAACGGATAATGTGGACTCAGAAGGATCTGGTCAGATTCGACGTAGTTGGATCCGAGTTGAGATAGGGTCCGAGTCGGACAAACCCAACTATGAGACGCAGCGATATGTCATATATGAGTCTCTAGTACAACATACGTTCTATGTCCTAAGACTTGAGCTGACGCATGTACTCGGGATGATGACAGACTTGCTTTGGGCCAACCAAACGCTCCTCCGTGACTTGGTAGTTACAAAGGTAGGTTTCGGGCTTGTCCAGACCCATGCTGCGAGACATGGTCGAGCAAGATGGGATTTGTCCCCCCGATCAGGAGAGATATACTCTTGGCCCTTCGTGTGATCCGACCAAGATAAGCATGGCCATGCGATTAGGATTATGAGATAATCCAGTTAGTGGTCGGCATCACTGGAACGAGAAAGAGGTCGGGCTAGCACAAGGATGACAGACTCGCCTTGAGCCCGACAACATATATCGTTTGGCAAAGGGAACAAAAGTGTGATGTATAGGTTCACCTAACCAGCTTCATTGGACACTTGGAGTCGACACGCTTTGCTAGAGGCCTCTACCGACTAGCTGAGTCAGATGTGATCTTACTCGCGACCAAGTGAACGAGAACCTAAGGGGTCGCGTGCTTAAGGGAAGGAACCTGTGAGGCCCGGTCCGACTCCATGAGTCAGAAGTGATCCTGCTCGGACTCGGATCCAGGCCGAATAGATTTTGGGCTTTAGGGTCCGTGCGAGGCCCAAGTATTGAGCCTGCGACGGATGCCTATATAAAGTGGGGGTGCGGCACACTCATGGGGTTGATCGCTTCGATGCTATCACTAGGGTTTGCATGTGTTCCGAATAGCCACCTCCACTCGTCGCCGACTGTGTGATCGGACCTAGCAGTCCGCCGCACGGTGTTCCTCCTGCAGGCGCGGATACCGTTAGAGGCGGTGCACCTGCACCGCTCCGGCGAACTTGTACGTGGGATCCGACAAACGGTTGTTTGAGGGAGATCGGACAAGGAGGAGACGATCCACGCAGACGTGCCGCCCCAACTCTTCTTCCGCTGCACGACACTGCCCGTCTAGTGGTAGCGATCTATGATCCATCTCCCGTAGCATGTTCTTGGTTGTTCTGCGCATAGGAATTTTTATTTGCAGCCGACGCACCCTGCCGTAGATCCCAACAATAATCCCATTTTCCCTAGAAAAAAAAGGAGAGGACTTTCGGGACGAAGCGCCGCCATCTCGAGGCGGAACCTGCGCAGGAGCACTTTTGCTCTCTGGCTGAGCGATTCCTCCGGGATATTTCCCTTTGGGATGGGGGGAATCGAAGCCATCGACATCACCAACAACCCTGTCATCATGGAAGGATCAATCTTCATCAACATCTTCACCAGCACCATCTCATCTCAAACCCTAGTTCATCTCTTGTATTCAATCTTTGTCTCAAAACCTCGTATTGGTACCTGTGGGTTGCTAGTAGTGTTGATTACATCTTGTAGTTGATGCTAGTTGGTTTGTTTGGTGGAAGATTAAATGTTTAGATCCTCGATGCTATTCAATACCCCTTTGATCTTGGACATGAATATGATTTGTGAGTAGTTACTTTTGTTCTTGAGGACACGGGAGAAGTCTTGTCATAAGTAATCATGTGAATTTGGTATTCGTTTGATATTTTGATAATATATATGTCGTTGCTTCCTTTAGTGGTGTCATATGAACGTCGACTACATGACACTTCACCATATTTTGGGCCTAAGGGAAGGCATTGTGGAGTAGTAATTAGATGATGGGTTGCTAGAGTGATAGAAGGTTAAACCATAGTTTATGCGCTATTCCGTAAGGGGCTGATTTGAATCTATATGTTTCATGATATGGTTAGATTTATCTTAGTTCTTCTTTCGTATTTGCAGATGCTTGCAAGAGGGGTTAATCATAAGTGGATGGTTTGTTCAAGTAAGAACATCACCCAAGCACCGATCCACCCACACTTCAAATTATCAAAGTAGCGAACGCGAATCAAAGAAACATGATGAAAGTGACTAGATGAAATTCTCGTGTATCCTCAAGAACGCTTTGCTTATTATGAGAGACCGTTCCAGCCCGTCCTTTGCTACAAAAAGATAAGGCTACCTTCCTGCACCTTTGTTAACGTTACTACTTGTTGCTCGTTACAACATACCTTGCTATCAAATTAACTGTTACCAATAATTTCAGTGCCTGCAGAAAATACCTTACTGAAAACCGCTTGTTATTTCCTTTTACTTCTCGTGTTGGATTCGACATCGAAAGAAGTATGATTGATCCCTTATACTAGTGGGTCATCAGTCCTCGTTGGGCTCTACCTGCTTCCCGCGGTGGCGGTGCGCGGGCTGCTCCATCGCGTCTCTCTCCCGTGCATGGTACCTCTCGCGGCGCACGGCGCGCGGCGCGTGCCTCCAATTTCGAAGTGCACCTGGCCGGTGGCTCGGGCACTAGCACCCACTGCTGCCCGCGTGAAGGAGCTGCAGACGGGGGAAGAAGACGGTGCGGGGGTGATGTGGACTGCGCGCGGACCGCGAGGGTCAGCTCCGACATTTGCGCTGCGCTGGCGTGGGAGCTACGGCGAGGCTCCAGATCAGGAGCTGCCGCCGGTGTCTACCTTGGACCGCTCCAATGCAATGCGGAGGGCCATCTCCTCCTCTTAGTCGAACTCGGAGCCGGAGCCGCTGCCGGAGCTGGACATCGGAGTGGATGGGATCGGAATCAGAGAGGGGGAGTGAGCTATGGTTTGGAGCGAGGCGTCCGGATTGGGGGTTTTATGGGACAATTGTGTTGTCGTTGATGGGTCGGGCCTACCAGGCTGACGCGCCCGGGCATGTCCGGACCGTCCTATATTTGGGCTAGATATGAGGGGTGCCGGTCAGCCCGGGTGTTTGTCCGCGATTTGATAGGTCCAGTTGAATCGTTTATTTTTTATCGATCAGTAATCGGACGGCCTGTCCGGATATTTGAGACAGATATAAGAGGTCCGACTATAGATGGTTTGATGAAGCCTAATTGCTGGCCTCGTTGCACTCCACCGACACCGATGACAGCAAAAGTGCGGCATGTTTCGTCTGTCCGTGAGTGCGCCCAGAGCATAATCTCCATTTCCCTGTCACACCTTTTGACCAGCATACCATGTAACGTAGTACTCATAATGGTGTACTACGTACTAGGCTCGATCAGAGACACGGGCACCCATACACAGTTGGGTCGGGTGGGTGGGAATCGGATATACATACACGGTAAAGAAAAGGAGCCGGCCAATGGGATCGCCGAGTAGATCATGATGGAGTGGGGCATGCGTGCTTTTCCATCGTCCTCGCATCATTGCTCACTTGGATCTCATGAACGCACCGCATCTGAGAGCACCCATTGGACGCGCCAATGAACCGAGGCCAATCACATAGCTCGGGTGTCCGATGTGCCCTCCCCCTACGTATCACCGTCAATCCACACCCTGCGTGCCGACGCCGCCGCTTTTCCAGCTTACGGTGCGCGGCGTATGCATGCATGCACATGCCGGCCGGCCGCCTATGCGAAGCACGCTTCGTAGTGGCGGACACCGCCGCAAAGCGAGTCCTTCGCGCGGGTCGCCGCTCGACCGCGACGCGCGCGCGCCACCCGCAGAAATATCTCCCTCGTATCATAGTATCGACTATCGAGTAGAGTGATGGACGCACCCAACAATACGAGCACGAGAGAGCATGCATGTCACTCGCGCTAGGCGAAATGGACCCCGTTTAACTCACCGGCCGCCTCCTTTGCGTCAAAGCGACTGGCACTCAGTGTGCCGCTTGAATTGGGCTCTGGCATTAGTCAGGGATGTAAGTTAAGTGGGGCATATCAGAGCCGACATGTTGTGATTGTGATGAGCTTCCCTAGCTAGGCTATGAGCAACAAGATTTGCATCCCTCAAAAAAAAAAAAGATTTGCAGCCCTATTACAGAAAGAAAACTCAACTCTACTAAATACAGTAGCCTGAATACAAATGTCCTCACAAAACGGGGCAGTAGCCGTGGACGAGAATCCTCATCCATTCATAGTTTCAATGGCCTCAAGACCAAAATAATTTTGTTATAACCCATCTCATTTGCCAAAGCGATTCCACGTCAAATAGCCACGGCAAATTTTTACTAGTACAAATCTTATCCCATTTCCCTACACATAGTCATATTTTTCTTTCTGAAATTGCCATGTCGACTGATTTTTGCCAAGTCGGAGTACAAAAAATTCTACATTTTGCCCACATATTGACATTTAAAGTCTCCGAGTTTGCCATTTCACTCATACACACTTTATTATTTTTTGCAATGAGTTAGAGAAAATATTTTCTAATTTTTTTCATGACTTCTGTATAGGCTTTTAGTTTTGCCGTGGATCATGCGAAATTTGTTATATTTTTGTGTGTGTTTTTAAATATCATGGCAAATTTGCTTATTCATTTCGTTTTTGCCATGGATCATGGCAAATTTGTTGTACATTTTGTATACCATGGCATTTTTTGTTACATCTAGGAGAATGTGTAGGCACATTTGTGTCAGCAACATCACAAAGTTAAGGAAGATTTATTCTAGTGACATGGCATTTTCATGAAATATTTGTCGTATCACTAGTAAAAATTTCTTGCACTTCCCTACACATATTCATATTTTCTCTCTCGAATTTCCATGTAACTAGACATTTTTATTGATTTTTTTCCATGTTAAATTACAAAATTTCCTACATTTGTCTTTA
This sequence comes from Triticum aestivum, assembly GCF_018294505.1. Lineage (NCBI taxonomy): Eukaryota > Viridiplantae > Streptophyta > Magnoliopsida > Poales > Poaceae > Triticum > Triticum aestivum. Next base: position 413,301,944 of record NC_057801.1, read on the forward strand.
TATAGACATATAAATTTACTAATTTTCCATATGATAAGTTAATATTTTTCCAAAAATTTGCATGATTACAAATTTCCAACAATTTACCATGAGATAAGTTAATCTTTTTCCAACAAGTTACCATGTGATGATTATAAAATTTCCAACAATTTGCCAGTATCTATGTAAAAAAATCCTTGATTTAAAGTACAAACTTTTTCGCTAATTTTTCCATGATCTATAGAACATTTTCTATCAAAGTTGCAGGTGACCATGGCAAAATTTTAACTCAGCATGTTTGCTCATACAAATACAATTTTAATTTTTATCCTGCATATGTTTTTATGCATTTGTACCATGGAAAATTTATTGTATATACCATGGAAAATTTATTTGTCATTTCAAGGCAAATTCCTTTTCGTATGCATCATGGCAATTTTATATTACCTCTAGGAAGACTTTTTTTTCATTGTATCATGGGAATTTCTCTATGCTTTTTATATTTTTATTCATGTATATGAAATCTTGAAGCACAACAATTTATTTTTATATTTAGGGTGATTTTAATTATGATCATAGCAAACTCACTTTTTATATGAAATTGCCCCCTTTTTCTTGTTTTTCTATATGATGGCTTTTGGGCCTAGCAAATTATGCTTTTTTAGGGGTAAATTATGCTTTTGTTAATGGCAATACTTTTGCAAAAAAAACTGCTGACTGGGTAAGCCTGTTTATGCTGGGCCAGTTTGTGGTTGCGCTGAACAACCACTTGAGAGAACACTCTAGGGAACGTTTGACATTCTCTTGGTCGCTCGGGGGGTACTTCTTGAGCTGACGCTCCCCGTTATTGGCGTCCTAGTTCGAAGGATTACGTCTATAATTGTGTTTTGGTGATCCACAATATTGCTCACTGAGTTGCTTTTATGCTACATGATGGTTTCTCGCTGTGGATGGCCTAGCCAAACTTGCTAGCTCATGTGCCAGTGCTACAGTATTCGACTATGGCAGAGAGTGCCCTCAAGTACGGCATTTACGAGCTCCGGTGACATTTGGTAGCAACATGGAAACATGTGCCTACTTGTGCTCTATAAAATTTGTATCAACAACCAGCTTGAGTATGGTTGAGATTTGCTCTATATGAAAGTTTCCATGTGACCTTTTTCCACAAATACACACACTTTGCAATGTTCGATGAGATTTTTTTTTCCTAAATTACCATGTAACCATTCACTTTTCTGCAATTTTGCCATGACATATAAAGCAATTTTTTTGCCATGTCACTTATACTATGTTTTTCTATTTTTCTCATCACATGTAGTACTTAGGCGACAACTCTTTTATCTAGTGACATGACTTTTTTTTGTATATAACATGTTTGAAATGGCTTTTTTGTTGCATCTAAAAAATTATAGTTAGATTTGTGTTTCAACATGGAATCTTTTAAGAAAAATATATTTTTGCACATTGACATGGTAATTTTTAAAATAATTTGCCATGTTAGTTGTCGAGGGATTGATTTGTGCTACGGGAAACCCTCCAAAACCCTGGTTCGAACACTGGGGGCCCTTTCGCTACCTATCAGCTGGACGGAGAGCTTGGTGAGGCTACGAGCTAGCAGAGTGTGACGGAGGCACACACAAGGCACGACAGGGACACAAGGAGCTACCCAGGTTCAGGCCACCAAGCGGTGTAAAACCCTACTCCTGCTTACTTGGGATTGCTTGGGTGATAATGCTCTAGAGCTACAAGGTAAATGAAGGTGGAAAATTTTGGATCCCCCTCTAAGGTGCTGCCCCTTTTATAGCTGCGTTGGTCCTCTTCCCCGAAAATATTGGCGGGAAGGGTTGCCACACAATGGAAATTCAAAGGGGGACATGCGCTCAGCCCTATCCTAACAAAAAAGCGGTCTTCACCTGGAAAAGGTGCTATCCATGATGCATTGGTGGGCTCGGCGATGAAATCTGCCCTAGCGCGTTGTGACACCGTGATCTTCTTGCACCGAAGTGGTACACTTTGAAACTTGCTTTCGGAGAGGTAGACGATGTTGTTCCCTTATCATCAAAGAGGAAATCTTCCCCGATCGTGCCTGCTGGCACGACCTCTGTTGTTGTCGCCTTGTGCAGGCACGTCACCCACGTGGTGGGCACATAGCTACGCAACCAGCGCCGGCGCAGCTTCTTGGGGAACATAGTAATTTCAAAAAAAATCCTACGCACACGCAAGATCATGGTGATGCACAGCAACGAGAGGGGAGAGTGTTGTCCACGTACCCTCGTAGACCGAAAGCGGAAGCGTTAGCACAACACGGTTGATGTAGTCGTACATCTTCACGACCCGAACGATCAAGCATCGAAACTACGGCACCTCCGAGTTCTTGCAGACGTTCAGCTCGATGACATTCCCCGTACTCCGATCCAGCAGAATGTCGGGGAAGAGTTTCGTCAGCACGACGGCATGATGACGATCTTGATGTTCTACCGTCGCAGGGCTTCGCCTAAGCACCGCTACAATATTATCGAGGAGAACTATGGTGGAGGGGGGCACCGCACATGGCTAAGAGATCAATATCAATTGTTGTGTCTCCAAGGGGTGCCCCCCTCCCCGTATATAAAGGAGTGGAGGAGGGGGAGGGCCGGCCCTCTCTACGGCGCGCCCTAGGGGAGTCCTACTCCCACCGGGAGTAGGATTTCCCCTTTCCTAGTAGAACTAGGAGCCCTTCCAAGTATTAGGAGTAGGAGAGAAGGAAAGGAAAGGGAGAAGGAGAAGGAAGGAAGGGGGCGCCCCCCTCCCTAGTCCAATTCGGACTAGACCATGGGGAGGGGTGCGGCCACCCTTTGGGGCCTTTCTCTCCTTTCTGTATGGCCCATTAAGGCCCAATACGAATTCCCGTAACTCTCCGGTACTCCGAAAAATACCCGAATCACTCGGAACCTTTCCGATGTCCGAATATAGTCGTCTAATATATCGATCTTTACATCTCGACCATTTCGAGACTCCTCGTCATGTCCCCGATCTCATCCGGGATTCCGAACTCCTTCGGTACATCAAAACTCATAAACTCATAATATAACTATCATCGAAACCTTTAGCGTGCGGACCCTACGGGTTCGAGAACAATGTAGACATGACCGAGACACGTCTCCAGTCAATAACCAATAGCGGAACATGGATGCTCATATTGGCTCCCACATATTCTACGAAGATCTTTATCGGTCAAACCGCATAACAACATACGTTGTTCCCTTTGTCATCGGTATGCTATTTGCCCGAGATTCGATCGTCGGTATCTCAATACCTAGTTCAATCTCGTTACCGGCAAGTCTCTTTACTCATTCCGTAATACATCATCTTGTAACTAACTCATTAGTTACAATGCTTGCAAGGCTTATAGTGATGTGCATTACCGAGTGGGCCCAGAGATACCTCTCCGACAATCAGAGTGACAAATCCTAATCTCGAAATACGCCAACCCAACAAGTACCTTCGGAGACACCTGTAGAGCACCTTTATAATCACCCAGTTACATTGTGACGTTTGGTAGCACACAAAGTGTTCCTCCGTTAAACGAGAATTGCATAATCTCATAGTTATAGGAACGTGTATAAGTCATGAAGAAAGCAATAGCAACATACTAAACGATCAAGGGCTAAGCTAACGGAATGGGTCAAGTCAATCACATCATTCTCCTAATGATGTGATCCCGTTAATCAAATGACAACTCATGTCTATGGTTAGGAAACTTAACCATCTTTGATTAACGAGCTAGTCAAGTAGAGGCATACTAGTGACACTATGTTTGTCTATGTATTCACACATGTGTTATGTTTCCGGTTAATACAATTCTAGCATGAATAATAAACATTTATCATGATATAAGGAAATAAATAATAACTTTATTATTGCCTCTTGGGCATATTTCCTTCAGTCTCCCACTTGCACTAGAGTCAATAATCTAGTTCACATCGCCATGTGATTTAACACCAATATTCACATCTGTATGTGATTAATACCCATAGTTCACATCGTCATGTGATCAACACCCAAAGGGTTACTAGAGTCAGTAATCTAGTTCACATTGTTATGTGATTAACAACCAAAGAGTACTAAGGTATGATCATGTTTTGCTGGTGAGAAAAGTTTAGTCACCAGGTCTGTCACATTCAGAGCCATATGTATTTTGCAAATATTCTATGTCTACAATGCTCTGCACGGAGCTACTCTAGCTAATTGCTCCCACTTTCAATATGTATCCAGATTAAGACTTAGAGTCATCTGGATTAGTGCCAAAACTTGTATCGACGTAACCCTTTACGACGAACCTTTTCTCTCCCCCATAATCGAGAAACATATCCTTATTCCACTAAGGATAATTTTGACCAATGTCCAGTGATCTACTCCTAGATCACAATTGTACTCCCTTGCCTAACCAGGGCAGAGTATACAATAGGTCTGGTCCATAACATGGCATACTTTTATAGAACCTATGACTGATGCATAGGGAATGACTTTCATTCTCTTTCTATTTTCTGCCGTGGTCGGGATTTGAGTCTTACTCAACTTCACACCTTGGAACATAGGCAAGAACTCCTTCTTTGACTATTCCATTTTGAACCACTTCAAAATCTTATCAAGGTATGTACTCATTGAAAAATCTTATCAAGCGTCTTGATCTATCTTTATAGATCTTAGATGCTCAATGTGTAAGCAGCTTCACCGAGGTCTTTCTTTGAAAAACTCTTATTCAAGTATCCTTTTATGCTTTCCAGAAAAAAATCTACTTTATTTCCGATCAACAATATGTTATTCACATATTCTTATCAGAAATGCTGTAGTGCTCCCACTCACTTTCTTGTAAATACAGGCTTCTTCAAAACTCTGTATAAAACTATATGCTTTGATCAACTCATCAAAGCGTATATTCCAACTCTAAGATGCTTGCACCAGTCCATAGATGGATCGCTGGAGCTTGCACATTTTGTTAGCACCTTTAGGATTGACAAAACCTTCTGGTTGCATCATATACAACTCTTCTTTCAGAAAACCATTAAGGAATGCAGTTTTGACATCCATTTGCCAGATTTCATAAAATGTGGCAATTGCTAACATGATTCGGACAGACTTTTAAGCATCGATACGAGTGAGAAAATCTCATTGTATTCAACACCTTGAACTTTGTCAAAAAAACCCTTTTCGACAAGTCTAGCTTTGTAGATAGTAACACTACTATCAGCATCTGTTTTCCTCTTGAAAATCCATTTATTCTTAATGACTCACCGATCATCGGGCAAGTCAGTCAAAGTCCACACTTTGTTCTCATACATGGATCCTATCTCAGATTTCATGGCTTCAAGCCATTTCGCGGAATCTGGGCTCATCATCGCTTCCTCATAGTTCATAGGTTCATCATGGTCTTAGTAACATGACTTCTGGAATAGGATTACCGTACTACTCTAGTGCGGACCGTACTCTGGAAGACCTACGAGTTTCTGTAATAACTTGATCTGAAGTTTCATGATCATCATCATTAACTTCCTCACTACTTGGTGTAAGAATCACTAGAACTGATTTCTGTGATGAACTACTTTCCAATTTGGGAGAAGGTACAATTACCTTATCAAGTTCTACTTTCCTCACACTCACTTCTTTCGAGAGAAACTCCTTCTCTAGAAAGGATCCATTCTTAGCAATGAATATTTTGCCTTTGGATCTGTGATAGAAGGTATACCCAACAGTTTCCTTTGGGTATTCTATGAAGACGCACTTCTCCGATTTGGGTTCGAGCTTATCAGGTTGAAATTTTTTCACATAAGCATCGCAACTCCAAATTTTAAGAAACGACAGCTTAGATTTATTGCTAAACCATAGTTCATATGGTGTCGTCTCAATGGATTTTGATGGTGCCCTATTTAAAGTGAATGCAGCTGTCTCTAATGCATAATCCCAAAACGATAGTGGTAAATCGGTAAGATACATCATAGATCGCACCATATCCAATAAAGTGATGTTATGACGTTCGGACACACCGTTACGCTGTGGTGTTCCAGGTGGCATGAGTTTGTTAAACTATTCCACATTATTTTAACTCAAGGCCAAACTCGTAACTCAAATATTCATCTCCACGATCAGATTACAGAAACTTTATTTTCTTGTTATGATGATTTTCCACTTCACTCTGAAATTCTTTGAACCTTTCAACTATTTCAGACTTATGTTTCATCAAGTAGATATACTCATATCTGCTCAAATCATCTGCGAAGGTGAGAAAATAATGATACCCGCCACGAGCCTTAATACTCATTGGTCTGCATACATCAGTATGTATTATTTCCAACAAGTCAGTAGCTCGTTCCATTGTTCCGGAGAACGTAGTTTTAGTCATCTTGCCCAAAAGGCACGGTTCGCAAGCATCAAATGATTCATAACCAAGTGATTCCAAAAATCCATCTTTTATGGAGTTTCTTCATGCGCTTTACACTGATATGACCCAAATGGTAGTGCCACAAATAAGTTGCACTATCATTATTAACTTTGCATCTTTTGGCATCAATATTATGAATATGTGTATCACTACGATGGAGATCCAACAAACTATTTTCATTGGGTGTATGACCATTGAAGGTTTTATTCATGTAAACAGAACAACAATTATTCTCTGACTTTAAATGAATAACCGATTGCAATAAATATGATCAAATCATATTCATGCTCAAGGCAAATGCCAAATAACATTTATTTAGGTTTAACACTAATCCCGAAAGTATAGGGAGTGTGTGATGATGATCATATCAATCTTGGAACTATTTCCAACACTCATCGTCACTTCCCCTCAACTAGTCTCTGTTTATTATGTAACTCCTGTTTCGAGTTACTAATCTTAGCAACCGAACAAGTATCAAATACTCAGGGGCTACTATAAACACTAGTAAGGCACACATCAATAACCTGTATATCAAATATGCCCTTGTTCACTTTGCCATCCTTCTTATTCACCAAATATTCAGGGCATTTCCGCTTTCAGTGACCATTTCCTTTGCAGTGTAAGCACTCAGTTTCAGGCTTTGGTCCAGCTTTGAGCTTCTTCGTGGGAGTGACAACTTGCTTGTCATTCTACTTGAAGTTCCCTTTCTTTCCCTTTGCCCTTTTCTTGAAACTAGTGGTCTTGTCAATCATCAACACTTGATGCTCTTTTCTTGATTTCTACCTTCGTTGATTTCAACATCATGAAGATCTCGAGAATCGTTTTCGTCATCCCTTGCATACTATAGTTCATCATGAAGTTCTAGTAACTTGGTGATGGTGACTAGAGAACTCTGTCAATCACTATCTTATCTGGAAGATTAACTCCCACTTGATTCAAGCGATTGTAGTACCCAGACAATCTGAGCACATGCTCACTAGTTGAGCAATTCTCCTCCATCTTTTAGCTATAGAACTTGTTGGAGATTTCATATCTCTCAACTCGGGCATTTGCTTGAAATATTAACTTCAACTCCTAGATCATCTCATATGGTCCATGACGTTCAAAACGTCTTTGAAGTCCCGATTCTAAGCCGTTAAGCATGGTGCACTAAACTATCAAGTAGTCATCATATTGAGCTAGCCAAACGTTCATAACGTCTGCATAACCTCCTGCAATAGGTCCGTCACCTAGCGGTGCATCAAGGACATAATTCTTCTGTGCAGCAATGAGGACAATCCTCAAATCACGAATCCAATCCGCATCATTGCTACTAACATCTTTCAACACAGTTTTCTCTAGAAACATATAAAAATAAACATATGAAAGCAACAACGCGAGCTATTGATCTACAACATAATTTACAAAATACTACCAGGATTAAGTTCATGATAAGTTTAAGTTCAATTAATCATATTACTTAAGAACTCCCACTTAGATAGACATCCCTCTAGTCATCTAAGTGATCACGTGATCCAAATCAACTAAACCATAACCGATCATCACGTGAGATGGAGTAGTTTTCAATGGTGAACATCACTATGTTGATCATATCTACTATATGATTCATGCTCGACCTTTCGGTCTCCAGTGTTCCGAGGCCATATCTGCATATGCTAGGCTCGTCAAGTTTAACCTGAGTATTCCGCGTGTGCAAAACTGGCTTGCACCCATTGTAGATGGACGTAGAGCTTATCACACCCAATCATCACGTAGTGTCTGGGCATGACGAACTTTGGCAACGGTGCATACTCAGGGAGAACACTTTTATCTTGAAATTTAGTGAGAGATCATCTTATAATGCTATCATCAATCAAAACAAAATAAGATGTATAAAAGATAAACATCATATGCAATCAAAAAATATGTGACATGATATGGCCATCATCATCTTGTGCCTTTGATCTCCATCTTCAAAGCATCGTCATGATCTCCATCGTCACCGGCATGACACCATGATCTCCATCATCTTGATCTATATCAGTGTGTCGTCACATGGTCGTCTCGCCAACTATTGCTCTTGCAACTATTGCTATCGCATAGCGATAAAGTAAAGCAATTATTTGGCGCTTGCATCTTATGCAATAAAGAGACAACCATAACGCTTCTGCCAGTTGCCGATAACTTCAACAAAACATGATCATCTCATACAACAACTTATATCTCATCACGTCTTGACCATATCACATCACAACATGCCCTGCAAAAACAAGTTAGACGTCCTTTACTTTGTTGTTGCAAGTTTTACGTGGCTACTACGAGCTGAGCAAGAACCGTTCTTACCTACGCATCAAAACCACAACGATAGTTCATCAAGTTAGTGCTGTTTTAACCTTCTCAAGGACCGATCATAGCCACACTCAGTTCAACTAAAGTTGGAGAAACTGACACCCGTCAGCCACCTGTGTGCAAAGCACGTCGGTAGAACCAGTCTCGCATAAGCGTATGCGTGATGTCGGTCCAGGCCGCTTCATCCAACAATACCGCCGAACCAAAGTATGACATGCTGGTAAGCAGTATGACTTGTATCGTCCACAACTCACTTGTGTTCTACTCGTGCATATAACATCAACGCATAAAACCTAGGCTCTGATACCACTGTTGGGGAACGTAGTAATTTCAAAAAAATTCCTACGCACACGCAAGATCATGGTGATGCACAGCAACGAGAGGGGAGAGTGTTGTCCACGTACCCTCGTAGACCGAAAGCGGAAGTGTTAGCACAACGCGGTTGATGTAGTCGTACGTCTTCACAGCCTGACAGATCAAGCACCGAAACTATGGCACCTTCGAGTTCTTGCACACATTCAGCTCGATGACGTTCCCTGTACTCCGATCCAGCAGAATGTCGGGGAAGAGTTTCGTCAGCACGACGGCGTGATGACGATCTTGATATTCTACCGTCGCAGGGCTTCGCCTAAGCACCGCTACAATATTATCGAAGAGAACTATGGTAGAGAGGGGCACCACACACGGCTAAGAGATCAATGATCAATTGTTGCGTCTCCAAGGAGTGCCCCCCTGCCCGTATATAAAGGAGTGGAGGAGGGGGAGGGCCGGCCCTCTCTACGGTGCGCCCTAGGGGAGTCCTACTCCCACCGGGAGTAGGATTTCCCCTTTCCTAGTAGAACTAGGAGCCCTTCCAAGTATTAGGAGTAGGAGAGAAGGAAAGGGAAGGGGGAAGGAGAAGGAAGGAAGGGGGCGCCCCCCCTCCCTAGTCAAATTCCGACTAGACCATGGGGAGGGGTGCGGCCACCCTTTGGGGCCTTTCTCTCCTTTTCCGTATGGCCCATTAAGGCCCAATACGAATTCCCGTAACTCTCCAGTACTATAAAAAAATACCTAAATCACTCGGAACCTTTCCGATGTCCGAATATAGTCGTCCAATATATCGATCTTTACGTCTCGACCATTTCGAGACTCCTCGTCATGTCCCCGATCTTATCCGGGACTCCGAACTTCTTCGGTACATCAAAACTCATAAACTCATAATATAACTGTTATCGAAACCTTAAGCGTGCGGACCCTACGGGTTCGAGAACAATGTAGACATGACCGAGACACGTCTCCAGTCAATAACCAATAGCGGAACCTGGATGCTCATATTGGCTCCCACATATTCTACGAAGATCTTTATCGGTCAAACCGCATAACAACATACGTTGTTCCCTTTGTCATCGGTATGTTATTTGCCCGAGATTCGATCGTCGGTATCTCAATACCTAGTTCAATATCGTTACCGGCAAGTCTCTTTACTCGTTCCTAATACATCATCTTGTAACTAACTCATTAGTTACATTGCTTGCAAGGCTTATAGTGATGTGCATTACCGAGTGGGCCCAAAGATACCTCTCCGACAATCAGAGTGACAAATCCTAATCTCAAAATACGCCAACCCAACAAGTACCTTCGGAGACACCTATAGAGCACCTTTATAATCACCCAGTTACGTTGTGACGTTTGGTAGCACACAAAGTGTTCCTACGATAAACGGGAGTTGCATAATCTCATAGTTATAGGAACGTGTATAAGTCATGAAGAAAGCAATAGCAACATACTAAATGATCAAATACTAAGCTAACGGAATGGGTCAAGTCAATCACATCATTCTCCTAATGATGTGATCCCGTTAATCAAATGACAACTCATGTCTATGGTTAGGAAACTTAACCATCTTTGATTAACGAGCTAGTCAAGTAGAGGCATACTAATGGCACTATGTTTGTCTATGTATTCACACATGTGTTATGTTTCCGGTTAATACAATTATAGCATGAATAATAAACATTTATCATGATATAAGGAAATAAATAATAACTTTATTATGCCTCTAGGGCATATTTCCTTCACAGCTCCCCCGCACAGAGGGCCTCGCGGGAGGCTGCCTCATGAGGGATGTCTCACGAGGCTGCCTGCTGCAGGAGACGGTCTTCAGTAGAGCCTCGTCTCGCGGAGAGGGTCCTCGCAAGGCCTGGCCCTCGCGAGGTCTCTTGCTTCATGGCTCCCACGGCCGCGCCGCCCCTTGATCTGTTCACCAGGTGCCACTTCCTGTATCGCAGGCAGATGGCCCGTGGTACCTTGGTTTCCACTGGACCAACATTAGTAGTACAAATTTTATTCCATTTCCCTACACATATTCATATTTTTCTTTCTGAATTTGCCATGTCGCTAGTCCTAATTTTGGTTGATTTTTGCCATGTGAAAGCACAAGAATTTCTACATTTTGCCTACATGTAGACATTTAATATCTCCAAGTTTGCCATGTCACTCATACATAATTTTTTATTTTTGCAATGAATTAGAGGGCATCTTTTCTATTTTTTGCCATGACTGTTGTACATGCTTTTAGTTTTTCCGTGGATCGTGCCAAACTTTCTATCTTTTTGGGTGTGTTTTTAAATATCATGGAAAATTTGATATGTGCTTGTGTTCACTTTTTTATTTAGTTTTTGCCATGGATCATGGCAAATTTGTTGTACATAACTCGTGTATCATGCCATTTTTTGTTGTATCTAAGAGAATGTGCAGGTACATTTGTGTGTGCGACATCGCAAATTTAAGGAAGAATTATTCCAGTGACATGGCATTTTTAGGAAATTGTTCTCGTATCACTAGTAAAAATTTCTTACACTTCCCTACACATGTTCATATTTTTTGTCTCAATTTGCCATGTGACTAGACAAAATTTTATTGATTTTTTCCATGTCAAATTGCAAAATTCCTACTTTTTGTTTTCATATAGACATATAAAATTTACTAATTTACCATGTGATAAGTTAATATATTTCCAAAAAGTTGCATGATTACAAATTTCCAAGAATTTCATTTGATAAGTTAATCTTTTTCCAAAAAGTCGCCACAAGATGATTCCAAAATTTCCAATAATTTTCCATGTTTTATGTAAAAAAACCTTAACTACAAGTACAAACTTTTTCACTTAGTTTTGCATTATAGCACATGTTCTGTCAAAATTGCAATGGACCATGGCAAAATTTTAACTCTGCATGTTTTCTCATACAAATACCATGGTAATTTTTATCCTGTGTATGTTTTTTTTATGTATTTGTAGTTTTGTACCATGAAAAAATTATTGTATATACCATGGCAAATTTATTGATCATTTCACAGCAAATTCTTTTTTGTATGTATCATGGCAATTTTTTTATCAGATTAGGCCGTTTTGTTTTCATTGTATCATGGCAATTTCTCTATGTATATTTTCATTCATGTATATGAAATCTTGAAACGCAACAATTTTTTTATATGTAGAGTGATTGTAATAATGATCATAGCAAACTCTCATTTTATATGAATCCCCCCACTTTTTTCTTGTTTTCTGAGACAGCTGACTGGGCCATGCCCGTTTGTTCTGGGCCAGTTTGCGGTGACTTTCGCTCGTTCGATCTTGCTAGCTCATGTGCCTATGGCAGACAGTGTGCTCAAATACGGCATTGACGAAACTCCGGTGACATGTGGAAGCAACATGGAATTATCTGCCCACTTGTGCTCTGTAATTTGTTTGCATAACGACCAGCTTGCTAAACATAAGAACAGAGAAGACTAGTTTGAAAAAAACAGGTTATCAGAATCCATCTCAGCCGGAGAGAAAATGTTAGTATCTCATGAAAATTAAGAGACGAGTGATGGATTATGGATGGGCTTAGGCCCATATAAGACAATAATCACTGGTTAATTTCTAAGGCCCATTAATGTGTACGACAAATAGTGTGAAGTGTGGGAAGTTTAGTACCGTACTACTACACTAAGAAGAGTGAAACCTTTTTATAAGGGCTGCTCTACCACTTGCTATTGGGAGCTTGGAAATAGGAGTTGTACACGCGCGCTCCTCCTCCGCCACCGCCTGTCTCGCCATGACGCGTGCGCCGCGGGTTGCGGGAATGAGCCAAGCCGAAGCTTATTTTTGCCGGTCAAGAATGGTTAATTAACGAGTCGCTTATGGAAGTGCCACTGTCCGAGACGTTGGACCGTGGGCTGTTCGCAGACTCGGTTCGAGATCCTGCCCGGGAGAACGGCTCCCCTACATCGACGACGAAGCCGCCAAGAGGAAGGCCTCGGCATGGCCTGGCCAACCGGAGGGTATGACTCGTTCATCCCCTATTTGCTCGTACATGTCCTGGCCGTATATATGCTGTTCATAGATATTTCGGTTCTATGTACTGTACGTGCTCACATGTTTACGTTTCGGTATGAGATGCATACCGTATTTGCCATGTTTATCATTTACTCGTGGATTAGATTAGTCGGAAAAGTGCTAATATTTCCAACAATCCAAAAACGTTATTTTAGGCACTTTTTGACTCATGGCTTCGTCGCTACTTTGAAACCGAAAAAGTTTATCGGGATGCATTTTAAGCGTTAGAAGATGAGGACTACCTTGTGGCTCACAGCAATGAACGTGTTGTGGGTTGGTGGTGTGTCTCCCACGGTAACGATTGCTCCTGAACAGGAGAATGCGTTTAGGGAGGCAACCACCATCTTTGTGGAAGCCGCTCTTACTGTGATCAGAGACAAGCTAGTCGACGCATATCTCCATATGTGTGTTGTCAAGAATTTGTGGGATGCGCTCGAAGCTAAGTTCGGCGCAACCGATACTGGAAGTGAGTTGTATGCTACAAAGCAGTTCAAGGATTACAAAATGGTTGATAATTGTTCTGTATTTGTGACGCCCGGGTAATTAAGCTACTGTAATCCCCCACTTATGGTGCCATGTCATCATATTACCGTTCCTAATCCTCGCATGATATAAATCTTAGTTCAAACTCAAATTCAAATTTCTAAACATGCAAAATAAAATGTTTAAAATGTGGCAAATATTCCATAACTAATTATGGTGATGACCCTGCACTTTCATAAAATATTTGAATGCCCTTTTGTGAATATAATAGTGGCTAAAAAATTATTAAATGCCTTTTAATTTGTAAAAATACTAAACTATTTTATTTGAACCTCAAACTAAATGTGGCAGTGGTATAATTAGTAAAACCAATTTAGGTGTTGTTACTATATTTTATAAAGCTAATTTCTATTCAAAAATAAAAGAAAACTTAAACTGTAAAAAGAAAATAAAAAAGAAAAGAAGCAAAAGAAAAAGAAACCCCCTGACTCCCCCCGGGCCTAGCCCAACTGACCGACCCAGCCGGCCCACCTTGTCCTCCCGGTCGCTCCCCCTCCCTTCCTATTCCCCTGCCTTGGTCGCCATAGGGATGGGCTCTGCCCGACCTCCTCGCCGGCGTCGAGGGGGAGGGGATAAGGGCAAGCCCTCCGCCTCCTCGACTCCCCGCACCCCACTTGCCCCCTCGCTCCCCACTCCTTCTCTCTCCCTCTCATCCAGATCTCCTCCTCCCGAGCGCCTCCGTCGCCGTTGGTTGCCCACCACCGAGGCGACCACCTTCCCACATGCTCCTCCGACTGGTCCAACAACTCCGCCGGCATCCGTTGCTACCTCTACGTCGACGCACGTGAGCCGAGGAGCCTCATAGCACCGGATCCACCCTGTCTTCCTCGTTGGGTCGCCGCCGCCTCCCCAACAGCTCCTGCCTCCCCTGCGCTCCTAAGCTCCCGCCGGCCACCGTGTGCCTCAATGCGAGCCTCCGCTCCCTCTCTTCCCTTTTTCGTCGGATCCGGTCCCCTAGTGCGCATCTTGATCTGTGCCATACGCCGCCAACCCATGTCCTGGTCAGAGCTCGCTTGAGCTCCTGCGCCCGCATCCGCAGCCGCCCGCGCATGCCCCCACGCTTGCCCACCTCCTCCTCCTATAGCGCTCGCGCCCAGCCTGGTCGCGCCCCTGCGCCTCGCGGCACACGCACGCGCGCGCCCGAGCCACGTCTCGCTTGCGTGCGCCCGCCCGTCGCCTCGCCTTTCTGCTGAACTGTTGCTACTCCCCGCCAGCGCCGCAGCCGCCCGCAGCCGTCTCTCCTCGCTTGCCTCGCCGCTGCGTTGGCCGCTGCCGACTGCCACACGGCCTCGTAGCCGCCGGCCGCTGCGCCGTCCGTCGTCCGCTCCCGCCAAGCCGCTGTGCTGCTGCCGGCCTCGTGGCTCGACCGCACCTTCGCCGCGTCGCCCCGCTCGCTGCTCCTCGGGCGCTGCTCGCCCAACCCGCTGATCCGCCCGTTGCTAGCCACCACTCCCGGCGTGCCCCACCTCCGCTCGCGCCGCCCGCCGCCGCCTTCCCGCTGCCCCGCCCGGCGGGCTTCCTCGTCGCCGGTGGCCTCGTCCCGCGCCCAGGCGGGTTCGTCCTCCACGGGGCGCCACGTCCGTTAGCCCGTGCCCGGTTTGGCCTCCTGAGCCACTGCCAATGGGGCCCCACGCCCACTTTTAATTAAAAAAATTGCAAAAATAAATGAATAATTAATTAGTTAATAGGTTAATTAGTTAACTTAAACCTAATTAGTATAATTAATTTGTTAGTTGGTTAAAACAACCTATAACAGGGGGCCTACCCCCTGTTGACCAGTCAAACGTGGACTGGTCAACTGGGACCCCCTGGACCCACATGCCATCCTTTGTGTACACAGAGCTGGGTACTTGTAGCAATTTTGCATTATTTTCGAATTAAAAATAATTTCAGAATATTATTAAAACTTTATAAATTCGTAGAAAATAATCCGTAACTCGGATGAAAAAGTTTTATACATGAAAAGTTGCTCAGAATGACAAGACGAATCCGAATATGCTTTCCGTTCATCTGTCACACGTCCCTATCATAGCGAACGTGCAACCGTCCCCTCTCTTTCATCTGTCCAAAAAATACCGAACTTCGGGAAAACTTTCGCGGGTGTTACCCCCCTACATCAGTATCGCATAGTACTGCGTTACGACACGCCTAGCACTACTTATCGTCATGTCATGCTTAGTAATGCACCTGTTGCTTGTATTTACTGTTTCTTCCCCCTCTTCTTCTCTTCGGTAGACCTCAAGACCGCTGCTGATGCCACTGTGATCGACTACGTCGACGACGACACTTCTTCCTTATCAGCGGAGCTTCCAGGCAGCCCCCCCCTTTGATCATCCCGATATCGCCCATTTCATTCTCTCTCTTGCTTGCATTAGATTTTGCTACTGTAATTGTTTGCTCCTATTCTGATGCATAACCTACTTTTGTAACTTGCTATTGTTACCTACCTGTTTATCCTAAACTGTTTATTATAGGTTGGATAGTGATCCATCAGTGACCCCCACCTTGCCCTTGTTGCCCCTGCTTCATCGTCGATGACTCGATCAACGTGATCAACGACCAGAGACCGACACATCACTTCACCGCCTTAGACTCTGCATAGTTAGTATCGAGTGCCGAAGGTGATACCTCGTAACGCACTCCTGATGATAACTCTGTAGTGTAGCTATTCGATCATGGTCACCGAGGGTGATTCCTCCAACACCACTCCCGATACGACTCTGTCGTGCAACACCTCAAGTGTGAACCTTGAGGATGATTCCTCATACGTTCACCTTGATGATTACATCGAGTGCAATCCACTGAGGGTGATTCCTCGGGGTTTCCCCCTTGATGTTTGGATACATGATTCCCTTGACTTTACTTGAGACCTTTATGAAAGTCGGGCGGACCTGAAGAGCACCCGCAAGATGTTACGGTGGCGGCTGGCTGTTTAGCGGTATCACCCAGGAAGGGGTGGTAGCTCTGGACTTGTCCCGACAGCCGCCACATCTTTTAATTGTTAATGCAGTAACAGGTTTGGGTATTTGTTCGGAGTTGGCCTCTGGCCTTTATGCACGAACCACGATGCGAGAATTGTTATGGGCCTCGATGTCGTAGTATCAGCCGAAGCTTTGTCAGACGTCCAGTTCAGCATTGCGGCATGGTCGGATCGTGCTGGCCATCCGAGGCGATGCTGGTATCCACCTTGCTCGCAATGACCCGGAGTGCAACGAGCAATGGGCCCAAGACCCCGGAGTGCTTAGGATGTAGACCGGAGGGGACCTCTCTGCTGAGCCTAGGTAGGGCTGCAACATGTTGATCTTCCGAGGTTGCACATTGACCCAGTAAAGTATGTCCGGCCAGAGTAACCAAGCGTGTTGGGAAACATGGTGCACCCCTGCAGGGAAGATTATCTGTTAATTGTCGTGTCCACGGTAACGGACATTCAAACTTGTATCCTGATCTATTACAACTAGAAATGGACACTTGAGATATGTGATGGATATGTTGGCTCCGGGATTGCTTTCTCGCAGGGGGTCGAGGAAGGATCTCTGGGCCTTAAGGTTACAACATGTTTATTAAATATAAATTGCTATTCTATACTCTTCTGAATGCTGCAAGATGCTTGGAGCTGCTTGAAGATGCTAGTCTTCGATAGGCTAGACCTTCCCCTCTATTCTGGCATTTTGCAGTTCAGTCCACAGAGACAACCCTTCCATTTGATACCAATGCATACTTCGTATAGATCTGATGCTTGCGATTACTTTGGATGAGTACTCATGGTTGCTTTGCTACCCTTTTTCCCCTTCTTCCTTCTTTTCGGTTGTTGCAACCAGATGGTGGATCCCAGGAGCCAGATTCCACCGCCTGCAGATACTACTAAGTGGAGACCGCTGACTACCAGGAGTAGTTAGGAGGTCCCAGGCAGGAGGCCTTGCCTCTTCGACCGTTGATGTTTGTGCTTGCCTTCTTAAGGCATCCTTGGTTAACTTATGTCTGTACTCAGATATTGTTGCTTCCGCAGATGCTTGTGTATCGAGCTTGTATTCGAGCCCTCGAGGCCCCTGGCTTGTAAATGAAGCTTGTAATATTTTTATTTGCGTCTAGAGTTGTGTTGTGATATCTCCCCATGAGTCCATGATTTTGATCATACACATTTTATGTGTATGATTAGTGTACGATTGAATCGGGGGCGTCACAAGTTAGTAGAGCCGACTGCCTGTAGGAACCCCCTTCCAACTCCTTGGCCGAAGTTGAATCTAGTCTTTGAAAAACTTTTTTTACTAACATGGCTGTGTGGATTACGGGCCCATGTCACCATTGGGGGGTATTAGGATCACTTACTTCTCGTCTATACTCTGGGACTCTGACCTCTCTTCTATTCGGGTTAAACGATTTTGCTAAATCTAACATTAGGATCTCATGACCACATCCACCCAGATATTTGTATTACACATGTCTTGAATTGAGGGCCAAGTTCTGCTTCACAATGTTCACTAACCGCAGGATCCTCTTATCGAGGGCATCCTGCGTTGTCACTTACTAATCCATTGCTCCAGTGTTTTTCTCCAATGCTGATGTAGCCCTTGCTATGTCCCGTTGTTGTATCCCTCCATCGCATGCATGCGTGTCGCCCGGTATGTCGATGGTGTTTCCCTTGTCCGAGCTCATACGAACAGCGTCTAGTTGGCCCCGTATATGCATCTGTATGTCTTTAATGACTACCATTTTTTACATACCATGCCTTTGCTCATTATTCTATTTACATCATGAATGACTCCATACACTTGCTCCACCCCTTGCTAAACTACCCTTTGTTGCATTTAAGCAGGATGGTTAGACCCGCTAGTCGTGGTCGTGGTGGCGACAATCCACCACCTCCCAAATACATGGCCGGAATGATACAGCAGTTGAGCTGAATCGCCAGTTCATGGAAGGAGTCATGGCTTAGTTTCCATGTCCCAATATGAATCAGCAACTCGCCCTAGTGACTCTGCAAGACTTTGCGTGTCTCAACTCTGTCATCTACCGCAGCTCAACTCAACCCCTTGATGCTGATGACTGGCTCTGTGACATCACTTTTGAGTTGGAGTCTGCTGATGTAGCCCCTGCCAACTATGTCACCTTCGCGGCTTACTACCTGAAAGGTCCACTACTCAATGGTGGGACAACCACAGTTCTTCCTTACCTGTTGGAACCAGCATCACTTGGCCGGAATTCCAAGCTGCATTCTGCGGGCCAATGTCGAACCACCATGGTTAGTCACAACGTCCCCGTTGAATTTGAAGGGTTGGAATTTCATGTTTCTCCCATTGTTTTGAAATCTTCCAATATTGACCTCATTCTGGGAGTGCAATGGCTGAAAACACATATCTCTTCTATCCTTTGCGCCACTAAAACCGTCCATCTACTACATCCTTCAATGAGATAGTAAACTACCATGCTCATCTTGTTCGAGATGCCGAAGCACAAATTTATTCCTTGAATGCATTAAACGCTTATCCTCTTGTGGGAATTGAAAACGCTCTAGTCATTTGTGAATTCTAGGATGTATTTCCAAAAGAACTACCTAGTCTATGACCTTGAACTGGCTAAAGTTAAATTTGCACCAAAGTTGTGGTGACATTTCCTTTTTGGCAACCGTTGCGAGATCTTCATCGATCATCAAAGTTTGAAGTAATTGTTTACTCAGCTAGATCTGGATCTTCATCAACAACGATGTATGGAAACAATTTTAGACTATGACTATCGTATTTCTTATACCCCTGGCAAGGCTAATGACATGGACGATGTCCTAAGTCGCAAGTCTTATTGCAACAACCACACGGCTTATAAAGCTCAACCACTACAAGATGATCTCACTTACAGAGAGCATCCGATCCGCGTTCTCGTTCAACCTGAATGTCACACTCGTCAGAGGGCTATCAAATTTCTTAAAGTTCAGTGGTTAAATCCTTCTGAAGATGAAGCCACTAGGGGTCGCGAGGATTGACTTCGTGATGAATAGCCCAATTTGTTTCCTTCTACCTCCTAAAATCTCGGGACGAGATTTCTTGTAGTGGAGGAGAATTGTGACGTCCGGGTAATTAAGCTACAGTAATCCCCCGCTAATGGTGCCATGTCATCACATTACTGTTGCTAATCCTCGCTTGATCCAAATCTTAGTTCAAACACAAATTCAAATTAAAGCCCAAAATTCAAATTTCTCAAACATGCAAATAAAATGTTCGAAGTGTGGCAAATATTCCATAACAAATTATGGTGGTGACCCAGCACTTTTGTAAAATATTTAAATGCCCTTTTCTGAATATAACAGTGGCTAAAAAGAATTATTAAATGATTTTTAAATTATAGAAATACTAAACTATTTTATTTGAACCTCAAACTAAATGTGGAAGTGGTATAATTAGTAAAACCAATTTAGGTGTTGTTACTATATTTTATAAAGCTAATTTCTATTCAAAAATAAAAGAAAACTAAAACTGTAGAAAGAAAAATAAGAAAAAGAAAAGAAGCAAAAGAAAAAGAAACCCTCCTGACTCCCACTGGGCCTAGCCCAGCAAACCGACCCAGCCGGCCCACCTTGCCCTCCCGGTCACTCCCCCCTACCTTCCCGATCCCCTATCTCGGTCGCTATAGGGGCGGGCTCTGCCCGACCACCTCGCCGATGTTGAGGGGGAGGGGATAAGGGCAAGCCCTCCGCCTCCTTGATTCCCCGCACCCCACTTGCCCCCTCACTCCCCACTCCTTCTCTCCCCCCTCATCCAGATCTCCTCCCCCCGAGCGCCTCCATCGCTGTTCGTTGCCCACCACCGCGGCGACCACCTTCCCCCGTGCTCCTCTGACTGGTCCAACAACTCCACCGGCATCCGCTGCTACCTCTACGTTGACGTGCGCGAGCCGAGGAGACTCACAGCACCGGATCCACCCCGCCTTCCTCGTCTGGTTGCCGCCGCCTCCCAAACAGCTCCGGCCTCCCCTGCTGCTAAGCTCCCGCCGGCCATCATGTGCCTCAATGTGAGCCTCTGCTCCCTCTCTTCCCCCTTTTCCATTGGATCCGGTCCCCTAGTGCGCACCTCGATTCGTGTCGTATGCCGTCGCCCCACATCCTAGTCGGAGCTCACTCGAGCTCCTGCGCCCGCCTCCGCAGCCGCCTGCGCATGCTGATAACCCACAAGTGTAGGGGATCGCAACAACTTTCGAGGGTAGAGTATTCAACCCAAATTTATTGATTCAACACAAGGGGAGCCAAAGAATATTCTTAAGTATTAGCAGTTGAGTTGTCAATTCAACCACACCTGGATAACTTAGTATCTGCAGCAAAGTATTTAGTAGCAAAGTAGTATGATAATAAAGGTAACAGTGGCAAAAGTAAAGATAGCAGTTTTGTAGTAGTTGTAACAGTAGCAACGTAAAAGTAAATAAGCAAAGCACAATATGTGAAAAGCTCGTAGGCATTGGATCAGTGATGGATGATTATGTCGGATGCGATTCCTCATGTAATAGCTATAACATAGGGTGACACAGAACTAGCTCCAATTCATCAATGTAATGTAGGCATGTATTCCGAATATAGTCATACGTGCTTATGGAAAAGAACTTGCATGCCATATTTTGTCCTACCCTCCCGTGGAAGCGGGGTCCTAGTGGAAACTAAGGGATATTAAGGCCTCCTTTTAATAGAGAACCGGAACAAAGCATTAGCACATAGTGAATACATGAACTCCTCAAACTATGGTCATCATCGAGAAGTATCCCGATTATTGTCACTTCGGGGTTGTCGGATCATAACACATAATAGGTGACTATAGACTTGCAAGATAGGATCAAGAACTCACATATATTCATAAAAACATAATAGGTTCAGATCTGAAATCATGGCACTCGGGCCCTAGTGACAAGCATTAAGCATAGCAAAGTCATAGCAACATCAATCTCAGAACATAATGGATACTAGGGATCAAACCCTAACAAAACTACCTTGATTACATGGTAAATCTCATCCAACCCATCACCGTCCAGCAATCCTACGATGGAATTACTCACGCACGGTGGTGAGCATCATGAAATTGCTGATGGAGGATGGTTGATGATGATGACAGCGACGAATCCCCCTCTCCGGAGCCCCGAACAGACTCTAGATCAGCCCTCTCGAGAGAGATTAGGGCTTGGCGGCGGCTCCGTATCGTAAAATGCGATGAAACTTTCTCTCTGATTTTTCTCTCCGCGAAACGGAATATATGGAGTTGGAGTTGAGGTCGGTGGAGCATCAGGGGGCCATGAGACAGGGGGGCGCGCCCAGGGGGGAGGGCACGCCCCCACCCTCGTGGACAGGGTGTGGGCCCCCTGGCCTTGATTCTTTTGCCAGTATTTTTGATATTTTCCAAAACTTATCTCCGTGGATTTTCAGGTCATTCTAAGAACTTCTGTTTTCTGCACAATAAACAACATCATGGCAGTTCTGCTGAAAACAACGCCAGTCCGGGTTAGTTTCATTCAAATCATGCAAGTTAGAGTCCAAAACAAGGGCAAAAGTGTTTGGAAAAGTAGATACGTTGGAGAAGTATCAACTCCCCCAAGCTTAAACCTTTGCTTGTCCTCAAGCAATTCAGTTGATAAACTGAAAGTTATAAAGAAAAACTTCTACAAACTCTGTTTGCTCTTGTTGTTGTAAATATGTAAAGCCAGCATTCAAGTTTTCAGCAAGTATTATGAACTAACCATACTCACAATAACACTTAGGTCTCACATTTACTCATATCAATGGCATAATGAGCTAGCGAGCAGTAATAATAAAACTCGGATGACAACACTTTCTCAAAACAATCACAATATGACATAACAAAATGGTATCTCGCTACACCTTTCTAAGACCGCAAAACATAAATGCATAGCACCTTTAAAGATCAAGGACTGACTAAACATTGTAATTCATGGTAAAAGAGATCCAGTCAAGTCATATCCAATATAAACTAATAGTAATGAATGCAAATGACAGTGTGCTCTCCAGCGAGTGCTTTTTAATAAGAAGGTGATGAGTCAACATAAAAGTAAATAGATAGGACCTTCGCAGAGGGAAGTAGGGATTTGTAGAGGTGCCAGAGCTCGGTTTTAAAATAGAGATGAATAACATTTCGAGCGGCATACTTTCACTGTCAATGCAACAACTATGAGATGGTGATATCTTCCATACTACATGCATTATAGGCAGTTCCCAAACAGAATGGTAAAAGTTTATACTCCCCCACCACCAACAAGCATCAATCCATGGCTTTCTCGAAACAATGAGTGCCTCCAACTAACAACAGCCCTGGGGGAGTTTTGTTTAATTATTTTGATTTGCTTTGATCTTTTTGGATCATGGGACTGGGCATCCCGGATACCGGCCGTTTCTCGTGAGTGAGGAGCGGAGTCCACTCCTCTTGAGAATAACCCACCTAGCATGGAAGATACAGGCAACCCTAGTTGAAACATGAGCTGCTCGAGCATACAAAACATAATTTCATTTGAAGGTTTGGAGTTTGGCACATACAAATTTACTTGGAATGGTAGGTAGATACCACATATAGGAAGGTATGGTGGACTCATATGGAATAACTTTGGGGTTTATGGAGTTTGGATGCACAAGCAGTATTCCCGCTTAGTACAGGTGAAGGCTAGCAAAAGACTGGGAAGCAACCAACTGAGAGAGCGACAACAGTCATGACCATGCATTGAAATTAATTTACACCGAGTACAAGCATGAGTAGGATATAATCCACCATGAACATCAATATAGTGAAGGCTATGTTGATTTGTTTCAACTACATGCGTGAACATGTGCCAAGTCGAGTCACTCAATTCATTCAAAGGAGGATACCATCCCATCATACCACATCACAATCATTTTAATAGCATGTTGGCACACAAGGTAAACCATGATAACTCATAGCTAATTAAGCATGGCACAAGTAACTATAATCTCTAAATGTCATTGCAAATATGTTTACTTCATAATAGGCTGAATCAGGAACGATGAACTCATCATATTTACAAAAACAAAAGAGGTCGAGTTCATACCAGCTTCTCTCATCTCAATCAGTCCATGATGTATCGTCATTACTGCCTTTCACTTGCACAACCGAACAGTGTGTATAATAGTAATAGTGCACGTGCATTGGACTAAGCTGGAATCTGCAAGCACTCAACTCAAGAGAGAAGACAAAGTAATATGGGCTCTAAGTTAAATAAACAATCATGCATATGAGAGCCACTAAACATTTTAAATATGGTCTTCTACTCTCGACCCCCAAAGGAAAGAAAAGAAAATAAAACTATTTACACGGGAAAGCTCCCAACAAGCAAGAAGAAGAACGAGAAATCTTTTTGGGTTTTCATTTTAATTTCTACTACAAGCATAGAAATTAAACTAACTAATTTTTTTGGTTTTTCTCAAAGTTTATCAAACACACAAGAAGAAAGCTAGAAAAAGAAATTAAACTAGCATGTGTAATGCAATGAAAGAGTATTAGCACCGACAACTAGAATAGTGTGTGAACATGAATGTAAAGTCGGTGAGAAATACGTACTCCCCCAAGCTTAGGCTTTTGACCTAAGTTGGTCTAATGCCAAGGGTAGCCTGGCTGATATTCGTAGTTGTAACTAGGGTCATACTGAGATGCAGCAACAAATGTGAAGTAGGGAGGAACCCTAGGGGCCGATCTTTCACGTTTGGAGGGGATCCTATGGGGGAAAACACGAAGAACGCACGGAATAACACAAGGAAATCACGGGGACGAACGAGAGAAACACTCAACCGACAAGGAATCGATCACACAAGGCCTAGATCACCGAAAGCACAAGGTACCACATGATCCAAAATCAACAAAGGAAGATACAAGAGTAACCGTTCTTCTTCGTGAGGAGGTCTTGATTGTCTTCTCCGGATGGAGGCCTTGAATCCGAATGGATCTTCTCCGAAGAGGCACGGTCCCTCACGTGGAGTAGATCCGTTACGGATGAGCAGAGCTCTATCTGTAAATGAGCTATCACAATGCTAACCCTAAAACGTAGGTGGGGATGGAGTATATATAGTCTAGGGGCAAAGAGGGATACATGGGCCTCGGCCCTACACTGTGCGCAGACAGGGAAGGCCGGATGTCCAGGCGTCAGGCCGGATGTCCGGTGGCTCGTGAGGGGCCGGATGTCCGGGCTGGTGCAGCTGCCCGTTCTGTTCTCTGGATGGGCGACGCCGGATGTCCGCTCATAGGCGCCGGATGTCCGCTACTTCGGGAGGCGCTGAATGTCCGGGGCGCTGGCCGGATGTCCGGGCTGATGTGGCAAACTTCTGTGCTCTCTGGTCACTGGTGCCAGATGTCCGGGACTTTGGCCGGATTTCCGGCGAGGGGGGCCGGATGTCCGGGCCGGACGCCAGATGTCCGGTCGCTGTAGTTTCTTCTGCAGAGGGCTGGCCGTGTAGATATCCAGGGGCCGGATGTCCGGAGTCCTGGCCGGATGTCCGGTGCCTGGAGGCTGTTCTTGCCTTCTTCCATT
The DNA here is from genome assembly GCF_018294505.1 of Triticum aestivum. Taxonomy (NCBI): domain Eukaryota; kingdom Viridiplantae; phylum Streptophyta; class Magnoliopsida; order Poales; family Poaceae; genus Triticum; species Triticum aestivum. The sequence continues at coordinate 413,327,089 of NC_057801.1, forward strand.
GGTTCTCTTCTTCCATGGACTTGGGGTCTTGACCATCTTCATGTGCATCCTCGGGAGGGTCCTCTTGGTACCTAATCATGCACAACATTCCGGATTGAGGTAGTAGCCATGTCTCGAGAGGATCATGTGATATATCACTAAGGAGAGAAGTCACCTCGGTCTCGAGAGCTCTAGCTCGTGCTCTAGTCATGGGTCCTCTTGGTGCTTGGTGAGACGATGGAAGGTCCATGGGGATGACCGAAGGATGCTCCGCATCATCTCCCCCCCCTTGGGAAAGATCCGACCTCGGATCGAAATCCTCATCACCATGGTACGGGGAGAGATCGGAGACGTTGAAGATGTCGCTCACGTTGTACTTGTCGCGTGGGAGATCGATCTTGTAAGCGTTGTTGTTGTAGCGTGCTAGCACCTTGAAGGGTCCATCGGCTCGAGGGAGAAGCTTGGACTTGCGTTCGTTGGGGAAGCGGTCCTTGCGAAGGTGTAGCCACACAAGGTCTCCAATGTTGAATATCATGGGATGCTTGTTGACGTTGAGCTTGGTCGCGAGTCGTTGTACTTGGCGCTCGATGGTGTGCCTTGTATCTTCATGCATCTTCTTGATGTAGCTTGCACGGGCACTTGCGTCGAGGTTGGTGCGCTCTTGTAGAGGAAGAGGTAGAATGTCCAATGGGGACAACGAGTTGAAGCCGTAGACAACCTCGAAGGAGGACTTGCTGGTCGTCAAATGTCTTGCACGGTCGTAGGCGTACTCGGTGATGGGTAGACACTCCTCCCACTCCTTGATGTTCTTCTTGATCAACACGCGAAGTAGAGTGGAGAGTGTATGGTTCGTCACCTCCGTTTGGCCATCGGTTTGAGGATGGTATGCGGATGAGAACAAGAGCTTGATTCCGAGCTTGGCACATAGGGTCTTCCAAAAGTAACTCAAGAACTTGACGTCGCGCTCGGAGACAATTGCCTTTGGTACTCCATGGAGATGCACGATTTCCCTACAAAAGAGATTTGCAATGTGTGAAGCATCGTCTATCTTGTTGCAAGGAATGAAATGTGCCATCTTAGAAAATCGGTCCACAACAACAAACACGGAATCCTTGCCATTTTGAGTTCTAGGCAAACCAAGTACAAAATCCATGCTAATGTCTTCCCAAGGTTGATAAGGAATAGGAAGAGGCATGTAAATACCATGGGATTGAGCTTTATACTTAGCTTTGCGACATGTAGAGCATCGGGTGGTGAAGCGTGAGACTTCGCGGAACATATTGGGCCAAAAGTAGTTCTTGGAGAGCGTGGCGAATGTCTTGTCGCGTCCAAAATGTCCCATGAGTCCGCCTCAATGAGCCTCTTGCAAAAGGAGCAAACGAAGAGAAGACTCGGGAATGCATAGTTTGTTAGCTCTCATAAGATAACCATCCTTGATGTAATATTGTTCCCAAGATGTATGCGTCAAACATTTAGCATAAGGAGTCGCAAAAGATGGATCATTAGCATACAAGTCTTTTATGTGCTCAAAGCCAATAACATTCAACTCAAGTTTAGTGACAAACGTGCATATGCGTGAAAGTGCATCCGCAACTACATTTTCCTTACCCTTAATGTACTTGATCACATAGGGGAAAGATTCAATAAATTCACTCCATTTGGCATGACGCTTGTTCAACTTAGTTTGACCTTTTAAGTACTTAAGCGTTTCATGATCGGTATGGATGACAAACTCATGAGGTCTAAGATAATGTTCCCAAACATGTAGCACACGCACTAAAGCATACAATTCTTTGTCATAGATGGGATAGTTAAGTTGAGCACCGGAGAGTTTTTCACTAAAATATGCAATGGCTCGTTTTTCTTGCATCAAAACTCCGCCAATTCCGGTACCACTTGCATCGCAATGAACCTCAAAAGTTTTGTCAAAGTTGGGCAAAGCAAGAATCGGAGCATGAGTAAGCAAAGACTTGAGCTCATCAAAAGCGGTGGATTGCAAAGATCCCCAAACAAAAGGAGCATTCTTCTTACTCAAAGCATGCAAAGGAGCGGCAATAGTGCTAAAGTCTTTCACAAAGCGACGATAAAAACCTGCAAGACCAAGAAAACTACGCACTTGTTGCAAATTGGTGGGTTGGGGCCAAGTTTTAATTGCTTCAATTTTAGATTCATCAACATGGACACCCTTGGAAGATACAACAAAACCCAAGAAAACCACTTTGTCAACACCAAATGTGCACTTTTTCATGTTGGCATAAAGACGTTCCTTGCGAAGGGTTTGCAAAACAGCCCTAACATGATTAAGATGCTCTTTCATGGTTTTGCTAAACACAAGAATATCATCGAAGTAAACCACAACAAAGACTCCAATATAAGGGCGAAGCACATAATGCATAAGACGCACGAAAGTACCGGGAGCCTCCGATAAACCCATAGGCATAACTAACCACTCATATAAGCCAAATTTGGTTTTGAAAGCAGTTTTCCATTCATCACCCTCTTGTATGCGGATTTGATAATAGCCACTTTTAAGATCAATTTTTGAGAAAAAGTTGGCTCCTCTAAGTTCATCAAGCATATCATCTAAGCGAGGAATGGGATGCCTATAGCGAACGGTAATAGCATTTATAGGTCTACAATCGGAACACAAGCGGAAACTTCCATCTGGCTTAGGCACAAGTATAACGGAACGGCACAAGGGCTTAGGCTTTCACGTACATGACCGTTGTCGATTAGTTGTTGTACTTGCCGTTGAATCTCCTTAGTCTCTTCGGGGTTGACACGGTATGGAGCTTTGTTTGGAAGTGGTGCTCCGGGGATGAGGTCAATTCGATGCTCAATGCCTCGAAAAGGAGGTAGACCCGGAGGTAGCTCATCAGGGAAAACATCTTGGAATTCCTGCAAAAGAGATTGAAACACTAAAGGTAGCTCGTGAGAGGTGTTAGTTTTTGGTTCTCCATCCTTGCACACAAGGACAAAGTGCATAACACTCGATGGGTTCTCACACACTTCTCTCATCTCACTTTTTGTGGCAAATAGGACTAGGTTTTTCTCTCTAGGAGAAGAGGCGCTCAAGTTTGTCTTGTGGCTCTCACTCACTTTTGGGTGGATCACTTTCTCACTCTTCTCTCCACGATGGGTGGCTTGCTTGTCGGCTATCACTTGACTAGGAGACATAGGTCGTAGCACATATTCCTTCCCTTTCATCTTGAAGCTATAGTGATTGGTGCGCCCGTTGTGGATGACACCACGGTCGAATTGCGATGGCCTACCAAGAAGGAGGTGGCAAACAGTCATGGGTACCACATCACACTCCAAAGTGTCTTCATATGCACCAATTTTGAAGGAGACTTGGACCGTATGCTCAACTCGTATAGTGTCAGAGTCACTTAGCCATTCAACCTTGTAGGGGTGCGGGTGCTTCCTCTTGACCAGTTGAAGCTTGGAGCATAGTTCTTCACTTGCCAAGTTGTGGCAACTACCTCCGTCGATGATGACCTTGACGGACCGTCCCTTGATGCCGGCCTTTGTGTGGAAGATGTGGCATCTTTGGTCTTCTTCTTATTGATGTTGAAGAGTCAAGACCTTGGAGACAACGAGAGCGGGCCTCGAATCCTCATCACAAAAGACTTGATCATCTTCATCCTCATTCACGCGCCACTTGCTCAAGAGCTTCCATCTCCTCATTACTCATGGAGTCATAGGTGCCATTGTCGTTGAGGATCATGGTTCATTTGTTTGTGCATTCATAGGACTTGTGGCCTCGGCCGCCGCAAGAGAAACACTTGAAGGAGCTTGTCTTGACGGTCTCATCGGTCGGAGTAGATGAAGAAGCACGTGGCTTGATGTTGCTTGTAGTAGGAGGAAGATGACTTGAACTTGCCAAAGTTTTCTTGTAACTTGACTTGTTGTCATTGCTTGGAGAAGGCTTGGTTGATGTAGATGTTGGAGTAGTTATTGAAGCTTGGTTGTTGGAGAAGCCGTAGGTCTTGGATGAGTACTTTGCATACTTGAAGTCATCTTGCACTTGACGGTCCACCTTTGTAGCTTGATGTACGAGCTCAATGAGGTTGGAGTAGGGTTGGAAGTCGGCGATCTTCTTGATGGGATGATTGAGTCCATTCAAGAATCGTGCCATTGTTTGCTCATCATCTTCCGTGACATTGGCTCGAATCATGTCTATCTCCATTTCCTTGTAGTATTCTTCAACACTCTTTGTTCCTTGCTTGAGGAGTTGTAGCTTCTTGAAGAGATCGCGGTTGTAGTAGGTTGGCACAAAACGTGCTCGCATGACATCCTTCATTTGAGCCCAAGTGGTGATTGGAGGTTCACCTCTTGCTTGTCGGTGCTCAAGGACTTGTTCCCACCATATGAACACATAGTCTTGGAACTCAAGTGATGCCATAGCGATCTTCTTCTCTTCCTCATAGTTGTGTAAACGAAAGATTTTGTCGACCTTCAATGCCCATGAGAGGTACTCTTAGGGATCATTGCTTCCATTGAACTTGGGCATGGTGAATTTAAGCTTGCCATAGCGTTGCTCTTCATTGTGTTGTTGGCGATCGTGATGATGGCACCCTTGCCGTGGAGTGTAATCATCCTCATGTTGCTCTTGGCGTGGAGGAAGTCCATGACCAACTTGCTCTTGTTGAACTTGAGGTTGAGGTGGAGCTTCACGGGCTTGTGAAGGAGCTTGAGGAACTTGACGTTGCACGCGCGGTTGGTAGTTCCTCTCTTGGATTTCTTCTCGAAGGGCTTCCTCTTGATTGCGCTGTTCGTGATTGCGGTTGGCGATGGCTCGACTTGATTCTTGAAGGGAACATTGCGCCTCAAGAGCTTGCGATTCACGTAGTTGTTGTTGAAGACGTTGAGCCTCGGCGTCTTGTTCCTCTTGGTGTAGACACGCTCGTTCTTCTTCTTGGCTCTGTAGTCGTTGTCGTTCTTGAGCTTGAGCAAAAGTGACTTGGTTTGATTGAGGACGAGGGACTTGCTCATCGACTTGCTCTTGTGAATGCTTGACGTGTAGCGGGTTGTGAGATGCATGACGGTCTTGACGCACGGCTCGTCGAAGAGTGTTCGATGACGGTGTACTTGAGCCGGGGAAGGAGTCATCGGAGTGTCGACTTGAGTGGCTCTGTCTTGAGTATGACGATGTAGAAGGAGGCCGGTTCACCAACAAGGCGCAGATCTCGTCCATTCTTGCATCGTTTTCTTGCTTGTGCACGTCGAGCTTGTTGTCGAAGTAGTCTCTTGTACGTTGCTCGGAGAGTCGCAAGTCGGTGGCGAGGTTGTCGATGCGGTCGTTCATTGCTTGTTGCTCTTGATGCAACGCTCATTGTGCACCGAATAGGTGGCTCTTGGTGACGTATGATGACATGTCGCCGTCTTGCTCGATGAAGAGTGGGTTGGTAGAAGTACTCGGCCTATCCATCATTCCAAGCAAAATGTGAGTGGTAGAAGGAGAAGAACTTATACCAATGTACCTTGACCGATGTTGATGATGAATCAAGTTCACTCAAATGCGGACAATGAAATAGCACTATTGGTACCAATTCTTGTCGGTTCTCACACCTACACAAGTAAAAGCTTATGGTGGAGCTTGGTTAGGATGGTGGCACAAAATTTGATGCAATTGAAAGTGAGATTCAATAATGTTGGAAAAGATTCACAAATTTGCAAATGCAACAAGTAGACCAAGAAAGTAGTGGTACACGGAAACACACACGCAAATAGATAAATGGGATTGTGCAAACCAAAAGTGAGCCAAAATGTGGAATCCACGAAAATGCTCTTATTGCACAATACTAGAGAGACGCTAGCACGATTGCACAATAGGCAGATACGGAGCTTGTGCACAACCTACTAGGCAAAAATGCAACGATCTCTATCCCAAGTATGCTATATGTATGGTATTTCGGTGCTATGATCCAAGATGATCTTATATGACAATCTTAATGTATTATGATGCTATGGTTCTTGCGTATAAGCTCTTTGCTTATCTCTCCTCTTTGCTTAAAAGCTTGGGTGGCTCTTTCACTTTTGAGCTCTTTTCTCATGCAAAACTTCACGAACCAAGATAGCAATTGTGTTTGCGATGACAATGTTGTGACACAAAAGTTGATGCCAAGATATGCACCACGGTGGTATGGTATGTATGCTATGGAGTATGATCACTAATGTGCACAAGTCATGTTGCCGGCAATACTCAATGGCTAGTCTCGATGGGTAAGCTACGCAAAAGTAAGGCCATGTGGGGTATCAATTCAATTGCAAGGTATGACAAAGATATCATCGAGTTTACCGTCCTTGGCGATGATGAGTAGTCGATGGAGACGTCGAACCATACCTATATAGCCGAAACACAATAGGACACGGGGACCACAACCCAAAATCTCAAAGACCAAAACGTGTCAAAATCGACATAGGAGGTAGCGGTGAGCGGTGGTGGTGTTTGTGGAAAGCATTGGGGGTATGCGGAAGTAAGCATGGGCACCACGGCAAAATTGGGCGAAAGTATGCGGAAATGGGCGCGGGGAATGGAGTTGCTGCTCCCAGGGGCCGGATGTCCAGGCCAGCGGCCGGATGTCCGGGACGCCGGATGTCCGGTGGACACGGGGCGGATGTCCGGTGGACACGGGGCGGATGTCCGGGCTCCTGGATCGGGGACGAACACGATGAACTCCACTGGAAAAATTGCAACTCCGGGGCAAAATTCGGACGAATTGGTGGATGGAAATCGCGGGAGAGATGGGGAAAAGCTAGATCAACTCGATGCAAAGCAGATCCGTGTATCAAATCCAACAAAACTTCATCACACCAACAAATCACAAAAAAAATTGGGGCTATTTTTGGTGGGGATTTTTGGATTTACGACGAAAACAACAAAATCAAGCTAGAAAACACGGGGTAGGGGCTCCAAAAACGTGATCAACGTGGCTCTGATACCAAGATGATGTAGGGCGGAACCCTAGGGGCCGATCTTTCATGTTTGGAGGGGATCCTACGGGGGAAAACATGAAGAATGCGCAGAAGAACACGAGGAAATCATGGGGACGAACGAGAGAAACACTCAACCGACAAGGAATCGATCACACAAGGGCTAGATGTCAGGACCCCGACTCAATGCCACATAGATCTAGCATGTAACACCTCATATCACTTTGCGGCCTCACACACGGTATTCCCACGGGTGTCGCCTTACCTTTGCCCGGGACCGTTTGCGCCTTTTGGCACACGTATATGATAGTGTCACTAGCATCCATATGACAAGGAGCCCGGGCTGACATGGCTAGTCGTAAACCCAAAGTGGCACAGACTTACAGGGACAGACATCCATGACCCAGCATCGAACGTGTCGGTCATCAGCGAGTGAACCTGGGCTATAGCACTGGGCTAGCAGGACTCCGGTAAACCGAGCTGTAGCGGACTAACAGGACTCCGGTATTCATCGCGTGACATTTCCCTGAAGGGACAGACACAGGAACGAAGAAGGACACATGCCGGCCAGCCTAAGTGTTCCGGAGCAGTAGCAGGCTACCATGGCTCAGTGGAAGCACTAGGAGACATTTCCCGGTAAGAGAGGCTACTAAAGATAAACAACTAGATAGTCAGATCCCACACATACCAAGCATTTCAATCATACACACAATATGCTCGATATGTGCAAATACAACAAGGCACCACAACATGACTCTACACCACAAGTACTTTATTTAAAGGCTCAAAGACCCATACATATCATACACACAAGTACGGGTCACACGACCCACATTCAAGTCATACAAGCATACAAGCCAACAGCGGAAGTAACTTGTCTGAGTACAGACAACTAGTAAAATAAAAGAGGCTTGGGTAATCCTGACTATACTACATGGTCCTTCATGAGCTCAGGATCACCACCTGGGCTTCAGCCTACTCATCGATATCAGCGTCTACGAAGAACCCGTGAGAAGGGGTTGTAGCATCTTCTGTAAAACGTAAATTAAAGCAACATGAGTACAAAGGTACTCAGCAAGACTTACATGAGATCCTACATACATGCACATTATCAAGAAGGGTTGGTGGGGATATTGCAGCAAGCCAGCTTTGACTCTTTGGCTAAACTATCCTACGAGACTCCAACTTGAAATGGTTTTGCGCACTCGAGTCCACTACTCACCACTTCAATACACTATCGAGGATCCACCTCCATCTTCCTACGGAAGAGCCATCCTCGGCACTCACGCTTATCTTGAGGATTTTATTAGTTTCCATTTACTTGTCTATGAATTGTATAGGCAACCAAGTAGTCCTTTACCGCGGACGCGACTATTCAAATAGATGATGTTAACCCTGCAGGGGTGTACTTCCTCATACATGTTTCCACCACTTAGCGTCTACACACGACATGTGCTCGGCAGACTTCAAGCGAAAGCTGATGTGGGTGTAGACCATGACCTACCTAAACACCTAAGTCTCTAGTCCAGGTTTATTGTCTATTCAGGTTCCATCCGCAGGGAGTCCGGCCGAGGTTTCCACATACGGCCCCGGACGATGTGTACACGGTTCCGAGACACATAACGGGTGCCCACTGTACCCGGCCACGTACCTACCGCATCATAGCCCACCCCGCGGTCAGCGCTGTCCACGGCCTCCAGTAAACTACAAACACCAGAAACTACTTGCAACTCCTGGATAGAGGACTAGGGTGGATAAGAAGTCGAGCGGGGTCATATTTCAGGGCCCAATGTATGGTAGTAGCTGAATCTTAAATCACACATACAGATCTCAGTGCTTAAGGACGGCTTCAATGAAACAACCCACCATGTACTCCTACATGGCCTCTCATCGATACCTTTACCAAATTGTGTTCAACACATCACTCTCATACTGACATGATCATTTCACTCTAGCCCATCACCCCGATGAACCAGACCTTACTCGACTCTAAGCATAGCAGGCATAGCAAGGTAGGAACAACACATACACATGGCTCAATCAACTCCTACACATGCTAGTGGGTTTCATATAGTTACTGTGGCAATGACAGGTCATGCAGAGGAAATGGGTTCAACTACCGCAGCACACAGTAGTTTGAATCGCGTTGTCTTAATGCAGTAAAAGAGAGCAGAAGCGAGAACATGGGATTGTATCGATATGATCAAATGGTTGGTTGCTTGCCTGATGGGTCGGTGCACTGGTATTGTTCTTCGTTGGGGTAATCACGGTACTCCTCGGGGGCAAAACCTGCCGTAGAGAGCACCGATACACAATCATCAGAAAACAATATGCAACAATATGATGCATGCATGAGACATGGCAAAATGAGTGTATTGGGCTAATGCAACTAAGACCAGATGGGTTTGAACTATTTTGAACCAAAGATTCAAGTTTCAAACTCATAAGTGCCCCTTTTAAGTGCTTTATCTTGTTCTGCACTAAACAGCAGGTTAGCTTGCTTAAACATGCATGAAACCAGTACAGATGGATAGATTGGATTTTTCTGATCATTTTTCATATATAACACTTTGCATTTGGAGCTATAGATTAATTTCTATGATTTTTGAAGTTTGTGGTATTTTCTGGAATTTCCTGTGTAAAAATAATTCCAGTAAATAATTTACTGCATCAGCATTACGTCAGGATGACGTCAGTGGTCCATGGAGCTGGTCCAGGTCAAACTGACCAGTGGGTCCCGCGTGTCAGTAGCTATTTAAACTAACTAAATTTAGTTAGTGCTAATCTAAGCTAATTAGCAGAGCGGGCCCCACTTGTCATAGACTAGGGGGTGGGGAGTCAACCTGGGCCCGCCCAGTCAAAGGTCAACGGGGTCAAACCCGCCGGCGTTTAGCCGCCGGCGAGGCCAGACGCGGCGGTGGAAGTGCGTTTTCGTGCTCCGGCGACCAAAAGGGCGGTGAAGGGCATCTACGGGACGCGGGGAGCGAGCCGCGTCGTTTGGTGGCAGTGGTGGAGCTCGGGGTGGCCGGGAACATCGCCGGCGACGACCTTGGTGGTCTCAGGAGTTCGAGCGAGGTCGTACTCGAGGCTACGGGGCACGGCGAGGCGCGTTGAGTGGCGCGTTGGGCGCCTGCGAATGCGGTGAGTGTGTTGGACACGGTGGTGTGGCCGGTGGCTGGTCGGAGTCACGTCGGCGACGAGCTCGGCGGCGGCGCATGCGGTGAAGCTTCGTGTGCTCGCTGTGGTGCATGAGAGCGAGAAAGGGAAGGGGGAGAAGGTAGCTGGGCTCACGGCGGTCTCGTAGGAGCAGACGGCGCGGTCGGGTATGAGCTGGTGCGGCGGCGACGGCGAAAGGGATCTCCAGTGGTGGCGGAGTCGGGCGAGGTTGGTGCAGAGGCCTCGGGGCAAGCGAGCGCTCGGGGCTCGGCTAGCTCGAAGGAGAGGAGGGCGGCGGAGCTCCTGGACACGGTGGCACGGCGCAGGGTTGACGGAGAGCGCGAGCTTCACGGTGGTGCGGGCGCGGCAGCGTCGGCCACGGCGGTGGAGAGCGAGGGACAGAGGCAGGGGGAGAATGGGCGTGTCCAGAGGGGTCGAGGCGCGACGTCGAGGTCGTCCAGGCTAGCAGGGCGGCGAGGGGAGGAAGCAGGGCGGCGAGCAGCTGCGTGGCACGCGCTGGAGTCGCCATCGAGCACCTGCCTGCCTGCCGGGCCAGGTCAAGCAGCTCGCTGAGCGGCTGCTGGGCTGGGCCGGCTAGGTGGGCCGGCTGGTGGGCTGCCAGGTTAGTTTCCCTCTCTCTCTTTTTATTTCTTTTTTCTATTTTTTCTGTAACTTTTTGGACTTTCTAAAAATACCTATGCAACTCCAAAAGTCCCCAAACTGCTCGTGCCCACTGTTTAGAATTTAAACAACATGAAACATTTTAGTTTAGGATTATTTGGACATTTAAAATATTTTATAGATTTTAAATGTCCAAATTCAAATACTTATGATTCATTTCAAAGACCTTAGGATGACCTAGAAAATTGTGCACCACTTTTGGCAGAGGTTCTGAACCAAGACAAAAATGATGGACATTTTAGAAGGGCATTTCAGGTTCATTGAAAATATTTTTTGGTAAACCCTATTTGTTTTCAGAGGGGGCTGGGGGTTCTGTCATCCCCATTTCAAGTTTCTGTTGAATGAATAGACATGATGCAACACTCTAATGCATGAACTAGCTAGGGTGTGACAACTCACCCCCACTCAAAAGAATCTCGTCCCGAGATTTAGGATCCTCCGGGAAGAAGGCGGGATACTCGAGTCGAAGATGATCCTCCCTTTCCCAAGTTGCTTCTTTCTCAGAATGGTGCGACCATTGAACCTTGAGAAACTTGATATTACGACGTCGACTGGTACGCTCGGCTTGATCGAGGATACGAACGGGGTACTCTTGATACGTGAGATTATCTTGAAGATCAAGCATTTCGTGGTCCACTCCACGGATAGGATTTGAGAAGCAACGCCTGAGTTGAGAGACGTGGAAGACATCGTGGACTCTGGAGCGATGCGGAGGTAATTCCAATTGGTAGACAAATTCTCCTTGTTTGGCAAGAATGCGAAAGGGTCCAATGTAGCGAGGAGCCAATTTGCCTTTGATACCGAAACGATGGGTTCCCTTCAGAGGAGTAACCTGAAGGTAAGCCTTCTCGTCAACCTCAAAAGTCATAGCCTTATGTTTTCGGTCATATTGACTCTTTTGACGAGATTGGGCAGTTTTCAACTTTTCATGAACGATGCAAACTTGCTCTTCTGCTTCCTGGATCATATCCGGGCCAAAGAATTGTCCTTCCCCGGTTTCTGACCAGTTAAGAGGCGTTCGACACCTTCGTCCATAGAGAACTTCAAAAGGGGCTTTACCCAAGCTAGATTGATAGCTGTTGTTATAAGCAAATTCGGCAAATGGAAGGCATTTCTCCCAATCCATTCCGAATGAGATAACATAAGCTCGAAGCATGTCTTCTAGAATCTGGTTGACGCGTTCTACTTGACCACTTGACTGAGGGTGAAAGGCGGTGCTAAAGGAAAGGCGGGTTCCCATAGCATTTTGGAAACTTTCCCAAAATCGAGAGGTGAATAGACTTCCTCGATCCGAGTTAATTTCAGCGGAACACCATGGAGGGACACTATTCGGGAGATGTATAAGTCTGCTAACTGACTAGCGGTTATACTCTCGCGAACAGGCAAGAAATGGGCCACTTTGGAAAGACGACCGATAACGACGAAGATAACATTATTCCCTCTCTTGGTCCTGGGAAAACCGGTAATGAAGTTGATACGTCTCCGTCGTATCTATAATTTTTTATTGTTCCATGCCAATATTATTCACTTTCATATACTTTTTGGCAACTTTTTATATTATTTCTAGGACTAACATATTGATCCAGTGCCCAGTGCCAGTTCCTGTCTATTGCATGTTTTTTGTTTCGCAGAAACCCAATATCAAACGGAGTCCAAATGGGATAAAAAACGGACGGAGATTTTTTTGGAATATTTATGATTTTTGGGAAGTAAAATCAACGCGAAATGGTGTCCGAGGTGGTCACGAGGTAAGGGGCGCGCCCTAACCCCCCTAGGCGCACCCCTGGCCCTCGTGGTCCACCTGTAAGGCGGTTGATACTCTTCTTCTGGCGCAAGAAAGATAATTTTATGAGAAAGATCTGGGCGAAAGATTCACCCCAATCGGAGTTACAGATCTCCAGATATAAAGGAAACGGTGAAGGGATAGAATCTGAGAACGCAGAAACAGAGAGATAGATCCAATCTCGGAGGGGCTCTCGCCCCTCCCAAGCCATGGGAGCCAAGGACCAGAGGGGAAACCTTTCTCCCATCTAGGGAGAAGGTCAAGGAAGAATAAGAAGAAGGGGGCCTCTCTCCCCCTTACTTCCGGTGGCGCCGAAACGCCGCCGGAGGCCATCATCATCACCGCGATCTACACCAACACCTCCGCCATCTTCACCAACATCTCCATCACCTTCCCCCTTCTATATACAACGGTCCACTCTCCCGCAACCCGCTGTACCCTCTACTTGAACATGGTGCTTTATGCTTCATATTATTATCCAATGATGTGTTGCCATCTTATGATGTATGAGTAGATTTTCGTTGTCCTATCAGTGATTGATGAATTGCTATGATTGATTTGAGTTGCATGTTTTATTATTGGTGCTGTCCTATTGTGCCCTCCGTGTCGCGCAAGCGTGAGGGATTCCCGCTGTAGGGTTTGCAATATGTTTATGATTTGCTTATGGTGGGTTGCGTGAGTGACTGAAACACAAACCCGAGTAAGTAGGTTGTTTGCGTATGGGATAAAAGGGGACTGATACTTTAATGCTATGGTTGGGTTTTACCTTAATGAATCTTTAGTAGTTGCGGATGCTTGCTAGAGTTCCAATCATAAGTGCATATGATCCAAGTAGAGAAAGTATGTTACCTTATGCCTCTCCCTCAAATAGAATTGCGATAGCGATTACCGGACTAGTAACATAGTCAATTGCTTAGGGACAATTCCACAAATCCTATCACCACTTTTCCACACTCGCTATATTTACTTTGTTGCATCTTTATCTAAACAGCCCCTAGTTTATCTTTACGTGTTCTTTACTTTCTTGCAAACTTACACAAAAACACCTACAAAGTACTTCTAGTTTCTTACTTGTTCTAGGTAAAGCGAACGTCAAGCGTGCGTAGAGTCGTATCAGTGGCCGATAGGACTTGAGAGAGTATTTGTTCTACCTTTAGCTCCTCATTGGGTTCGACACTCTTACTTATCGAAAGAGGCTACAACTATCCCGTATACTTGCAGGTCATCAAGACCTTTTTCTGGCGCCGTTGCCGGGGAGTCATAGCATAGGGTGAATATTCTCGTGTGTGCTTGTTTGCTTTATCACTAAGTAATTTTTATTTGCTGTTCTAAGTTGTTCTCTATCTTTAGTCATGGATATGGAACGCAAAATACCAAAAAAATTAGTTGTACTTGATACTCATGAGGATGGGGTAACTCCTAAAACCCTCGATTCTCATTATGTGAAAGATATTATGTACTACTTTGATAATCCTGAGAAAACCCCATTCAACTTTATAATGGGAGTAACGTTGGATCAATGTGAATACTTTAGGGATTATCGCTTGACACAAAAAGGTAAAATATTATGGGATCAATTTATTATGTTGCGTTGGTATGCCTGGGATCTATGCTTGAGATATGATATTACTTGTTGCTCTAGGATGGAGGCTCCACACCTTCCCTTTTCATGCGAATTTAATGATAATGAAACCTTAGCTTCTTATGCTAATGGTATATATGATTACTATGATGTGGAACAAATAGAAGAATGTGTTGCTTTTAAGGCTGCTTATGAAATTGAAGCTTTGTTTGAAAAGTATGAAGCTTTAGATGATGATGTTTATAGGCCTGAAAATCTTGCTATACTTAGATATTGCTATGCAAATTATGAATACAATTACTACATTAATGCATTTATTAAGAAAGTTTCCGCTGTCCAAGAAGAGACTAATATTTTGCAGGAAGCTATGGAAGAAGAAATTGATGAAACTTTGAGCTCATTAGATGAAAAAGATGATGAGGAGAGCGAAGAACAAAAGGAGGAAGAGCGGATTAGCTACCGGTGCCCACCTTCTAATGAGAGTAACCCTCCAACTCATACATTATTTAATTCCCCTTTGTGCTTACCGAAGGATGATTGCTATGATGATTGCTATGATCCCTTGAATTTGTTTGAAATATCCCTTTTTGATGATGCTTGCTATGCTTGTGGCCAAGATGCCAATATGAATTATGCTTATGGAGATGAACTTGCTATAGTCCCTTATGTTAAACATGAAATTGTTGCTATTGCACCCACGCATGATAGTCCTATTATCGTTTTGAATTCTCCCAACTACACTATATCGGAGAAGTTTGTGCTTATTAAGGATTATATTGATGGGTTGCCTTTTACCATTGCACATGATGATTTTGATGAATGTAATATGCATGTGCTTGCTGCTCCTACTTGCAATTATTATGAGAGAGGAACTATATCTCCACCTCTCTATGTTTCCCACATGATACAATTGCAAGAAATTGCTTATACTATGCATTGGCCTTTACTATGTGTGCATGAATTGTTCTTTTATCACATGTCGATGCATAGAAAGAGAGTTAGACTTCGTTGTTGCATGATATATGTTACTTTGTGCTCACTACTAAATTACAAATCATTGTTAACTAAAATTGGCTTTGATATACCTTGGGATCCGGGTGGATTTATTACTTGAGCATTTTATGCCTAGCTTAATGGCTTTAAAGAAAGCGCTGCCAGGGAGACAACCCGGAAGTTTTAGAGAGTCATTTATTTCTGTTGAGTGCTTTTATATAGTTTTAAAACAAAAAAAATAAAGAGGGGAACCTAAAACTTTTCAAAAAGGAAAGTGAAAGTGAGAGAGACAAGCATTGTTGAAGTGGGAGAGCTCCTTGAACTTTGTTCATGCTCATGGAAACTTTGTGAATCTTGATTACAATAAATTTTCATCAAAATAATTATCCCCTTGTACAATTCCATTGTATTATAAAAATAATGTGCCAAGATTTGCCTTTAGGATGTTTACAAT
Organism: Triticum aestivum; assembly: GCF_018294505.1. Lineage (NCBI taxonomy): Eukaryota > Viridiplantae > Streptophyta > Magnoliopsida > Poales > Poaceae > Triticum > Triticum aestivum. The sequence continues at coordinate 413,342,653 of NC_057801.1, forward strand.
GCTTGTTGGTTTGTACGGTGCAGGACAGAAACTTTGACTGTAGTGCGCGATTTTACATTTCTAACTGGAACGTCAATGGTTCTGATTATTTTTTCACTGTCTTGCTATACAACTTGTTTATTTTTCCTAATTTTGGTAGAACTTTTGGGGTACCAGAAGTATGGTGGATGTTCAGATTACTACATACCGTTCTGTTTTTGACAGATTCTGGTTTGATGCATAGTTTGCTTGTTTTGATGAATCTATCAATTTATATCGGTGCATTAAGCCATGGAAAAGTTATATTAAAGTAGACACAATGCAAAAACAAAATATGAATTGGTTTGCAACATTACTTAGAGTGGTGATTTGCTTTATTATACTAACGGATCTTACCGAGTTTTCTGTTGAAGTTTTGTGTGGATATAGTGTCTAATCGAGGATGTTTCGATATGAGAAGAAGGAAGAGAGGCAAGAGCTCAAGCTTGGGTATGCCCGAGGCACCCCAAGTAAATATTCAAAGAGACTCAAGCGTCTAAGCTTGGGGATGCTGGGGAGGCATCCCCTCTTTTTTTAACAAGTATCAGTATGTTTCGGATTCGTTTCGTTCATGCATTATGTGCAAGTCTTGGAGTGTCTTTTGCAATTAGGTTTTTATTTTTCTTTTATGCACCATGCTGGTATGAGATAGTCCTTGGTTGATTTATAGAATGCTCATTGTACTTCACTTAAATCTTTTGAGTGTGGCTTTATAGAATGCTTCATGTGCTTCACTTATATCATTTGAAGTTGGATTGCCTGTTTCTCTTTACATAGAAAACCACCATTTGTAGAATGCTCTTTTGCTTCACTTATATTGTTAGAGCGTGGGCATATCTTTTGTAGACAGAATTAAACTCTCTTGCTTCACTTATATCTATTTAGAGAGATGACAGGAATTGGTCATTCACATGGTTAGTCATAAAATCCTACATAAACTTGTAGATCGCTGAATATGATATGTTTGATTCCTTGCAATAGTTTTGTGATATAAAGATGGTGATATTAGAGTCATGCTAGTGGGTGGTTGTGGATTGTAGAGACACTTGCGTTGAGGTTTGCAAGTCCCGTAGCATGCACGTATGGTAACCGTTGTGTGACAAATTTGAAGCATGGGGTGTTTCTTTGATTGTCTTCCTTATGAGTGGCGGTCGGGGACGAGCGATGGTCTTTTCCTACCAATCTATCCCCCTAGGGGCATGCGTAGTAGTGCTTTGCTTCGAGGGCTAATAAATTCTTGCAATAAGTATATGAGTTCTTTATGACTAATGTGAGTCTATGGATTATACGCACTTTTACCTTTCCATCATTGCTAGCCTCTTCGATATCGTGCATTGCCCTTTCTTGCCTCGAGAGTTGGTGCAAACTTCGCCGGTGCATCCAAACCCCGTGATACGATAAGCTCTATCACACATAAGCCTCCTTATATCTTCCTCAAAACAGCCACCATACCTACCTATCATGGCATTTCCATAGCCATTCCGAGATATATTGTCATGCAACTTCCATCATCATCATATTCATGACTTGAGCATTCATTGTCATATTGCTTTGCATGATCGTAAGATAGATAGCATGATGTTTTCATGGCTTGTCCATTTTTTGATGTCATTGCTACGCTAGATCGTTGCACATCCCGGTACACCGCCAGAGGCATTCATATAGAGTCATATCTTTGTTCTAGATATCGAGTTGTAATATTGAGTTGTAAGTAGATAAAAGTGTGATGATCATCATTATTAGAGCATTGCCCCAGTAAGGAAAGGATGATGGAGACTATGATTCCCCCACAAGTCGGGATGAGAGTCCGGACGAAAAAAATAAAAAAAATAAAAAAAGAAGAAAAGAAAGGCCAAAAAAAAGAGAAGGCCCAAAAAAAAGAGAGAAAACAAAAAAAAGAGAGAAAAAGAGAGAAGGGGCAATGTTACTATCCTTTTACCACACTTGTGCTTCAAAATAGCACCATGTTCTTCATGTAGTGAGTCTCATATCTTGTGCTTCAAAGTAGCACCATGTTCTTCATATAGATTGTCTCCTATGTTGTCACTTTCATATACTAGTGGGAATTTTCATTATAGAACTTGGCTTGTATATTCCAACGATGGGCTTCCTCAAATGCCCTTGGTCTTCATGAGCAAGCAAGTTGGATGCACACCCACTTAGTTTCTTTTGTTGAGCTTCCATACACTTATAGCTCTTAGTGCATCCGTTGCATGGCAATCCCTACTCCTCGCATTGACATCAATTGATGGGCATCTCCACAACCCGTTGAGTAGCCACGTCGATGTGAGATTTTCTCCTTTTTTGTCTTCTCCACATGACCTCCATCATCATATTCTATTCCACCTATAGTGCTATATTCATGGCTTGCGCTCATGTATTGCGTGAGAGTTGAAAAAGCTGAAGTGGGTTAAAAATTATGAACCAATTGCTCGACTTGTCATCGGGGTTGTGCATGATGGGTGTCGGTGTCCTGGGAACGGGGGTCCCCAGACTTGCCTGCTTGCGGCCTGCGGCGTGGCTCAAAGGAGGCCCAGCACAGCCCATCTTCATCAACACAAGCTCAAGACCCTCGCGAGGGGCCAAGCCTCGCGGGGCGGACGACAAGGAGCTTCCTCAGGCACGGCCTCGTCAGGCTGGCTCATGAGGAGGCGGAGAGTTCAAGGCGGGGTACCTCACGAGGTGCCCATGACGCAAGCCATGATGACCAAGGGCGCCAGTCGGGCGCCAGCCCGCGCAGTGTCCTCCTTTCCTCTTTGGTGCAAAGGGAGCAAGCGCAGGCGAGAGCATCAAGCAAAGGCATCCATTTCGGTGCAACAAGACCAAGACCAGCCCAACGGCAGGAAGGAAGTCATTGTGGAGCGTAAGTAGGCGTCACCACGAGAGCCTTTGACAGGCGAGGACCAACTTTAGTTAGGATAAGTGTACCCGATGTTCCCCTTCAAAATGGCCAATTGTTGGCGCCCTTCCCGCTCAATATTTGGGAAGAGGCCCACGGCCTTTGCCTATAAATAGGACTAGCCACCACAAGGAAGGGACCGACAGAACCCTCACCAGAAAACCGGTAGAGAGGGCGATTGAACTCCTCCCAGCAGTTCGTCGCACCAGCCACGAACAGACCCTCGCAAGGCTGTTCTGCCTTGTATTGTTCATCATCAAGCCCAAGAGGCAATCCACCACACCACACACCGGAGTAGGGTATTACACCACAATGGTGGCCTGAACCAGTATAAATCTTGTGTCTCTTGTGCTGTTCAGTTTGGTAGTTTAGGTCCTAGCAATTCGGCGAGGAGCGAGCCGGTAGAGGGTTGAATCTCCGTGCGCACCCCAGTGTTCGAACCTCAAGGGTCTTCCGGAACCCGAAATCAGACATTTGGCGCGCCATGTAGGGGTGCGCCGGAATTTGCCTTCCGTCGTCTCGTTCTTCCCCGACCATCGCATCCATGTCTGACGCTCGTCGGGCTCGCGCCGAGCGCCGAGCCGCCCTCGCTTCCCATGTTGCCCAGAGGGCTCCCGTCGGCGTGCGCCTTGTCGTCCCCTATCACCTGCCGTCAACACCGCCACCGGCCCGGCGGGGAACGGGCGGCAAGCATCGTCCCAGCATTCCCCGGTGACCTCTAGGGAGGAGCCGCGCAGCTTCTTCCTCACCCACCCCGTCGCGCCGGCTCCCTCGGTCGTCGCGGCCCTCCTGGGCGGCTCGCAGGCGCCGCCCTCCAGCCTCCACGTCAAGCCATTCGTCCGCCGGGTCGACGCCACCGCCACGAGGCAGGGGCCTCCCTCTGGCCAGACGGAGCCGCCGGCCGGGCTGACCTTCGACTTTGAGGACCACCCCACCAACTCGGCCTGCTCGGGCACGCTCCCCATGCTCTGCACGCCCACCATCTACCAGGTGGCCGTCACCAGGACCATCATCGACGGTGGCACGGGCCTCAACGTGCTCTCAGTTGAGGCCTTCAACCTCCTCTGCATACCCCGGGAGCAGCTGCAACCCAGCCGGCCTTTCTCGAGCGTCGGAGGCGGGTCGTCCAGCTCCTTGGGGAAGATCCGACTTCCGGTAACTTTCGGCACCTACGACAATTGCCGCACGGAGCTGGTCAATTTCGACATCGCCCCCATCGGCCTCCCCTACAATGCCATCCTCGGCTATCCACCATTGGCCAAATTCATGGCCGTGACTCACCCGAGGTACAACCTCATGAAGATGCCCGGGAGCAACGGCGTCCTCACCGTGCCCGGAGACACCGAAGGTGCGCTACGAGTACTCAAGCTCGCCCTCAAGACGGCGGCGGCGCCGCGGCCCACCGACGCAGAAACCCCCAAGCCCAAGGGGGCTGCACCGACCAAGAAGAAGCAGTTGTTCACCCAAGATAAGGCGGAAACCAAGCAGGTACCTGTCGACGAGGACGGGTCCACTAACGCCACTTTCACCATAGGCGCCAACCTCGAGCCTGAGCAGGAGGAAGCCCTGGTCAAGTTCCTGCGGGCAAACAAGAAGGTGTTCGCCTGGGAGCCCGATCAGCTGGCAGGGATCCCACGGGGCGTAATCGAGCACCACCTCAACGTGTGTCCCAACGTGCGTCCCGTGAAGCAGAAGGCGAGGAGGCAGTCCACTAAAAAGCAGGCCTTCATCATCCAAGAGACCCGCAAGCTAGAAGCCGCGGGGCTTATTCGCGAGGTCCGATACCCGGATTGGTTGGCCAACCCCGTGGTTGTGCCGAAGAAGGGAGGAAAGGAACGCATATGTGTCGACTTCACCAATCTCAACAAAGCATTGCCGCAAGATCCGTTCGCGCTCCCTCGCATCGACCAGATTGTCGATTCCACCACTGAGTGTGACCTGTTATGCTTCTTGGATGCCTTCTCCAGGTATCACCAGATCAAGATGGCGGTGGAAGATTTGGATAAGACGGCCTTCCTAACCCCGTGTGGGGTGTACTGCTATACATGCATGCCATTCGGACTGCGCAACGCGGGGGCAACCTTTCAGCGGCTCATGCACATCACCTTGGGCCCGCAGCTCAGGAAGAATGTGGAGGCTTACGTCGACGACATCGTAGTGAAGTCTCGCGAGGCCAAGACCCTGATACAAGACCTGGAGGAAACCTTCGCGAGCCCCAACATGGTGAGCCTGCGACTCAACCCGGAGAAGTGTGTGTTTGGAGTCCCCTCGGGCAAGCTCTTGGGTTTCCTCGTGTCCCATCGAGGCATCGAGGCCAACCCAGAAAAGGTCAAGGCAGTTGGGGACATGAGCCCACCAAAGACCCTCAGGGAAATGCAGAAGCTCACGGGGCGCGTGACGGCACTGGGGCGCTTCATCTCCTGATTGGGGGAGCGGGCGCTGCCTTTCTTCCAGCTAATGAAGAAAAAGGGGCCCTTTGAATGGACTGAAGAGGCCGACAAGGCGTTCCATGATCTCAAGAGATACCTAACCAGCCCTCCAGTGATGGTGGCCCCGTGCCCTCAAGAGCCCTTGGTACTCTACCTCGCCGCCACTCCCTACTCCGCTAGCGCAGCCCTGGTGGCAGTTAGAGAGGAGCGTCGGGCCAAGACCACGGCAGCCACCCGAGCCAAGGCAAATCTGGATCAAAAGGGACTCGCGGAAGTCACCACCATGACTGAGGAAGATCAGCCGTTGCAGCGGAGCACACCAGGGGCGGGAGAGGCCTTTCCTCCAGGCAACCAGCTTCTGGAGGCTCCACCACCTCGGGAGGCACCACGGCCTCCCGAGGACGCCACCAGTACCGACGCCCCAAGCCTCGTCGAGCACCCGGTGTACTTCGTCAGCACGGTGTTACGGGATGCGAGGGCATAGTACCACATGCCGCAGAAGCTCCTCCTCGCGCTGCTGGTGGCTTCGCGCAAGCTGCGGCACTATTTCCAGGGTCATCCGATCAAGGTTGTCTCGGCATACCCCTTGGAAAGGGTGCTCAGGAGCCCTAACTCAGCCAGAAGGGTCGCTGAGTGGAACATTGAACTGCAAGCATTCCAGCTCGAATTCAGCACGACCAGAGTCATCAAGGGGGCCGCGCTGGCAGATTTCGTGGCCGAATGGACAGAGGCACCGGGCCTCAGGGCCGGCGAGGATCAATCCCTTTCCCCAGGAAGCGAGGCGCCAGAAGGCTGGGTCATGTACTTCGATGGAGCGTTCTCCAGGCAGGGTGCTGGGGCTGGGATGGTGCTCATATCTCCCACTCAGGACAAGCTCTACTACGCTGTGCAGCTCTGTTTCCAGCAAGGCGAGAAGGTCTCCAACAATATAGCAGAGTACGAGGGATTGATAGCGGGCCTGAAGGCCGCCGCTGCCCTGGGAGTGAAGCGTCTTACTATCAAGGGCGATTTGCAGCTCCTTGTCAATTTCTCCAACAAGGTATACGAGCCAAGAGATGAGCACATGGAGGCCTACCTTGCGGAGGTCCATAGGATGGAGAAGCAGTTCTAGGGGTTGGAGCTACAGCATGTGCCCCGCGGCACTAATCAAGAGGCCGACGACATCGCCAAACGAGCCTCCAGGCGGTTGCCCCAGGAGTCGGGCGTCTGTGAGGAACGGCTCTTCAAGCCTTCAGCCCTGCCACCATTGTCGAGCATAGCACAACCTCGGGTGGAGCTTCCTCAGCCACCTGCCTCGGGAGCCCCAGCCTGTGGCCCGGACTCAGGAGCACGCCTGCTCCTGACGATGGAGCCTCAGGAGGGGTGCTGGATCACAGAGCTCAGGAGCTACTTAACGCAAGGGACCTTGCCGGAGAAGGAGGAGGAGGCAGAGCGTGTGGCGCGGCAAGCTACAACGTACTGCATCATGGATGGAGAGCTCTATTGGAAACGACCGAACGATGTGTCCCTGCGTTGCATCACCAGGGAACAAGGGAAGGAATTGCTGGCAGATATACACGATGGAGACTGTGGGCATCATTCGTCGTCACGGACCCTCATCGGCAAGGCGTTCTACAACGGTTTCTATTGGCCCACTGCGCTCAATGACGCTGTCGAACTTGTGAAGGCTTGCGATGCCTGCCAATTCCATGCCAAGCAGATCCATCAGCCGACAGGAGGTCTGCAAACCATACCCCTCACATGGCCATTCGCGGTCTGGGGGCTAGATATCCTGGGCCCTTTTCCTCAGACGCCAGGGGGCTATCGCTACCTCTACGTCGCCGTGGAGAAGTTCACCAAGTGGGCTGAAGTCGAGGCCGTCCGCTACATCCCTGCTGGTTCTGCGGTCAAGTTCATCAAGGGCATTGTGAGCCGGTTCGGAGTGCCAAACCGCATCATCACTAACAACGGTTCGCAGTTCACCAGTAACCTTTTCAAAACATATTGTGCTAACCTTGGAACGCAGATATGCTACGCTTCGGTGGCGCACCCCCGAAGCAACGGCTAGGCCGAGCGGGCCAACGCAGAAGTCCTGAGGGGCCTCAAGACCAGGACATTCAAGAAGAAACTGGAGGCCTGCGGCAGAGGCTGGTATGACGAGCTTCAGTCCGTGCTGTTGTCCATCCGCACAACCGCAACCAAGCCGACTGGGGAGACCCCCTTCTTCCTGGTCTACGGAGCCGAAGCGGTCCTCCCTCACGAGGTCAGGCGTCGATCCGTGCGGGTCCTGGCGTTCGATGAGACGCTGCAGGACGCCATGCGGGGGACGAACCTCGTGCTGGGGGAGGAGCGTCATCGAGAAGCTGCGCTGCGAGCGGCAAGGTACCAGCAGGCACTCCGGCGATACCACTGCCGCAACATCCGCCCCAGAACTCTCGAGGTAGGGGACCTCATGCTCCGGTGGGTCCTCTCCAGGGAGGGACTGCATAAGCTCTCTCCTATGTGGGAGGGCCCGTTCAAGGTTGTTCATGTTTCCAGGCCCGACTCCGTGCACTTGGAGACTCAGGAGGGAGTACCTGTACAGAACGCGTGGAACATCCAGCACCTCTGGAGGTTTTACCCCTGAAAAGGCCCAGAGCCTGTGAAGAAGGCGAATGCCTGTGAAGCTCATCTTTTTGGAAAAGGCCCAGAGCTTGTGAAGAAGGCAAATGCTTGTGAAGCTCATCTTTTTGGAAAAGGCCCAGAGCCTGTGAAGAAGGCGAATGCCTGTGAAGCTCATCTTTTTGGAAAAGGCCCAGAGCTCGTGAAGAAGGCAAATGCCTGTGAAGCTCATCTTTTGGGAAAAGGCCCGGAGCATGTGAAGAAGGTGAATGCCTGTGAAGCTGTCGCGTTTTGGAAAGGGCCCGGAGCCTGTGAAGAGGGCCAACGCCCGTGAAGCTTGCTTCCCCAAAGAAAGGCCCGGAGCCTGTGAAGAAGGCCAACGCCTGTGAAGCTCGCCGCCCGTGACACTCTCACGTAATAAGGAGTTGGGGCTGTACATGCCCCGGAGTCTCAGGGGTGCCGGCCTCAGGCCCTGGGGCTCCCTCCCACGCCCAGTGGCAGCACTTAGCTCCGCGCTGGTGAGAACACGTCGAAGACTAGACTAGGTGCCGGACGCGGCTTTTTCATTTGCTTTCCACAGTTGGCTAGTTCATTCCCATTTGGAGTTTTTATCGAAACTGTCGCCGCCTTTTGACCTGTGGTTCTTCAACTTTTTTCGCTCTCCCGCATCAATTTCTCTTGCACGGGGGCTCGCGAGGCGGAAGCCCCGGGAGCCCTCGCGAGCGTTCCTGCCCCTATTGCTCAAGTTTTCATGGCCCGGGTCCACTACCGGAGCACCCCTCCGGACCATGCCTCACGGCCACCGCGACGCGAATACAGGGCCTGGGTCGGTCGCCCCCGCGGCTGAAGCTAGGGATTACTTGCAAATGGGCATACAACAGAAAGGAACAATATCGGGATAACAAAAACAGTATGATGATTGATGACGTTAACCCAAACGCGCCCCCACGAGGCCACACATTGCTGTCTTTTTGCACAGGAGAAAGGAAAGAACAAAAGCAGGCGAAGCACGTCCCGCGCCGGCCCTCTTGGAAGACTCAAGCCGCCCCGGAGCTCAGGCGGACTCCCTCTCGCGCTTCACCGGGGCGCGACGGCGAGCAGACCCGCTGCCACCCTCCAAGCAGGCGCGGGGGCGTGGAGGCTGGCCGCGGCCGCTACCAGAAGGGTCGCTACCCGAAGAAGAGCTGGTGAAGCTTGAGGAGTCACGGGCGTCGCCAACCGCACACACGCTGCCCTCTCCGTCCTCGCCGGGGCTGAGTCCCCGGCTGCGGCTGTCATCTTTAGGGCAGCACCCCGCGCGGCGACCATCTTCCCCAAACACCCTCACGTAGAGGGCGGCGTCACCGTAGAACTTGAAGTGCAGAGAGCACCGGCGGCGGAGACCACGCGCGCGAGGAAACGTCTGCCAGCCGTGGGTCAGGGCCAGGTTCCCTGCAGCGGAGACCTCCAGCGAAGCCCATGAGGCCCGGCTGCAGCAGCCATCCGCCTGGAGCCAGAGGCCACCCAAGACGCCAGCTGGGAGCTCACCCAGGAGGAAGCGAGGGAGCTGAAGCCGGGCGCCGGTCGGCTCCACTGTCCACGCAATGAACTCCAGCAGCACCTCCACAGTATGGAGGTGCGGCCTCGGGGGTCGCACGACCGGAGCACGCCCGCCGACCATGGCCAGCCGCTCATCGCCGCGCAGAGAGCCACCTCCGCGACCACGGGGGACCGCCGTGGAGGCCACAGGATTCTTGCAAGGGTGACCTTGACCGCGCTTGGGCGGGGGAGAGGAAGACTCGACCTGGCGGGCCTTTCCTTTCTCTGCGGCCGAAAACTTCCTTGGTGGAGCCATGGAGAAGAAGGAGAAGCAAGAGGGGATAGGCTGGAAGGGCGCATGCCGTTCCGTACTTATAGCCGGCGAAGGCCAACCGTCGACCTCCACGATCGCACGTAATCATGACCCACTTTACATGCAGGGACTTGTCAAATCCGTGCGGTTACCAAGGCGTCGTGGGGAAGCGGAGTCGCCCCTGACCAATCGACCGCCACGCGGCGCCCAAGGCCGCAGGCTGTTAGGGCCCGCGACGCTTCACACTTGCCCTTTCGCCTCTCTGCTCGGCCGAGTTCGGGCGCGCCATGGGCCCGGGGGCTACTCTCGGCGTCCTGGGAATTGGGGTCCCCAGACTTGCCTGCCCGCGGCCTGCGGCGTGGCTCAAAGGAGGCCCAGCACAGCCCATCTTCATCAACACAAGCTCAAGACCCTTGCGAGGGGCCAAGCCTCGGGGGGAGGACGACAAGGAGCTTCCTCAGGCACGGCCTCGTCAGGCTGGCTCACGAGGAGGCGGAGAGTTCAAGGCGGGGTACCTCACATGGTGCCCATGACGCAAGCCATGACGACCAAGGGCGCTAGTCGGGCACCAGCCCGCGTAGTGTCCTCCTTTCCTCTTTGGTGCAAAGGGAGCAAGCGCAGGCGAGAGCATCAAGCAAAGGCATCCATTTCGGTGCAACAAGACCAAGACTAGCCCAACGGCAGGAAGGAAGTCATTGTGGAGCCCAAGGAGGCGTCACCACCAGAGCCTTTGACAGGCGAGGACCAACTTTAGTCAGGATAAGTGTACCCGATGTTCCCCTTCAAAATGGCCAATTGTTGGCGCCCTTCCCGCTCAATATTTGGGAAGAGGCCCAGGGCCTTTGCCTATAAATAGGACTAGCCACCACAAAGGAAGGGACCGACAGAACCCTCACCAGAAAACCGGTAGAGAGCGCGATTGAACTCCTCCCAGCAGTTCGTCGCACCAGCCACGAACAGACCCTGGCGAGGCTGTTCTGCCTTGTATTGTTCATCATCAAGCCCAAGAGGCAATCCACCACACCACACACTGGAGTAGGGTATTACACCACAATGGTGGCCTGAACCAGTATAAATCTTGTGTCTCTTGTGCTATTCAGTTTGGTAGTTTAGGTCCTAGCGATTCGGCGAGGAGCGAGCCGGTAGAGGGTTGAATCTCCGCGCGCACCCCAGTGTTCGAACCGGAAGGGTCTGCCGGAACTCGAAATCCGACAATGGGGTCATTTTGTGTGACGAAAATGAAGCATGACCAAACTGTATGATTTTGTAGGGATACGCTTGCTTTGGCCTTGTTGTTTTTAAAAGACATGATTGCTTTATTGGTACGCTCGAAGTATTATTGTTTTTATGTCAAATAATAGACTATTGCTTTGAATCACTCGTGTCTTAATATTCATTCCATGATTAGACATATGATCAAGATTATGCTAGGTAGCATTCCACATCAAAAATTATTCTTTTTTATCATTTACCTACTCGAGGACGAGCAGGAATTAAGCTTGGGGATGCTGATACGTCTCCGTCGTATCTATAATTTTTGATTGTTCCATGCCAATATTATTCACTTTCATATACTTTTTGGCAACTTTTTATATTATTTTTGGGACTAACATATTGATCCAGTGCCCAGTGCCAGTTCCTGTCTATTGCATGTTTTTTGTTTCGCAGAAACCCAATATCAAACGGAGTCCAAACGGGATAAAAATGGATGGAGATTTTTTTTTGGAATATTTATGATTTTTGGGAAGTAAAATCAACGCGAAATGGTGTCTGAGGTGGTCACGAGGTAGGGGGCGCGCCCTACCCCCCAGGTGCGCCCCTGGCCCTCGTGGTCCACCCGTAAGGCGGTTGATGCTCTTCTTCTGGCGCAAGAAAGATAATTTTATGAGAAAGATCTGGGCGAAAGATTCACCCCAATCGGAGTTACAGATCTCCATATATAGAGGAAACGGTGAAGGGATAGAATCTGAGAACGCAGAAACAGAGAGATAGATCCAATCTCGGAGGGGCTCTCGTCCCTCCCAAGCCATGGGAGCCAAGGACCAGAGGGGAAACCCTTCTCCCATCTAGGGAGAAGGTCAAGGAAGAAGAAGAAGAAGGGGGGCTCTCTCCCCCTTGCTTCCGGTGGCACCGGAACGCCACCGGAGGCCATCATCATCACCGCGATCTACACCAACACCTCCGCCATATTCACCAACATCTCCATCACCTTCCCCCCTCTATCTACAGCGGTCCACTCTCCCGCAACCCGCTGTACCCTCTACTTGAACATGGTGCTTTATGCTTCATATTATTATCCAATGATGTGTTGCCATCCTATGATGTCTGAGTATATTTTCATTGTCCTATTGGTGATTAATGAATTGCCATGATTGATTTGAGTTGCATGTTTTATTATTGGTGCTGTCTTATTGTGCCCTCTGTGTCGCGCAAGCGTGAGGGATTCCCGCTGTAGGGTTTGCAATATGTTTATGATTTGCTTATGGTGGGTTGCGTGAGTGACTGAAACACAAACCCGAGTAAGTAGGTTGTTTGCGTATGGGATAAAAGGGGACTTGATACTTTAATGCTATGGTTGGGTTTTACCTTAATGAATCTTTAGTAGTTGTGGATGCTTGCTAGAGTTCCAATCATAATCGCATATGATCCAAGTAGAGAAAGTATGTTAGCTTATGCCTCTCCCTCAAATAGAATTGCGATAGCGATTACCGGTCTAGTAACATAGTCAATTGCTTAGGGACAATTCCACAACTCCTATCACCACTTTTCCACACTCTCTATATTTACTTTGTTGCATCTTTATCTAAACAGCCCCTAGTTTATATTTACGTGTTCTTTACTTTCTTGCAAGCTTACCCAAAAACACCTACAAAGTACTTCTAATTTCTTACTTGTTCTAGGTAAAGCAAACGTCAAGCATGCGTAGAGTCATATCAGTGGCCGATAGGACTTGAGAGAGTATTTGTTCTACCTTTAGCTCCTCATTGGGTTTGACACTCTTACTTATCGAAAGAGGCTACAACTATCCCGTATACTTGCGGGTCATCAGAAGTCCATACCAATTTTATCCCATTTCCATTCAGGAATAGCTAGAGGTTGAAGGGTGCCAGCAGGTCGTTGATGATCTGCTTTTACACGACGATAGACGTCGCAGTTAGCAATATATTGAGCAATTTCTCTCTTCATCCTAGTCCACCAGAACCTCTGGCGTAGGTCCTGATACATCTTAGTGCTACCAGGATGAATGGTGAGAGGAGATTCATGAGCTTCCTTAAGGATCAATTGCCTCAGGTTTCGCACTTTGGGAACCACTAGACGGTTCCCGAAGTATACGAATCCTTGATCATCAATGGAGAAACAATTCGCAACTCCTTTCTTGATGTTTCTTTTGATATGGGAAATCCCCGGATCTACCTTCTGAGCTTTGATGATCTGATCCGTAAGGGTAGGTTTCGCCACCAAGGTGGAAAGGAATCCTTGAGGAACGATGTGAAGGTTAAGTTTCCAAAATTCCTCATGGAGAAGTGGTTGACTTTGTTGCAACATCAGATTGTTGCAATCAGATTTACGACTTAGCGCATCAGCCATGACGTTGGCTTTTCCTGGGGTGTAAGTTATCCCTAAGTCGAAATCTGTGATCAACTCGACCCAACGTCTTTGCCTGAGATTCAAGTCCGGTTGGGTGAATATGTACTTCAGACTTTGGTGATCAGTGAAGATTTCGCAATGATTACCGAGGAGGTAATGTCGCCAGGTTTTGAGTGCATGGACTACAGCCGCAAGCTCTAGATCATGAGTAGGGTAATTTTCCTCATGTGGGTGTAATTGTCGTGAAGCATAAGCAATTACGTGTCGATCTTGCATGAGAATGCAACCTAGTCCTTGTCACACGGCGTCGCAATAGATAACAAAGTCCTTAGAGAAGTCTGGTGGTACCAGTACGGGAGCAGAAGTCAGACGTCTTTTCAGTTCCTGAAAGCTGTGGTCACATTGTGGAGTCCACTCGAACTTTTTATCTTTCTTGAGGAGTTCAGTTAGAGGTTTAGCAACTTTGGAGAAGTTCTCGACAAAGCGGCGACAATAGCTCGCTAAGCCAAGGAAACTCCAAACTTGCTTGAACGATTCAGGTGGAGTCCAATTAAGGACGACTTGAACTCGCTCGGGATTGACAGCAATACCCTTACCAGAAATTACATGTCCTAGATAGGTCACTTATGGCAACCAAAATTCGCATTTAGAGAACTTGGCATAAAGGCGATGCTCTCGAAGTTTCATCAACACTAGTCTTAGATGATCGGCATGTTCTTCCTCGTTCTTGGAGTAGATGAGTATATCATCGAGGTAAACCACGACGAATTTATCCAAATACTCCATGAAGATTGAGTTCATTAACCGAGAGAAGGTGGCTAGGGCGTTGGTTAAACCGAAGGACATGACGGTGTACTCGTATTGGCCGTAACGAGTAACAAAGGCCGTTTTGGGAATGTCCCCGTTCCTGATTTTGATTTGATGGTAGCCCAACCTCAAATCCATCTTAGAGAAGACTGAGGATCCAGCGAGCTGATCATACAGGTCGTTGATCCTGGGGAGTGGATACTTGTTCTTTATTGTGACCAAGTTGACGGGTCGATAATCTACAACCATCCGATCCGTACCATCCTTCTTCTTGACGAAGAGGATGGGGCAAGCCCATGGAGATGAACTAGGATGGATGAAACCCTTTTTCAAGGACTCATCGAGTTGTTTCTTAAGCTCGGCTAGTTCTAGTGGTGCCATCTTATAGGGTCTTCTAGAAATTAGGACAGTTCCAGGAATGAGATCTATCACGAACTCGACATCTCTGTTAGGTGGGACACCTTGCAATTCTTCTGGAAAGACATCCAGAAAATCACGGACTATCGGAACGTATTCGAGGTCTAGCAAGGGACTGGCATTAAGGGAATATAGCTGTCACTTGGCTACTCGGGTCAAGACATTCACTATCTTTCCCGAAGGATGCGTAAGTTGAATAGTCCTAGAGAAGCAATCAATCTTGGCATGATCGGCTGGCATCCAGTCCATACCCAAGATGATATTAATATCCGAGGATTTGAGGGCTATCGATGATGCAAGGAAAACAAGTCTGTCAACTTGGATTTCATTCCCATGGCTTACTCTAGAGGTTTGCCATCTAGAACCAGGAGTAGAAATTTCCATGGTGGAAGGCATGTCACAAAATGCGGTGTTATGCAAGCGAGCATAGTTTTCGGATATGAATGAATGAGATGCTCCAGTATCGAAAAGAACAGATGCCGGGTGGCAATTAACAAGGAGCGTACCGAGAACGACGTTGGGATCCTCTTGAGCCTCTTCAGCTGAGACATAATTCACATGGCCACGTGCAGTGGTGGCCGGCTTGGCGTAGTACACCTTCCCTGCTGGCTTGCCACAGCCAACAGCCTTTCCAGACTGGTTGGGGTTGGTCTGGGGACACTCACGCATGTAGTGGCCCGATTCCCCACACTTGAAGCACGTCACGGAGCTGGTGCGTGGAGGAGCATTGTTGGTTGGCCCACCATAGGGCTTAGCTGGTGCATACTGCTGAGCTGGACGAGGCGCCTAATAGGATGGCCTCGGTGTGAACCTAGGTGGTAGGGTAGTGTTAGGCACCCACACTCGGCGCTTCTGTGGTCCAGCACCGGATGAGGAACCCAAGTCACGACCATGCTTGCGTGTTGCTTCAAAATCAGTTTGACCCATCTCAGCACTGATGGCTTTGTTCACAAGCTTCTGAAAGGAGGTGCACTCATGCAGACGGAGATCTCGGCAAAGCTCGGGGCTAAGTCCCTTGCGGAACCTTGCCTGCTTCTTGGCATCGGTGGAGACTTCTTCAATGGCATAGCGTGCTAGGTTACCGAACTCCCTGCTGTAAGCGTGCACAGAGAGTCGACCTTGGGTGAAACTGCAGAACTGCTCACGTTTACGGTCCATAAGACCCTCCGGAATGTGATGTTCACGGAAAGCCTCACTAAATTCTGCCCAAGTAGTGACATGGCCAGTTGGGCGCATGGCTTCATAGTTCTCCCACCAGAGAATGGCGGGGCCTTCAAGAAGATATGCAGCAAAGGTGACCTTATCAGCCTCAGCTACGAGTGCAGAACATAGCTTGTGAGTAATGCTGCGAAGCGAGTCATCGGCGTCGAGAGGCTCTATGGAGTGGTGGAAGGTGGGTGGATGTAACTTGATGAAGTCGCTGAGCGACACCAAGTTATTCCTCTGATGTTGTGCTGTGTTCTATTCGATGCACTCCAACAAATGGTTGGTCTCCCGCTTGTTTCTCTCAGCCTCCAGCATAACTTCGGCCAGAGAAGGAGGTTGAGGCAGGTTTGCATCCCTGACTCCACTGCCTTCGGCCTGCTCCGAGGGAGCAGGGTTGTCGCGGGTGTTGACCATCCTAGGAAAACAAGATAATGGTTTAGTCCAGAATGATAAGATTCTGACATAGAAATGTAGAATGTAATGGATAACTCGGAATGCAAGATGATAATCCGTATGACATGGTAAATACAGAAACTGCTCCTTTTATTCCATCGTCATACACACCATACGAGGTTTAGTACAAGACCAAACAAAGTACTACTACGGTGAAAGGAAGATTACATCTCATCGGAGGCATCCCAAGCTCCTATACATTATTTTTCTACACCTCCGGAAAGCGGTACACACTAGGTCATATCCCACAAGTCACGCAGGACAGTGGACGATATAACTATTACATTACTAGCGGTGCTACTATCAGCTCAGACATTTCCGTAGTAATCCTCATAGAAGTTACCCCCATGTCCTGGAAGCTGAACATGATCATCCGGAAATAGCTGATCTCGTGGAGCCTACGGTCCATAAGGACTCGGGTGTGGCCTGGGAACATCTAACGGTGGCAGACGAGGTCCACGGGGAGGAGTGATGCCCCCTACATCTCGCCAATCCATACGGTCCAGCAGAGTAGACCGCACGGGGTAGAGATCCCGCATATCCATATACCCTGCCTGCACAGCAGGTGCAAACCGGGTCAAGGTGGCCCAGTGATCAAAACGGGAGTTAAACAGCTCCAGTCGCAAGGCACGGTTTTCACGGTCCTTATCCTCAAGCAACTGTGTGGTAGTACGAAGCAGCGAATCCTCGTGAGAAGAGTCGGCGTAGATAGCGGTGAAGTAACCTTCTGGCCCAGGAAGTGACATCGACATATAGCAGAAGTCAGTGTTCCGGAGCAAGGAGGTTCTGGCCCGTATGATAGTCATCATCGAATATGCAGCATCTTGCACAGACATCTCGATGGTAACCCCATGTCCATATGAGCAATCGAGGGGTTCGGTGGATCCAGGATAGCTAGGAAATATCCTGACGGTGCAGAGGTATTGACTTTGATTGAAGTCCCTATATTGCTCCTCGACGGTGTACTCGGGATACTAATGGTATCCAGCCTCGGTCATTACCCGGACCAACATAGCAGTATGGCCAGGTACATCGAGGCATCGAGTCAGACGAACCACTTGATTCTGAGGGCGGGAAGCCATCTGAAACATGATATAATACCAAGGCATTAGAATTTCTAGCAGAATTTGGACAGCATAACGACTATAAATGCTAAAAAAAGATTTTGAGACATTTTGCAAAGAGTTGCATAGACACTCAACAATATCATATCAAGATTCTGGGTCCAACTTAGCAACATAATGGGGTAGTAGAACTGAACTGGGCTTGTAACCATCAAACCTATAAGGTACTACTGATTAGTAACACGTGAACCTGATAGAGAGAACAGATCCTAATCCTTAACCCCCGGTGGAAGAATGGACTGACTCAGATCAGAATGCCATGAGGTAAAGAAGTAAAAAGAGCCTTACGCTCCATCCCACAATCAATTCCCCTACATATAACTAAAGCATTTCTAGACTCAACATCGACCAGTTTGGCTTGGAGAACCTACAGGCAGTCTGGCTCTAATGCCAACGCTATCAGGACCCCGACTCAATGCCACATCGATCTAGTATGTAACACCTCATATCACTTTGCAGCCTCATGCACGGTATTCCCACGGGTGTCGCCTTACCTTTGCCCGGGACCGTTTGCGCCTTTTGGTAAGGAGCCCGGGCTGACATGGCTAGTCGTAAACCCAAAGTGGCACAGACTTACAGGGACAGGCATCCATGACCCAGCATCGAACGTGTCGGTCATCAGCGAGTGAATCCGGGCTGTAGCACTGGGCTAGCAGGACTCCGGTAAACCGGGCTGTAGCGGGCTAACAGGACTCCGTATTCATCGCGTGACATTTCCCCGAAGGGACAGACACAGGAACGAAGAAGGACACATGCCGGCCAGCCTAAGTGTTCCGGAGCAGTAGCAAGCTACCATGGCTCAGTGGAAGCACTAGGAGACATTTCCCGGTAAGAGAGGCTACTAAAGATAAACAACTAGATAGTCAGATCCCACACATACCAAGCATTTCAATCATACACACAATATGCTCGATATGTGCAAATACAACAAGGCATCACAACATGACTCTACAACACAAGTACTTTATTTAAAGGCTCAGAGAGCCATACATATCATACACACAAGTACGGGTCACATGACCCACATTCAAGTCATACAAGCCTACAAGCGAACAGCGGAAGTAACTTGTCTGAGTACAGACAACTAGTAAAATAAAAGAGGCTTGGGTAAGCCTGACTATACTACATGGTCCTTCATGAGCTCAGGATCACCACCTGGGCTTCAGCCTACTCATCGATATCAACGTCTACGAAGAACCCGTCAGAAGGGGTTGTAGCATCTTCTGTAAAACGTAAATTAAAGCAACATGAGTACAAAGGTACTCAGCAAGACTTACATCAGATCCTACATACATGCACATTATCAAGAAGGGTTGGTGGGGTTATTGCAGCAAGCCAGCTTTGACTCTTGGCTAAGCTATCCTACGAGACTCCAACTTGAAATGGTTTTGCGCACTCGAGTCCACTACTCACCACTTCAATACACTACCGAGGATCCACCTCCGTCTTCCTACGGAAGAGCCATCCTCGGCACTCACGCTTATCTTGAGGCTTTTAGTAGTTTCCATTTACTTGTCTATGAACTGTATAGGCAACCAAGTAGTCCTTTACCGCGGATGTGGCTATTCGAATAGATGATGTTAACCCTGCAGGGGTGTACTTCCTCATACATGTTTCCACCACTTAGCGTCTGCACATGACATGTGCTTGGTATACTTCAAGCGAAAGCCGACGTGGGTGTAGACCACGACCTACCTAAACACCTAAGTCTCTAGTCCAGGTTTATCGCCTATTCAGGTTCCATCCGTAGGGAGTCCGGCTGAGGTTTCCACATACGGCCCCGAAAGATGTGTACAGGGTTCCAAGACACCTAACGGGTGCCCGGTGTACCCGGCCACGTACCTACCGCATCATAGCCCACCCCGCGGTCAGCGCTGTCCACGACCTCCAGTAAACTACAAACACCAGAAACTACTTGCAACTCTTGGACAGAGGACTAGGGTGGATAAGAAGTCGAGCGGGGTCATATTTCAGGGCCCAATGTATGGTAGTAGCTAAATCTTAAATCACACATACAGATCTCAGTGCTTAAGGACGACTTCAATGAGACAACCCACCATGTACTCCTACCTGGCCTCTCATCGATACCTTTACCAAATCATGTTCAACACATCACTCTCATACTGACATGATCATTTCACTCTAGCCCATCACCCAGATGAACCAGACCCGACTCGACTCTAAGCATAGCAGGCATAGCAAGGTAGGAACAACACATACACATGGCTCAATCAACTCCTACACATGCTAGTGGGTTTCATCTAGTTACTATGGCAATGACAGGTCATGTAGAGGAAATGGGTTCAACTACCACAACACAAAACAGTTTGAATCGCGTTGTCTTAATGCAGTAAAAGAGAGCAGAAGTGAGAACATGGGATTGTATCGATATGATCAAATGGTTGGTTGCTTGCCTGATGGGTCGGTGCACTGGTATTGTTCTTCGTTGGGGTAATCACGGTACTCCTCGGGGGCAGAACCTGCCGCAGAGAGCACCGATACACAATCATCACCAAACAATATGCAACAATATGATGCATGCATGAGACATGGCAAAATGAGTGTATTGGGCTAATGCAACTAAGACCAGATGGGTTTGAACTATTTTGAACCAAAGATTCAAGTTTCAAACTCATAAGTGGCCCTTTTAAGTGCTTTATCTTGTTCTGCACTAAACAGCAGGTTAGCTTGCTTAAACATGCATGAAACTAGTACAGATGGATAGATTGGATTTTTCTGATCATTTTTCATATATAACACTTTGCATTTGGAGCTACAGATTAATTTCTATGATTTTTTGAAGTTTGTGGTATTTTCTGGAATTTCCTGTGTAAAAATAATTCCAGTAAATAATTTACTGCATTAGCATTACGTCAGGATGACGTCAGTGGTCAACGGAGCTGGTCCAGGTCAAACTGACCAGTGGGTCCCGCGTGTCAGTAGCTATTTAAACTAACTAAATTTAGTTAGTGCTAATCTAAGTTAATTAGCAGAGCAGGCCCCACTTGTCATAGACTCAGGGGGGAGTCAACCTGGGCCCACCCAGTCAAAGGTCAACAGGGTCAAACCCGTCGGCGTTTAGCCGCTGGCGAGGCCAGACGCGGTGGTGGAAGTGCGTTTTCGTGCTCCGGCGACCAAAAGGGCGGCGGAGGGCATCTACGGGACGTGGGGAGCAAGCCACGTCGTTTGGTGGCAGTGGTGGAGCTCGGGGTGGCCGGGAACATCGCCGGCGACGACCTTGGTGGTCACTGGAGTTCGGGCGAGGTCGTACCCGAGGCTACGGGGCATGGCGAGGCGTGTGGAGTGGCGTGTTGGGCGCCTGCAAATGCGGTGAGTGTGTTGGACACGGTGGTGTGGCCGGTGGGTGGCCGGAGTCACATCGCGACGAGCTCGGCGGTGGCGCATGCGGTGAAGCTTCGTGTGCTCGCTGTGGTGCATGAGAGGAGAAAGGGAAGGGGAGAAGGTAGCTGGGCTCACGGCGGTCTCGTAGGAGCAGACGACGCGGTCGGGGATGAGCTGGTGCGGCGGCGACGGCGAAAGGGATCTCTGGCGGTGGCGGGGTCAGGCGAGGTTGGTGCAGAGGCCTTGGGGAAAGTGAGCACTCGGGGCTCGGCTAGCTCGAAGGAGAGGAGGGCGCCGAAGCTCCTGGACATGGTGGCGTGGCGCAGGGACGACGGAGAGCGCGAGCTTCACGGTGGTGCGGGCGCGGCAGCGTTGGCCACGACGGTGTAGTACGACGGAGAGAGGCAGGGGGAGAATGGGCATGTCCAGAGGGGTCAGGGTGCGACGTGGAGGTCGTCCAGGCCAGCAGGGCGGCGACGGGAGGAAGCAGGGCGGCGAGCAGCTGCGTGGCGCGCGCTGGTGTTGCCGTCGAGCACCTGCCTGCCTTCCTCGCCAGGTCAAGCAGCTCGCTGGAGCGGCTGCTGGGCTGGGCCGGCTAGGTGGGCCGGCTGTTGGGCTGCCAGGTTAGTTTCCCCCTCTCTCTCTTTTTATTTCTATTTTTTATTTTTTTCTGTAACTTTGTGGACTTTCTAAAAATACCTAGGCAACTCCAAAAATCCCCAAACTACTCATGCCCACTGTTTAGAATATAAACAACATGGAACGTTTTAATTTAGGATTATTTGGACATTTAAAATATTTTATAAATTTTAAATGTCCAAATTCAAATACTTATGATTTAATCCAAAGACCTTAGGATGACCAAGAAAATTGTGCACCACTTTTGGCAGAGGTTCTGAACCAAGAAAAAAATGATGGACGTTTTAGAAGGGCATTTCAGGTTCATTGAAAATATTTTTTGGTAAACACTAGTTGTTTTCAGAGGGGGCTGGGGGTTCTGTCATCCCCATTTCAAGTTTCTGTTGAATGGAATAGACATGATGCAACACTCTAATGCATGAACTAGCTAGGGTGTGACACTAGATCACCGAAAGCACAAGGTAACACATGATCCAAAATCAACAAAGGAAGATACAAGAGTAGCCGTTCTTCTCTGTGAGGAGGTCTTGATTGTCTTCTCTGGATGGAGGCCTTGAATCTGAATGGATCTTCTCCGAAGAGGCATGGTCCCTCACGTGGAGTAGATCCGGTACGGATGAGCAGAGATCTATCTCTAAATGAGCTATCACAATGCTAATCCTAAAACGTAGGTGGGATGGAGTATATATAGTCCAGGGGCAAAGAGGGATACATGGGCCTCGACCCTACACTGTGCACGGACAGGGAAGGCCGGATGTCCGGGCGTCGGGCCTGATGTCCGGTGGCTCGCGAGGGGCCGGATGTCCGGGTTGGTGCAGCTGCCCATTCTGTTCTCTGGATGGGCGATGCCAGATGTCCCCTTGTAGGCGCCGGATGTCCGCTACTTCGGGAGGCGGCGGATGTCCGGGGCGCTGGCTGGATGTCCGGGCTGACGGGGCAACCTTGTGTGCTCTCTGGTCGCTGGTGCCAGATGTCTGGGACTTTGGTCGGATTTCTGGTGAGGGGGGGGCGGATGTCCGGGATGGACGCCGGATGTCTGGTCGCTGTAGTTTCTTCTACAGAGGGCTAGCCATGTAGATCTCCAGGGGCCGAATGTCCGGGGTCCTGGCCGGATGTCCGGTGCCTGGAGGCTGTTGTTGCCTTCTTCCATTGGTTCTATTCTTCCATGGACTTGGGGTCTTGACCATCTTCATGTGCATCCTCGGGAGGGTCCTCTTGGTACCTAATCATTCACAACATTCCGGATTGAGGTAGTAGCCATGTCTCGAGAGGATCATGTGATATATCACTAAGGAGAGAAGTCACCTCGGTCTCGAGAGCTCTAGCTCGTGCTCTAGTCATGGGTCCTCTTGGTGCTTGGTGAGACGATGGAAGGTCCATGGGGATGACCGAAGGATGCCCCACATCAAAATGCCTCCTGAGCTACGGCATGTTGGCGAGCCGCCTCCGCTCTCCCCTCGTGTTCAGCTGCCTCCTCCCTGGTAACAACATATCTTCGTTTTGCCTGGTAATCAAAAAGGGAAGGAGCAGGGAGAGTAACATGGACAGTGCTACGTCTGTCAAAGATTAGTTGATACTGGAGGAATTGTTCATTGCTCAAAAGAAAATGTGTTTGACCATCACGTCATAATCTAAATATGCAGGAGGCAACACCATATCCCCCTCTCGTGGGGCTATACCAAGATAATTAGCAACACGGGTCACATAAATACCTCCAAATAAATCTCCAGACATACCATTATTATGCAACCTACGTGCAACTATTGCCCCCAAGTTGTAATCTTTATTACCTAACACAACACTCTTGAGGACACAAAGATCAGGGACACACATGTGACATGCTTCATCTTTACCGTTAATGCATCTACCAATGAAGAGAACAAAATAATGTATAGCAGGAAAATGAATGCTCCCTATGGTAGCTTGTGCTATATCCCTAGATTCTCCCACAGTAATACTAGCAAGAAAGTCTTTATATTCAGATTTGTGGGGATCATTAACATTGCCCCACTGCATGAGTTTGCAAGCAGTTGTAAAATCTTCTAAGACCATGGTATAAGATTTATCATAAATATCAAATAGACACTCTGAGAATTACGTGAAGATTTATATTTAAACCTTCTTACGAATGAATCAGTCAATAGATAGTACTGAAGACACTTATCAAAGTCCTCAAGATCGGCATTATGCACATATGTGTCAAATTCATCCTTAAAGCCTGCATTAACCATGAACTCGTCTGATGGCCACTCACAAGCTCGCACTTCGGCATCCCTTGGTGATTCATCGTCTTGCTCATGCATAGCACGCCTGGGTCCTTTCTTTATTGAGGAACCACCTTGATACATTCTCCTAGACATATTTCTTTTTCTGAAAAATTTCTGAAATTTTAGTAACTTCAAAATAAAAGTGAATAAAACTAAACAAGATTGGTAGCAACTACTCCTACAAGTGCCTAGAGCCTATATCATGCATTAGAATTACTTGGGGCCTCATAAATTTGACATGCAAGCTCAAGAACAGGGTCACCAAGCAACAATCTCCCAAAGCAGTTTTGTGAATGGAGCTTTGAGCAAGGAGATCGAAAATCACAGCAAAATGAGCTAGAACTCGTGCTTGAGCTGGATGGAGATTTTTTTGGGAACAAGATGGAGTGTGTGGGTGCAAGAATAAGTGGAGGGGGGCCACCATGGGCCCACGAGACAGGGGGGCACGCCCACGGGGTGTGGGCGTGCCCTCCACCCTCGTGGCCTGGTGCTTGCCCCCCCTGCAGTGTTTTCAGTGCCTAAAATCCTCAAATATTCCATAAAAAATCATACTAAATTTGCAGGGCATTTGGAGCACTTTTATTTTCGGGATATTTTTTTATTGCACGGATAAATCAGAAAACAGACAGATAATACTATTTTTGCTTTATTTATTTTAAATAACAGAAAGTAAAAAGAGGGTACAAAAGGTTGTGCCTTCTAGTTTCATCCATCTCATGATCATCAAAATGAATCCACTAACAAGGTTGATCAAGTCTTGTCAACAAACTCATTCCGAATAACACGAAACCGGAGAAATTTCGAATAACACTAGGTTACCTCAACGGGGATATGAACATCCCCAACAATAAGAATATCGTACTTTTTCTTGACAATAGGAAGAGGAAATTCAAAACCTCCAATAATGATAGTTGGAACCTTTCTAATAGAATTGATGCTATGAACTTGAGATTGTTTCCTCGGAAAGTGCACCGTATGCTCATTACCATTAACATGAAAAGTGACATTGCCTTTGTTGCAATCAATAAAAACCCCTGCATTATTCAAAAAGGGTCTACCAAGGATAATCGACATACTATCATCCTCGGGAATATCAAGAATAACAAAGTTCGTTAAGATAGTGACATTTGCAACCACAACAGGCGCATCCTCACAAATACCGACAGGTATAGCAGTTGATTTATCAGCCATTTGCAAAGATATTTCAGTAGGTGTCAACTTATTCAATTCAAGTCTACGATATAAAGAGAGAGGCATAACACTAACACCGGCTCCAAGATCACATAAAGCAGTTTTAACATAGTTTCTTTTAATGGAGCATGGTATAGTCGGTACCCCGGGGTCTCCAAGTTTCTTTGGTATTCCACCTTTAAAAGTGTCATTAGCAAGCATGGTGGAAATTTCAGCTTCCGGTATCTTTCTTTTATTTGTAATGATATCCTTCATATATTTATCATAAGGATTTACTTTAAGCATATCAGTTAAGTGCATACGTAAGAAGATAGGTCTAATCATTTCAGCAAAGCGCTCAAAATCCTCATCATCCTTTGTCTTGGATGGTTTAGGAGGAAAGGGCATGGGTTTCTGAACCATGGTTCTCTTTCTCTACCGTGTTTCCTGGCAAAAAAATCTCTCTTATCATAATGTTGATTCTTTGATTGTGGATTATCAAGATCAACAACAGGTTCAATCTCTACATCAGTATTATTTTTGCTAGGTTGAGCATCAACATGAACATTATCATTAACATTATCACTCGGTTCATGTTCATCACCTGATTGTGTTTTAGCATCAGAAATAGAAATATCATTGGGATTCTTATGTGTGTCTACAACGGGTTCATATAAGCATGCAAAGTCCTATCGTTTTTCTTTTTCTTCTTTTTAGAAGAACTAGGTGCCTCTAAATTATTTCTCTGAGAATCCTGCTCGATTCTCTCAGGGTGGCCTTCAGGATACAAAGGTTCCTAAGTCATTCTACCCGTTCTAGTAGCCACTCTAACACCAAAGTCATGTTTATTATTTAATTCATCAAGCAAATCACTTTCAGCTTTAAGTACTTGCTCGGCTTGAGTGGTAACCATAGAAGCATATTTGCTAATGAGTTTAAGTTCATCTTTAACTCTAGCCATATAATCACTCAAGCATCCTATTTCGAAAGAATTATTCTTTAATTCTATACCAACATAAGCATTAAAACTTTCTTGTCTAGCCATAAAGTCATCAAATTCATCTAAGCATGGGCTATGAAATTTAGTAGAAGGAATTTCAACTTTATCATATCTATAGGGAGAATTTACCTTTACTACCTGTTTCGGGTTATCAAGACAATGTGTTTCTTCGACAGGCGGTATATTAAGACCATGTATTTCTTCAATAGGTGGTAAATTCTTAACATTTTCAGCTTTAATACCCTTTTCTTTCATTGATTTCTTTGCCTCTTGCATATCTTTAGGACTGAGAAATAGAACTCCCCTCTTCTTCGGAGTAGGTTTAGGAATAGGTTCAGGAGTTGGTTCAATTGGTTCAGGGATTGCCTCAAGAATTGGCTCAGGGAGAGTCCAATTATTTTCATTAGTCAACATATTATTCAATAGTAATTCATCTTGGTCGACTATTCTTTCCCTGAAAACACAACCAGCACAACTATCCAAGTAGTCCTTGGAAGCATCGGTTAGTCCATTGTAAAAGATATCAAGTATTTCATTTTTCTTAAGAGGATGATCAGGCAAAGCATTAAGTAATCGGAGAAGCCTCCCCCAAGCTTGTGGGAGACTCTCTTCTTTGATTTGCACAAAATTATATATTTCCCGCAAGGCAGCTTGTTTCTTATGAGCAGGGAAATATTTAGCAGAGAAGTAATAAATCATATCCTGAGGACTACGCACACAACCAGGATCAAGGGAATTAAACCAAGTTTTAGCATCACCCTTTAATGAGAACAGAAATATCTTAAGGATATAATAATAGCGAGACTTCTCATCATTAGTAAACAGGGTGGCTATATCATTTAACTTGGTAAGATGTGCCACAACAGTTTCAGATTCAAGGCCATAAAAAGGATCAGATTCTACCAAAGTAATTATCTCAGGATCAACAGAGAATTCATAATCCTTATCAGTAACACAGATAGGTGAAGTAGCAAAAGCGGGGTCAGGTTTCATTCTAACATTAAGAGATTGCTGCTTCCATTTAGCTAATAACTTCTTAATATCATACCTATCTTTGCAAGCAAAAATAGCTCTAGCAGATTCTTCATTCATAACATAACCCTCAGGAACAACAGGTAATTCATAATCAGGGGGAGAACTTTCATCATCACTATCATCAATAATAGCATCTTCAATAATTTCATTCTCTCTAACCCTAGCAAGTTGTTCGTCAAGAAACTCACCTAATGTCAAAGTAGTATCACACACAGAAGTAGTTTCATCATAAGTATCATGCATAGCAGAAGTGGCATCATCAATAACATGCGACATATCAGAATTCAAAGCAGTAGCAGGTTTAGGTGTCGCAAGCTTACTAATAACAGAAGGAGAATCTAGTGCAGAGCTAGATGGCAGTTCCTTACCTCCCCTCGTAGTTGAGGGCAAAATCTTAGTTCTTTCGTCTTTCAGGTTCCTCATAGTGACCAGCAGATATAAATCCCAAGTGACTCAAAGAATAGAGCTATGCTCCCCGGCAACGGCGCCAGAAATTAGTTTTGATAACCCACAAGTGTAGGGGACCGCAACAGCTTTCGAGGGTAGAGTAGTCAACCCAAATTTATTGATTCGATACAAGGGGAGCCAAAGAATATTCTTAAGTATTAGCAGTTGAGTTATCAATTCAACCACACCTGGATAACTTAGTATCTGCAGCAAAGTATTTAGTAGCAAAGTAGTATGATAATAAAGGTAACAGTGGCAAAAGTAAAGATAGCAGTTTTGTAGTTGTTGTAACAGTAGCAACGGAAAAGTAAATAAGCAAAGCACAATATGTTGAAAGCTCATAGGCATTGGATCAGTGATGGATGATTATGTCGGATGCGATTCCTCATGTAATAGCTATAACATAGGGTGACACAGAACTAGCTCCAATTCATCAATGTAATGTAGGCATGTATTCCGAATATAGTCATACGTGCTTATGGAAAAGAACTTGCATGACATCTTTTGTCCTACCCTCCCGTGGCAGCGGGGTCCTAGTGGAAACTAAGGGATGTTAAGGCCTCCTTTTAATAGAGAACCGAAACAAAGCATTAGCACATAGTGAATACATGAACTCCTCAAACTATGGTCATCACCGAGAAGTATCCCGATTATTATCACTTCGGGGTTGTCGGATCATAACACATAATAGGTGACTATAGACTTGCAAGATAGGATCAAGAACTCACATATATTCATGAAAACATAATAGGTTCAGATCTGAAATCATGGCACTCGGGCCCTAGTGACAACCATTAAGCATAGCAAAGTCATAGCAACATCAATCTCAGAACATAGTGGATACTAGGGATCAAACCCTAACAAAACTAACTTGATTACATGGTAAATCTCATCCAACCCATCACCGTCCAGCAAGCATACGATGGAATTAGTAACGCACGGCAGTGAGCATCATGAAATTGGTGATGGAGGATGGTTGATGATGACGACAGCGACGAATCCCCCTCTTCGGAGCCCCGAACGGACTCCATATCAGCCCTCCCGAGAGAGATTAGGGCTTGGCGGCGGCTCCGTATCATAAAACACGATGAAAATTTCTCTCTGATTTTTTTCTCCATGAAACAGAATATATGGAGTTGGAGTTGAGGTCAATGGAGCATCAGGGGGCGCACGAGATAGGGGGGCATGCCCAGGGGGGAGGGCACGCCCCCCACCCTCGTGGACAGGGTGTGGGCCCCCTGGCCTTGATTCTTTCACCTTTATTTTTTATATTTTCCAAAACTTATTGTCGGTGTCAAAACCAGCGGATCTCGGGTAGGGGGTCCCGAACTATGCGTCTAGGCGGATGGTAACAGGATACAAGGGACATGATGTTTTACCCAGGTTCGGGCCCTCTTGATGGAGGTAAAACCCTACGTCCCGCTTGATTGATATTGATGATGTGGGTATTACAAGAGTAGATCTACCACGAGATCAAGGAGGCTAAACCCTAGAAGCTAGCCTATGGTATGATTGTTGTTATTGCTGTGGTGTCCTACGGACTAAAACCATCCGGTTTATATAGACACTGGAGAGGGCTAGGGTTACACAGAGTCGGTTACAATGGTAGGAGATCTACATATCGTATCGCCAAGCTTGCCTTCCACGCCAAGGAAAGTCCCATCCGGACACGGGACAAAGTCTTCAATCTTGTATCTTCATAGTCTTGGAGTTCGGCCGATGATGATAGTTCGGCTATCCAGACACACCCTAATCCGGGACTCCCTCAGTAGCCCCTGAACCAGGCTTCAATGATGACGAGTCCGGCGCGCATATTGTCTTCGGCATTGCAAGGCGGGTTCCTCCTCCGAATAATTTATAGAAGATTGTGAACACCAGGATAGTGTCCGGCTCTGCAAAATAAATTCCACATTCCACCGTAGAGAGAATAATATTAACACAAGTTCAATCCGCTGACGTATTTCGTGGCGTGACGTCACACCACAACCAAGCCTTTACTTGAATCATTTTTATTATACCACCTCAGTGCATTTAGCGAAGCGGTTTCCTTGGCATGTCTTGTCGAAGAAAAGATCGTGTTCCCCTTATTCCGGGATTCTCATCAATACGGACGTGGGTAACCCAACCACGCCATTGATTGCGGCGCTTGGGAGAAAAGCGAGTTTTATCAGGCCGGTGGGGACGCATAGTTTCGTCCGCCCATATATAAGGGGATAAGGATCCACCTTTTTACCTACGCCTTCTTCCTCCTTTGCTTATCCATCTCCGCGCACTCGAGCTCCAGCGCCCAAGTTCGCACATCTCACCTCAACCTCCTCCAACTATGTCCGGAGCGGGAGGCAAGTTGATGGCCTCCTCCGTTACGGAGGGGCACATCAAGAAGTTGCGCAGCGCCGGATATCTGTCCAGCGACATCGCGCACCGGCTCCCCGACGAGGGGCAGCCCATCCCCACCCCAGGCCCCATGAGAGGGTGGTATTCCTTCCCCATTTCCTCCGCGGACTGGGCTGCCCACTTCACCCCTTTGTCCGGGGGCTCATGTTCTACTACGGCCTAGATTTCCATGATCTGGCCCCGAATTTCATCCTCAACATCTCGGCGTTTATCGTCGTGTGCGAGGCTTTCCTCTGCATCCAGCCCCACTTCGGCTTGTGGCTCAAGACCTTCAATGTCAAGCCGAAGGTTGTAAAGGGCAGCCAAGCGGAATGCGGAGGCGCCATGGTGGGCAGGATACCCAATGTCACTTGGCTCGAGGGAGCCTTCGTGGAAACCATCAAGGGATGGAAATCGGGGTGGTTCTACATCACCGAGCCGCGTGACCCTAAATGGGCAGCGGCCCCCGAATTCTGATCTGGCATCCCCACACGGCTCACCTCTTGGAAAGAGAGTGGCCTGACTTGGGGCGATTCGGAGGAGCTGACCGGACTCCAAGCCTGCATCCAGAAGCTGTTGGACAAGAAGCTCAAGCTTGTCAACGTAGTCCAGGTCATGCTCATCCGCTCCCGTGCCAACAACGGGCCTTTAAATTGTGGGAGTTCGATCCGGCTCAGCACCGAACCTTGAGCAGGCTCTTCGACACTAGGTACGAAGACGCCTGGAAGGTGCTTTTTAAGGGCGCCGAAGCTCCCGCATCCGCTACTGAAGATCGTGGATTCCGCTCGCAGCGCCAGGCTAGTGAGGTAAGCAATTCTAACCTTTACGGAACACTTGTTTTTCATAGTTTGACTCTATGCGGGATCTAAACTCCGTCTCCTTTGACAGGACTGGCTGAAGAAGGCCGAGCAGACCAACTGTCCGACCCCTTTGCCAGAAGACCCAACGGACGCCCGTTTAGCGGGGCTGCTGGTTCCGGCACCCCATGTGGTGCCAGAGAAGAAGGCCAAGAAGGAGGCCATGGGGAATCGAAAGAGTTCCCGTTTTTAGGTGTCTGATGACTCCGAGGCGGACTCCTCCCCTGAGGACGAGGAGGAGAAGAAAAAGGCCTCTCCCCCAGCGGGGGGAGGGAAGAAAAGGAGGGCCTCCCCAATGAGGGAGGCCGAAGGGTCCAAGAGGGGAAGAACTCTTCCCCCGGACTGTTCCGCCAACGCCGGTGACAACGACGAGGATTGGCCTCCAAGGGCCAAGCCCCTGGCGAGATTGTAAGTATTCGGACTCCCGAATGACTTCATGATTTTTCTTTTTGCCACATGGTGTCTTTCTAACGTCGCATACAACCCTATAGTCCGCCCAAGGACGATCTTCCCGCTTCGTCGAGCGGGTCCTTGGGCTCGTCGGATGTGAATAATACTTCACTTCCAACCGCCTCCTCTCCCCGTGATGCTGACGACGCCGAGCTGGGATCCCAGAGAGGGACCCACCCGGAGGAGGAGGACCCGGAGGTGCCACAGGGCGACCTCCCGGACTTCGTGCTGGACTCCGCACCGGAACCTGCAGTGGTTCCGGAGTCCGGCGGGCGGCCCCTTCGCAAGAAGGGCAAGACCGTGGAGCCGGCGGCCTCTATCCAACCAGAGGCGCTGGATAACTTGCTGGAGGCGCTCAACGGCACTTCCATCGAGGAGGAACACCACACTGTCATGAGTGCGGTGATTCAGAAGGTCCAGCTTGCCAAAAGCGGGCTGACCGAAGCCTGCAGCAGCCTTCTATCAGGCTTTGAGGTAAGAATATTAATATATGTAAAATAGTACCGCATAGACAGTAGCCCCTGATGCTCGGTGCGGTGTTCGGAAAGAAAAGCCGGACTGAGGATCTAAAAAGATATACGCAGGAGTCTTAATAAATATGTCAATATGGGATTGCAGGCTGCGCTGCTGACCTCTGCCGCACTGACTGCGGAGGTCAATGCTTTGAAGCAGAGCCTCGAGCGGTCCAAGAACGAGCTCGGCCGTGCCAAGAAGCAGCTCGAGGACAAGGAAGGTGAGTAACACCTTATTAAAGCTGTACCTTACAGAAAAGGATTTTGGTTGCAAGATAAATTACAAAATAACGTGGGTACTTCAGGGGCCACGAACGAGGTGGCGACCTTGAAGGAGGCGGTGTCCGCGGCCGAACGTAATGCGGCCGTGGAGCGCGTCGGGCGAGAGAAGCATGAGGCGCGGGTGGCGGAGGTACATCGAGAGCTCTAGGCTCTCATGGAAAAGCATGAGGGTTTGGAGCGCGACTCGAAGACTCGAGAGTTCGAGCTTGCATCGGCTCTTGAAAATGCCAAAGCCGCTAAGGCTGAAGCCCACAAGGCCCTTCAGGAGATTAAGGCGTTGAAGAAAATA
Source organism: Triticum aestivum (assembly GCF_018294505.1). Taxonomy (NCBI): domain Eukaryota; kingdom Viridiplantae; phylum Streptophyta; class Magnoliopsida; order Poales; family Poaceae; genus Triticum; species Triticum aestivum. Next base: position 413,374,668 of record NC_057801.1, read on the forward strand.
GCGGCGGGTAAGGCATTTTTCATGCAAAGCAAGCATGTGAATGTGAATTACCTGTTACTTACCCGAATTCAGAGCTCTCCAGGAGCGTTCGCAGATCTGCCCCGCAGCGTGTCCGATGCTGCCGCTTTCTACAGGGCCGAGGAGGGGAGCTCGACGAAGAAGGTCTTCTGGTCTCAGTATGCTGAGGCCGGACATTCGGTGCCCCTTAGCGATCAGCTGAAGCAGCTGGTCGAGCTCCACAAGGTGGCCGAACAGGCCATGAAGGGCATCATAGTTTGTCTGTGGCCCAATGAGGCCATGCCTGGGAGCTACTTCGGCCTGGTGCGGCAGCTGGTGGATGCTTGTCCATGGGTTGAGGTCATCAAGCGATCCGCCTGTATTGAAGGTGCCCGTCGGGCCCTTGCTCGTGCTAAGGTGCATTGGGGCAAGATGGATGCTGAGAAGCTTGTGACGGACACGCCACCGCCGGGCAAGGAGTATCGCACGCTCGAGATGTATTACAAGAGTGTCCTAAAGGGTGCCCGCACTATTGCGGGTGAGTGCTCCAATAATGTAATATTTGAGTAGACTCGCATTTTGTTATCCTATGCGCTGAAAACTTTGTTCATATGCGCTAAGCAACGCTTGTTGATTTAAAATATTACCTTCTGTGTGGCTATTTATCAAATCTGAGAGATGGCAAGTCGTCAGCTTCAGCCCCCATGCCACGAGTGCTGGGGTGTTCGGGATAAATTTGAGCACTCTTGTTCCCATATTTGGGTCCATCTAGGGAGGCGCTCAACACAATGAACTAGGCAACCAGACTTATAATGCTTGAACACTCTCACTTAGCCATAGAATTCTATAATTTTAAATTTCGGCGAAGCCCCTAGTGTTCGGAAGGCCGAATTCGGGGCGCTATCCATGTCTGGGCTGGACAAAGCCGGTTCCTCGCTCTAAGCGGCATAAGTCTTTAGGGACTCGAAAAAACCTCTCGAACAGCGACCTGCTCTCGCCTCATCATGACGGTCAGTTTTAGCTTTCTCCACTGAGGCGCTCGCCCAGCTCAACCGGGGCGCAATTGTAGTGGTTCTCCCAGTGCTACCTTAGCCGATAGAACGGAACGTAAGGTACCAAAACATGGGAGCCGGGCAGACCCAACTATTGACCCAAGACATGATTCGGAGCCGATGCATATAATGCTATAAGTTTGGGGTGCCGCACTTGTGAAAGTGTTCGTACTTATCACACCATAATGTGGGGAACTTAAGCCCCTGGTGTATTTAGCCGTACCAAAGTGTACGGATGCGGCATGTCATAAATGAACATACGTATAAGAAAGGAGTGCAATTAAAAGCAAAAAGGTGCTGCATTGTTTATTCAAGAAATACTGCCATGAATGCAGGACGATACAAATAGTGCGATAAGCAAGGGATGGGACTATTAAACATGTCCCCCTCTAGGGGTAGGCTGCGGAATGGTGTATAAAATAGATTTAGTGCTCGTAATGGAGACCACCTGGATATTCGTTGTAGCCTTTCTTCTTCCCTGGCTGTTGCATCGTGAGTTCGGCCGGTCTACTGCCGGACAGGGCCTCTGGTGAACAGAGTCCTGTGGGTGAGAAAGAAAAGAAAAACAAGAAATGACACACTTGGTTTCCCGTGACGTGGTTAAGCCGCATTCTGGGCCTGTCGTTGTCATGCCCCTCCCCCTATGCCCATAGTACCTCCAAAGCGTAATGATGTATGTGAAGGACCGGTCTTGCAATCTTGCAAGGGCTGGGGTTGGGGCCGCATTGCTACGCATGCTCGAAACGTGCCAGGTGGTCTTGTTGTAGGTTACTCCGGGCGCGTTTAGCCGTGTCCGGTCGCTTAACGGCCGGACTCGAGAATTGCCTTAAGAGGCTGCATTGTACTTCTGCCGCGAGAGCCGCTGTATGTTCCTCCGTTCGGAGGGAGCGTTTGGTGTTTCCGTTGACCGTGATGACTCCTCGAGGGCCTGGCATCTTGAGCTTGAGGTATGCGTAGTGCGGCACCGCGTTGAACTTTTCAAACGCGGTCCGTCCGAGCAGAGCATGATAGCCACTGCGGAACGAAACTATGTCGAAGATTAACTCCTCGCTTCGGAAGTTATCCGGGGATCCGAAGACCACTTCCAGTGTGACTGAGCCCGTACAATTGGCCTCTACACTTGGTATGACGCCTTTGAAGGTCGTCTTTGTGGGTTTAATCCTTGAGGGGTCTATGCCCATCTTGCACACTGTGTCCTGATAAAGCAGGTTCAGGCTGCTGCCGCCGTCCATCAGGACTCTGGTGAGGTGAAATCCATCGACGATTGGGTCTAAAACCAATGCGGCGAATCCGCCGTGGCAGATGCTGGTGGGGTGGTCCCTTCGATCAAAAGTGATCGGGCAGGAGGACCATGGGTTGAACTTCGGGGCGACTGGCTCCATCGTGTATACGTCCCTGAGTGCACGCTTCCACTCCCTGTTGGGTATGTGGGTTGCGTATATCATATTCACCGTCCGCACTTGTGGGGGGAAACCCTTCTGTCCTCTATTGTTCGGCGGTCGGGTCTCTTCTTCGTCATCGCTATGCAACCCCTTGCCATTGTTTTCAGCGATTAGCTTGCCTGCCTGCTTGAATACCCAACAGTCCCTGTTGGTGTGGTTGGCTGGCTTTTCGGGGGTGCCGTGTATCTGGCACAAGCGATCGAGTATTCGGTCCAAGTTGGACGGACCCGTAGTAGTTCTTTTGAATGGCTTTTTCTACTGACCGGGTTTGGAGCCTCTAAATCCGGCATTGACTGACGTATCCTCATGATTGTCGCCATTAATGCGGCATTTGTTCTTGTTGCGACGCGACCTGCCATTGCGGTCCTTGGTATCCGGACTGCCAGAATTTTTGTTGAGGTTGTTGCTGCGGGCTAGCCAGCTGTCCTCTCCCGCGCAGAAGCGGGTCATGAGTGATGTGAGGGCTGCCATGGATTTCGGCTTTTCTTGTGCCAGGTGCCGGGCAAGCCACTCATCGCGGATGTTATGTTTGAAGGCCGCGAGGGCCTCCGCATCCGGACAGTCGACCATTTAATTTTTCTTGGTTAAGAACCGTGTCCAGAATTGTCTAGCCGATTCGTCTGGCTGCTGAATTATGTGGCTTAGGTCGTCAGCGTCTGGCGGTCGCACATACATGCCCTGGAAGTTATCAAGGAATGCGGCTTCCAGGTCCTCCCAACACCCAATTGATTCTGCTGGCAAGCTGTTAAGCCAATGCCGAGCTGGTCCTTTAAGCTTGAGTGGGAGGTATTTGATGGCGTGAAGATCGTCACCGCGGGCCATGTGGATATGAAGGAGATAGTCTTCGATCCAAACCGCGGGGTCTGTTGTGCCATCGTAGGATTCAATATTCATGGGTTTAAACCCTTCAGGGATTTGATGATCCATTACTTCATCTGTGAAGCATAGTGGGTGTGCGGCGCCTTTGTATTGGGCTATATCGCGACGGAGCTCCAACGAGCTTTGTCTACTGTGTTCGGCTCGGCCGGACTTACTGTGTCCGGCGCGACGGTTGTCGTCACGTATCATGGGGCGCCCATGCAATCCGTAGATCGATCTTGATTGTCTTGCCTTATCCTCCAATATATCTCGCAAGTCCGGAGCGTTCCCCTATGGCATTGCGCTTTTCGAGCGATGCCGGGGTACGTTTCTAGTGGAGGGCCTAGAGGCCTCTCTATCGCGGCCACGCGGTGGCCGGTCAGCCGCATTATGCTCTGGTGATGCAGGTTTATATGCCTCCTCCTCTAGTCGGGGGAGCAACTTGCGTTTGGGGTAGCTTTTGGAGGGGCGTTCGAGCTCATGCTCTTCAGCCGCAAGGACTTCAGTCCATCTGTCGGCTAGCAGATCCTGGTCAGCTCTAAGTTGTTGCTACTTTTTCTTGAGGCTGTTTGCCGTGGCCATAAGCCTGCGTTTAAAACGCTCTTGTTCGACGGGATCATCAGGCACGACAAATTCGTCGTCGTCGAGGCTTGCCTCATCTCCGGAGGGAGGCATGTAATTATCATCCTCGACCTCTTCGTCTGCCGCTCTCTCATGAGGGTTGTCTTCGGCACTGTCTGGGGTATTATTATCTCCGGTGCCGGAATCACCATTCTTGCTGTGGCGGGATTTAGAGCGGCGCCGCTGACGCCGGCACTTGGGCTGTTTCTTGGAGGGGTCTTCCTCCGCTGTTCCTTCGCCATTCCCATCCTTTGGGATATCCACCATGTATATGTCGTATGACGAGGTGGCTTTCCAGTGCCCAGTAGGCGCTGGTTCTTGGTCGTCTCCGGCATCGTCGTCCGTACCGTCGATGTCTTTGGAGTCGAAGTCTAGCATGTCGGTTAGATCGCGACAGCGGCTACTAAGTGGGTGGTGGGTGGGTCTTGAATTTCTTCGTCGTATGCATCCCAACCGTCCTGACCACAGTCCGTCTAGGGCTCTCCTAATAACGAGAGATACTTTAGCAAACTAAGGATGTCGCCGAAAGGTGAGTGCTGAAAGATGTCCGCAGCGGTGAACTCAATAATCGGCACCCAATCGGATTCGATTGGAGGGAGCGCGGGAGGTTCGGAGTCCGGCAAGGAGTCCGGCACCTTAGAGTCACGAGCTTCAGAAGGGACAAACTCGGTATTCGGCTCCATCGCCGTAGAGGTTGCAGACCCCGAGGCGGTGTCTAACCACCCGTCCTCGATCTGCGCAGCCGGCTCCGAATCGAGGGTCGGAGCGGACTCGTGTGCGGCCTCCAGGGCACTGTCCGGCAGCAGAGCTAAATCATGCCCATCGTGACAGTGCGGCGCGCTCGGCTGTGGCTCGAATCCATTGAAGATCAAGTCTCCGCGGATGTCAGCCGTGAAGTTAAGACTTCCAAATATGACCTGACGGCGAGGGGCGTAGCTTTCGATCTGCTCTAGATGGCCAAATGAATTGGCCCGCAGTTCAAAGCCGCCGAATACGAAGATCTATCCAGGGAGGAAAGTCTCACCATGGACCGCGTCGTTGTTGATGATCGAAGGAGCCATCGAGCCTATCAGTGACGACACAGAGGAACCCTCAATGAAAGCACCAATGTCGGTGTCAAAACCGGCGGATCTCGGGTAGGGGGTCCCGAACTGTGCGTCTAGGCGGATGGTAACAGGAGACAAGGGACACGATGTTTTACCCAGGTTCGGGCCCTCTTGCTGGAGGTAAAACCCTACGTCCTGCTTGACTGATATTGATGATGTGGGTATTACAAGAGTAGATCTACCACAAGATCAAGGAGGCTAAACCCTAGAAGCTAGCCTATGGTATGATTGTTGTTATTGCTGTGGTGTCCTACAGACTAAAACCATCCGGTTTATATAGACACCGGAGAGGGCTAGGGTTACACAGAGTCGGTTACGATGGTAGGAGATCTACATATCGTATCGCCAAGCTTGCCTTCCACGCCAAGGAAAGTCCATCCAGACACGGGACGAAGTCTTCAATCTTGTATCTTCATAGTCTTGGAGTCCGGCCGATGATGATAGTTCGGCTATCCGGACACCCCCTAATCTGGGCCTCCCTCACTTATCTCCGTGGATTTTCAGGTCATTCTGAGAACTTTTGTTTTCTGCACAATAAACAACATCATGGTAGTTCTGCTGAAAACAGCGTCAGTCCGGGTTAGTTTAATTCAAATCATGCAAGTTAGAGTCCAAAACAAGGGCAAAAGTGTTTGGAAAAGTAGATACGTTGGAGACGTATCACATGCCCCCGCGCTTGCCCACCTCCTCCTCCTCCTATAGCGCTCGCGCCCAGCCTGGCCACGCTCCTGCGCCTCGCGGCAAACGCATGTTCGCGCTCAGGCCGCGTCTCGCTCGTGTGCGCCCGCCTGTCGCCTCCGTTGTCTGCTGACCTGTTGCGCTCCCTGCCAGCGCCGCAGCCGCCCGCAGCCGTCTCTGCTCGCCCGCCTCGCCGCTGCGTTGGCCGCTGCCAACTGCCGCACGGCCTCGCAGCCGCCGGCCGTTGCGCCGTCCGCCGTCCACTCCCGCCAAGCCGCTGTGCTATTGCCGGCCTCGTCGCTCGACCGGACCTGCGCCGCGTCGCCCCACTCACTGCTCCTCGGGCGCTGCTCGACTAGCCTGCTGCTCCGCCCAACCTGCTGCTCCACCCATCGCTAGACGCCGCTCCCGGCGTGCCCTACCTGCGCCTGTGTCACCCGCCGCCGCCTCCCCACTGCCCCGCCCGGCGATCTTCCCCGTCGTCGATGCCCTCGCCTCGCGCCCAGGCAGGTTCGTCCTCCATGGGGCGCCACGCCCGCGCCCGTCGGGTGGCGTCCTCGCCCGTTAGCCCGTGCCTGTTTTTGCCTCCTGGGCCACTGCCAATGGGGCCCCACGCCCCCTTTTAATTAAAAACAAAGATTAAAAATATATATGAATAAAAATATTAATTAATTAATTAATTAATTAATTAATAGGTTAATTAGTTAACTTAATCCTAATTAGGTTGGATCTCTTCCATTCACTTACCTGGGACTGTCTGTGGGTACTACCAAACCTATGGTGCAAGACCTAGTACCAGTTGTGGACAGAGTTGAGAGGAGACTCTCTGCTAGTTCTTCCCTGCTCTCCCAAGTTGCAAGATTACAACTGCTCCAGTCAGTCCTTTCCTCCATGCCCATCTACTTTCTTTGCAGTCTTAGCTTACCTGCTGCTATTATCAATCTACTTGAGAGAACAATGAGGCAATGTTTATGGAGAGGCAATGCTGACACTCCTAAACAATCCTTAGCAGCATGGCCTATGGTTTGTAAGCCAAAGGATAAAGGGGGCATGGGGATCATCAACCTTGCAATTCAGAATAAGGCTTTGCTCACTAAACATTTGCATAAATTTTATAATAAGGCTGATATTCCATGGGTTTCTCTGATTTGGGACACTTATTATAATGGGGTAGTCCCTCATGCAACTGTCCAGTGTGGGCCCTCATGGTGGAGGGACATCATGAAGTTAAATGATGTTTATCGAGCTCACTCTATTGTCACTATCAATGATGGAAATAGTGCTCTGTTATGGCATGATGCATGGAGCTTAGGTGGAAGCCATCTGCTAATTAAGGAGAAATTCCCAAGGCTCTTTTCCTTCTCCCTTGATGATAAGTTATCTGTCAGAGATTTTATTGAGGATTTTGATATTGCCACATATTTTCAGCTGCCCCTATCTCATGAAGCAATGGATGAGTTGGTTGCTCTCAACTCTGCCTTATCTGATTTGCACAGAAGGCCTAATGAACCTGATTTCTGGTCATCGACTCCTGGAAAAGGCCCTTACTTTGCCAAGAGTTACTATGCAATGGCTCATGCACATCTTCCTGATGATCATCCCTGCAAATGGATATGGAAGAGTAGGTGTATTATGAAAATCAAAGTTTTTGCTTGGCTGATGCTGAATGATAGACTAAACACAAGAGACATGCTTCTGAGAAGACATTGGAGATCTGAAGAGGATGATAATCTTTGCCCTATGTGTGTGGCTCAATTGCATGAGGACAGAGACCATCTATTCTTCAAGTGTACCTTCAGCAACAGGGTTTGGAATTATATGCAGATTACCTGGTATGCAGGGTTAAACCCTAGGGAGTGCATTTTGGCTGCCAAGAAAAGCTTTCAACACCCCTTTTTCTTTGAGGTGGTTTATCTTGCTGCTTGGAGCATCTGGACCACGAGGAATGACAAGATCTTCAGGAATATCAGGCCAACTTTTGGCGGCTGGAAGGCCAAGTTTCTTCATGACATCACCCTGCACTCACATAGGATGAAGTCTTCAATCAAGCCCCTTCTTCTCCAATGGATCAATGCTCTACCTTAATCCTATGGCACTCCTTTCTATACATTTGTATATATTTGTTGTACACTTATAGGTAGGTTTCTTTCCTTCTCATAGTTAGATTTAGACAGTTTTACTTTATGTGGCCAATTTTAATAAAAGGTTGTGGGGCTTTTGCCTCACAGTGTTCAGTCAAAAAAAGACTTAATCCTAATTAGTCAAATTAATTTGTTAGTTGGTTAAAACAGCCTATGACAGGGGGCCCACCCCCTGTTGACCAGTCAAACATGGACTGGTCAACTGGGACCCCCTGGACCCACATGTCATCCTCTATGTACACTTCTGTGTACATAGAGCTGCGTACCTGTAGCAATTTTGCATTATTTTCGAATTAAAAATAATTTCAGAATATTACTAAAACTTTAGAAATTTGTAGAAAATAATCTGTAACTCGGATGAAAAAGTTTTATACATGAAAGTTGCTCAGAATGATGAGAAGAATCCGAGTACGCGGTCCGTTCATTCGTCGCACGTCCCTATCATAGCGAACATGCAACCGTCCCCTCTCTTTCATCTGTCCAAAAAATACCAAACTTCGGGAAAACTTTCCTGCATGTTATCTCCCTTCATTGGTATCACATAGTACTGCGTTAGGGCACGCCTAGCACCTCTTATTGTCATGTCATGCTTAGTAATGCATCTATTGCTTGTATTTACTGTTTCATCCCCCTCTTCTTCTCTTCGGTAGACCTCGAGACCGCTGCTCATGCCACTGTGATCGACTACGTCAACGATGACACTTCTTCCTTTAAAGCGGAGCTTCCAACCAAGCCCCCCTTTGATCATCATGATATCGCCCATTTCATTCTCTCTCTTGCTTGCATTAGATTTTGCTACTGTAATTGTTTGCTCCTATTCTGATGCATAGCCTGCTTTTGTAACCTGCTATTGTTGCCTACCTGTTTGTCCTAAACTGATTAGTATAGGTTGGATAGTGATCCATCAGTGACCCCCACCTTGTCCTTGTTGACCCTACTTCATCATCGATGACACGATCGACGTGATTGACGACTAGAGACCGACACACCACTTCACCCCCTTAGTTGTACGACTCTATATAGTTACTATCGAGTGCCGAGGGTGATACCTCGTAACGCACTCGTGATGATAACTCTGTAGTGTAGCTATTTGGTCATGGTTATCAAGAGTGATTCCCCCAACACCACTCCCGATACGACTCTGTCGTGCAACACCTCAAGTGTGAACCTTGAGGGTGATTCCTCATACGTTCACCTTGATGATTATATCGAGTGGAATCCATCGAGGGTGATTCCTCGGGGTTTCCCCCTTGATGTTTGGACACGCAATCCCCTTGACTTTACTTGAGACCTTTGTGAAAGTCGGGCGGGCCCGGAGAGCGCATGAAAGATGTTACGGTGGCGGCTAGCTGTTTAGCGGTATCACCCAGGAGGGGGTGGTAGCTCTGGACTTGTCCCGACAGCCGCCACTTCTTTTAATTGTTAATGCACTAATAGGTTTGGGCATTTGTTTTGAGTTGGCCTCTGGCCTTTACGCACTAATCTCCACGCGAGAATAGCTATGTGCCTCGACGTCATAGTATCAGCCGAAGCTTTGTCAGATGTTCAGTTCAGCATTACCGCACGGTCGAATCGTGCTAGCCATCCGAGGCGGTGCTGGTATCCACCCTGATCACAACGCCCCGCAGTGCAATGGGCAATGGGCCCAAGACCCTGGAGTGCTCAGGATGTAGACCGGCGAGGACCTCTCTGCTGAGCCTAGGTAGGGTTGCGACATGTTGATCTTCCGAGGCCGGGCATTGACCCAGAAAAGTGTGTCTGGCCAGAGTAATCAAGCATGTTGGGAAACGTGGTGCACCCCTGCAGGGAATGTTATCTATTAATAGCCGTGTACACGGTAACAGACATTCAGACTTTTATCCTGGTCTATTACAACTAGAAATGGATACTTGAGATATGTGATGGATATGTTGGCTCCGATATTGCTTTCTCGCAGGGAGTCGAGGAAGGATCTCTGGGCCTTAAGGTTACAAGATGTTTGCTATATATAAATTGCTATTCTATACTCTTCTGAATGCTGCAAGATGCTTGGAGTTGCTTGAATATGCTAGTCTTTGATAGGCTAGGCTTTCCCCTCTATTCTGGCATTCTGCAGTTCAATCCACAGATACAACCCTTCCATTTGATATAAATGCATACTTAGTATAGATCTGATGCTTGCGAGTACTTCGGATGAGTACTCACGGTTGCTTTACTAACTCCTTTTTCCCCTTCTTCGTTCTTTCCGGTTGTTGCAACCAGATGGTGGATCCCAGGAGCCAGATGCCACCATCGACGGATACTACTGCGTGGAGACCGCCGACAACCAGGAGTAGTTAGGAGGTCCCAGGCAGGAGGCCTTGCCTCTTCGATGGTTGATGTTTGTGCTTGCCATCTTAAGGCATCCTTGTTTAACTTATGTCTGTACTCAGATATTCTAGCTTCCACTGACGCTTGTGTATCGAGCTTGTATTCGAGCCCTCGAGGCCCCTGGCTTGTAATATTTTTATTTGTGTCTAGAGTTGTGTTGTGATATCTCCCCATGAGTCCCTGATATTTATCATACACATTTGCATGTACGATTAGTGAACGACTGAATCTGGGCGTCACATTATTGGACTAGGCCCATGAGATACAATCCATCGCTAAGGAGCTGGAGCTCCTGAAGTGTGAGTTACCAAACAAGTTTGTCGTGTGTTGCATTATTGCAAAAGTCCCTCATGGATGGAGGAACTTTGATACTTCTTTCAAAGCACTAGAGACGTGAATTCTCTATTGAGGATGTCATCGGGCATCTAAGTGTTGAGAAGAACTCGAGAGCAAAGGACTCATACGTGAATGGGGCAGAGGGTTCTTCTAGCACCAATGTGGTGCAGAAGAATTTCCACAAGTTCAAGGGAAAGAACTCTATCCCGTAGAATACTACCTTTAAGAAGAAGGGTACGTGATAACCCACAAGTATAAGGGATCGCAATGGTTTTCGAGGGTAGAGTATTCAAGCCAAATTTATAGATTCGACACAAGGGGAGCCAAAGAATATTTGAAGGTATTAGCAGCTGAGTTGCCAATTCAACCACACCTGGAGATTAATTATCTGCAGCAAAGTGATCAGTAGCAAAGTAGTTTGATAGTTTTGATAGTAGTGACAGTAGCAACGGTAACAGTAAGAGTGATAGCAGTAATTTGTAGCAAGTGTAACAGTGATGATAACAATAATAATGCAGCAAGATCAATATAAATAAATTCATAGGCATTGGATCGGTGACTCTTGGATGATATTCATCATGTGACAGTTATAACCTAGTGCAATACGACACTAGCTCCAGTTCATCGATATAATGAGGCATGTATTCCATAAATAGTCATACGTGCTTTATTAAAAGAACTTGCATGACATCTTTTGTCCTACCCTCCCGTGGCAGCGGGGTCCATATTGGAAACTAAGGGATATTAAGGCTTCCTTTTAATCGAGAACCAGAACAAAGCATTAACACATAGTGAATACATGAACACCTCAAACTACGGTCGCCACCGAGAGTGGGCCCGGTTGTTGTCACTCCGGGGTTGTCGGATCATAACACGTAGTAGGTGACTATAACTTGCAAGATCGTATCTAAAACATGGATACAATGATGAATTCATAAACGGTTCAGATCTGAAATCATGGCACCCGGTCCAAAAGTGACAAGCATTAATCATAGCAAAGTCATAGCAACATCAATCTAAGAACATAGTTGATACTAGGGATCAGGCCCTAACAAAACTAACTCGATTACATGATGAATCTCATACAACTCCTCACCGACCAGTGAGCCTACGAAGGAATTACTCACTACCGGTGGGGAGCATCATGGAATTGGCGAAGGAGATGGGTTGGGATGATGAAGAACGAAGATCCCCCTCTCCGGAGCCCCAAACGGACTCCAGATCTGCCCTCCCGAGGAAGAACAGGGCTTGGCGGCGGCTCTATCTCGTGAAACGCGATACTTCTTTCTCCTTGATTTTTTTCTCCGAAAATAGGAATTTATAGTGTCAAGGTTGAGGTCTGTGGGGCCACCAGGTGGGTACAACCCACCTGGGCGCGCCAGGAGAGGGGGGCGCACCCTGGTGGGTTGTTCCCACCCAGGGGCCCCTCTCCGGTAGGTGTTGGCTCTAAAAATCCTCATTTATTCCATAAAAATCCTTGCAAAGTTTTGTTTCATTCCGAGAACTTTTATTTCTGCACAAAAACAACACCATGGTAGTTCTGCTGAATACAACGTCAGTCTGGGGTTAGTTTCATTCAAATCATGAAAATTAGAGTCCAAAACAAGAGGAAAAGCGTGAGAAAAAGTAGATACTTTGGATACATATTAACTCCCCCAAGCTTAAACCTTTGCTTGTCCTCAAGCAATTCAGTTGATAAACTGAAAGTGAGAAAGAAAAACTTGTACAAACTCTTTTGCTCTTGTTTTCATAAATAAGCTTAAACAGCACCTAGGTTTTCAACCAGCATTATAACTAACCATGTCGACAATAACATTTAAAGATTATATTAACTCATATAAACGACATAATCAGCTAGCGAGCAATAATAATATATCTCAAATAGCAACATGTTGTCAAAACAACCATGATATAATATGACAATAGTGGTATCTCGCTAGCCCTTTCTGAGACTGCAAAACATAAATGTAGAGCACCTCCAAAGTTCAAGCAGCGACTTGACATTGTAATTCATGGTAGAAAAGTTCCAGTCATGATGCACCCAACATTAGCTATACATAATGCATAAATCATGACAATTGTGCTCTTAGGTTCTGGCACTTGTTTTAGAAGGTGATGACATGACATAAAAATAAATAGATGGTCCCTTCGCAGAGGGCAGCAATGATTTGCAGACGTGCTAGAGCTCATTTTTTTTAAAATAGAGATGAATGATATTTTGAGACATGCACCCTTCTTATTCACTTCACGACCATCAGTTATCAACATCTTCCATGCTAAGCACGCTAGTGGCGGTTCCCAAGAGATAAAAGTAAAGGTTTAATCCCCCTACACCATCAATCACACTCCACGGCTTGTCCGAAACAATGGGTGTCGTCCATACCAACATCAGTCTCGGGGGAGTTTTGTTTGATTATTTGCATTTTTGAGTTCGGGACTGGGAATCCTTATTACCGCCCATTTTCTTGTGCCATGGCAAGTGAATAAACACTCAACCTGAGAATAACCCACTTAGCATGGAAGATATCGACCACCTCCTGTCGTTCCATGAACAATCTAGGCACACAAAAAGGATATTTTTTAGAAGTTTTTAGAGGTGGCACATGCAAATTTACTTAGGACGGTAGGGTAACACCGTATATAGGTAGGTATGGTGGACTCATCTGGGATAACTTTGGGTTCAAGGTTTTTGATGTACAAACAGAGTTCCCACTTAGTACAGGCGAAGGCTAGCAATTAGATTGAGAAGCAGCCAGCTAGAGAGCAACAACGATCATAACTAGGCATTATGCATAAGTAACATTGGACACTAGCATGAGTAAGATATGAACACCATGAACATAAATATCATAGAGGCTATGTTGGTTTTGATTCAACTACATGCATGAACATGTGCCAAGTCAAGCCACTCAAACATTCAGAGGAGGATACCATATCATCATACTACATCACAATCATTTTAACGCTATGTTGATATCCAAGATAAATCATTATTCACTCCTAGCTACTTATACATGGCATGAGAAACTATAATATCTAATTGTCATTGCAAACATGTTTAATCATAATGGGCTGAAGCATGGATACTAGGTTAAACATATTTACACAGATAGAACAAGTCGAGTTCATACTAGTCTCTCTTTGCCACGGCCAGCTCATCGAATATCGTCATTATTGCCTTTCACTTGCACGACCGAATGATATGAAAATAATAATAGTACAAGAGTGCCATGGACTAAGCTAGAATATGCAAGCATTTTATTCAACATGAGAAGACAAGGTAAAATGGGCCCTTTATTAGTTCAACATTTATTCATATGAGAGCCACTCAACATTTTCATCGTGGTATTCTCCTTGGTAAGACTCGAATAAAAAGAAAATAAGTTCAGAGAAACACACTGAAATATTTTTGGAGTTTTTGGTTTTCTTGAACAAGCAAATAAAAAGGGAAAAGCAAAAACGAGGAAAACTATTTACACGGGAAAGCTCCCACCAAGCAAAAGAAGAACAAGGAAATCTTTTTGGATTTTATTTTTAGTTCTACTACTAAGCATGCATAGGAAGTAAAGTACTACAACTAATTTTTTTGGTTTTTCTAAAGTTTTTCAAACACACAAGAAGAAAGCAAGAAAATAAATTTAAGCATGGATGATACAATGAAAAAGTGTGAACACCGACAATCAGAATGATATGTGAACATGAGTGTAATGTTGGTGAGAAACATGTACTCCCCCAAGCTTAGGCTTTTGGCCTAGCTTGGTAGTCGATCAGTAGCCTGGAGGGTAGTAGGGATCCTGAGGAGCAGGCATCCACTCATCCCATTGCGGAGGTCCCTGTGCAGCCTCTACAGTAGCGTGAGCGTTCCAGTAGGTTATGATGTCTGCAGGAATAATCCGGTATCCGCCCCTGGCAATAGAATCAAACAAAGCAGGTGCAGGCAATGGAATAACATCACAAGTGTCAACGCTATAGACAAGGTTGTAAGGAATGGCAATGTTAGGACGATCATGTGCAAGAAAGTGATGGTGTTCCATGGCTGCACGGTCTAGGTAAACCTTGGTCAGGGGGTAATCATGAGGGTGTATCTCAACCTCGAAGTGATCCGCCAGACGAGTAGCAAAAATCCCATGATGTATCTTACCATGGGATTTCTTAAGATGGAGGCGACGAGCCACAATAGCTCCCAAGCTGTAAGTGTTTTCTCCCTCTAATGCACGACGTAAAACAGCAAGGTCTGATGAGCTAAGCGCACCCACCTTCTCTCTAGCAAGCAAGCATTTGGTAATGAAGAGTGCAAAGTAACGAACAACAGGAAAATGTAAGCCACCGGAAGTGATGGCTGACACTCCTCTCTCATCACCCACTGTCAAAGAGCGACAGAAGGCCTCAAACTCAGATGGCCTAGGCTCAGCCAAGCTCCCATCAGATGGGATCATGCATATGTCACAAAAGTCAGTAAGTGGTATCTGATGCACTACAAAAAATAGACACATCCATGACATTTTGGGCCGAACGATTATTTTTTTCTATCTGACACTTCTATGACAATAATTGTGACAAAACCCGGTATCATCATAGATGTGGTGGGCTCCTACTTCTATGACAAAAAATCATGATAGAAAATGGGCTTTTCGTCCTGGGCGGGCCGGAGACGCAGCTGCAAGACATTATTTGGGCCGTCCATGACGGAAAAAACCGTGGTAGAAGCGAGGGGGAGGAAAATTTCGGGGAGTTGCTGGTTACGGTGGGAGGTCGGGGGCCAAGCGATGTGCGTTTCTCTCGTACACGTGTGAGGCGTTGGCTCTAACTAAGCTCGAGCGAGGCGTTGGGCTCTAACTAAACCTGAGCGATCGATCGATGGCTGTTAACTGAACCCGATGGAGCGATTCCTTCGCTACTGCTGCTAACTGAAACTGATCGATTGGATGAACA